>NC_089748.1:60494547-60532794 GCF_040412425.1 Macrobrachium rosenbergii
AAAACATAAAACTTTCAACTAGTTATGTTTTTGGTGTTTTTGCCCTCTATTTTGCTTTAACACTCTAAGCCATTTTCGACCTAAAATGGCGGCAAAACATCTAAACATAAAACTTTCAACTAGTTATGTTTTGGTGTTTTGCCTCTATTTTAGGTCGAAAATGGCTTAGTGTGTTAAAGCCGAAACGTCCCAATGGAATAAAAATGTTGACTACAGCGCTTGTTTGGCTGTTCCTGATGAGGATCAGATTCCCTAGGAATCAATCTCTAGCAACAAAACAGAAACGATAAAAAGTAATTGTTACTCGGTAAACTTTTGCTACTGAAACTAAACTGACGTAAAAGTCAATTATAATATTTCCTACTTAAAACTGAATTTAAACGGACTCAGGAAAATATTATAATAGCCTGTACTAAAATGAACATGCCTCATTGAGCAACACAGAAACGAGAAGAAAAAGCTCTAGATCTTCGAACACAAAAATCCTACTTTGGCTGCCTATCTCCCTAACCCACCTATAAGGTGGCCTTTGCTTCGTCCCTTCGAACCTTGCCTCAACTCCCATTATACCTTTAGGAATGACAACTGTTATCAGTGATATCAGAAAACAAGGATGCAAGGTTCATTTCTTGACTCGGTACTGCATCAACACAACCCCTCAGCACTCGTGTTTCCTCTGTCATGAGTCATGTCAGAACCGAGTCCTCCAATGTTTTAATGAATTTCCAAAGAGTTCTCTCGAAGACTCGTTATCGATCGCGAAACAATATTTCAAGTGACACTCGAGATGGGAGGGAAACGACGGGTGTGATGAGATAAAAAAATCATACAGGTTTAGTTTTCTGTAAACGGAAACTATTGAGATGGCTATTTGTCTGTCCGTCGGCACATTTTCTGTCCGCCCTCAGATCTTAAAAACAACTGAGGCTAGAGGGCTGCAAATTGGAATGATGATCAACCACCCTCCAATCATCAAACATACCAAATTGTAGCCATCTAGCCTCAGTAGTTTTTATTTTTATTTAAGGTTAAAGTTAGCCATGATCGTGAGTCTGGAAACGCTATAATACAGGCCACCACGGGGCCGTGGCTGAAATTTCCATGGCCCGCGGCTCATACAGCATTATACACTGTACAGAAAACTCGATTGCGCTGAAGTTTCTTCGGCGCATTTTTTACTCGTTTCGATGTTGTTATGGACGGACATGCTCCATACAATCTATTTAAAACTAAAATAAAATTTTCAACGCGATAGTAATGGCTATTTCTTGATAAATTACTGGTAAAGGAAACGTCAATCTCAACGTAATTAGTTCAAGCAAGCATACCCCTTATAATTCAATATTTCCTGCGCCTAACTTTTATGATAAAAATATTAGGTCATTTTACATACATTTATGCCTGAGGATATTCCAAATACCATAACTCAAGCCTTTCTGAGACATTGGTATTACTTGCTTCTTAATATTACCTATTAAAATTTACTACCTATCAAGATCTACTTTCTGCAACTTAAACCGGAAGATATATCTGATGATCAATTCAAATATATATCAATTCCAAAGATAGAGAATATACCATATGTACGAGATAGAAACAATATGAATCATTAATCACGATATCACGGTAGCATTCCATTGAACATATGTTTCTCCTGGCCCAGACTCCGTTGTGTAAGGAAGTGTCTTTATTTAATTCCTGAATTTGGAACAGAGATTTTCATTATAAACATATTAGCACATATTGAGAAATGGAGACGGTAGGAGATCATTATGTAGTGGCTGCTACACACTTACACACACACAAACACAGTATATATATTTTTTATAAATATTCTGCTGTTCCTCTATGCAGTTTTATTGTAGAGAAAATATGCGAACAACGACAGGGAGACATCTTTGTCCAAGCAGGGTAGCTGGGCATTTAAAAAAAATAACGTCCGTAGCAGGAATAGGTAGCATTAGGGGCCTAACCCACAGGGAGGGTTTTAACACAGTAACCTCTAATAACGGTGGTCTTAAGCTGTCTTCTGCTTTATCCTATGCATTCGGAGATGTCTTTGTCAAATTTTCAGATTTGCCTGGGGCATAGGGTATGGACGCTACCAACCGCCTTGTTTTGACCGAAGAAGGTCAGAGAGATATTCGCCTGCGTGCGAGAGACACGTGTCGTATGTATTACCTTCTTGTACTTGCCCGCTGACTGTTTTCCTTGCTATTAGTGAATTGGGAAGACGGCTGGTTTCATAACTTCTGATCGTCCATTGTATGCGCAAACAACCTTCGTCCGTGGTAGGTCTGAAATGTGCCAAAGTTTCGTCGATTCACTAGTCTCTCTGCCTGTATTTCCATTTATTTGTTTTCCCTCTTCTCTACCATCTACAATAACCCTTATAAACAATTTACTTTTATGAAGTCTAGATTATTAATAATTTATATTGCTTAGCGACACTCAACTATTCCAGCGAAATAACTAGGAATTAGGGAAGGTTAAATAAGTAATTTACAGCATTTAGGCAGCCTTGTGTCTCAATCCCATTGTTTGGAAGAGAAAAAGCATTTTACCAGTGCTAAATGGCGTACGATCCGTTGTGTTAAAACCTTACTGAAGCAAAGGGAAAATTGACTGCATTCGAAGTTGGGTGATTGTTCAAGTAATTTCCTAGCTAACTACATATTCTTTGTGTCAGGGTTTTCTTCTCGACTGGCGACCTTATTCAATTAATAATCGTCTGTCTTTGAGGTTAAATTTTAGCTTTAAATGACAGGTTACCTGTGTTCTTGGCACTCAAGGCCTCATAAATGTTAATCAAGTTAAACTCATCAGTAATAAACTCATATAGCTTAAAATATTTTACTGAGATTATATTTATATTTTATCTTAATATATATATATATATATATATATATATTAAGATATATATATATATATATATATATATATATATATATATATATATATATATATATATATATATATATATAAAATATATTATAGCCATAAATATTGATTAAGATCAAATATCACTATAATCTCAGTAAATATATATGCAGAAGCACACAAATCCGAATCTATATATTTGTGGCTTATATGTGGAAATACAAGAAAGTCATAAATATATTATGTTATATATATATATATATATATATATATATATATAGATATATATATATATATATATATATATATATATATATATATATATATATATATATATATATTCATGATATTACCTTGTATATATATATATATTCCATATATTTTGATATGTTTATTATTCTAGTTATATATATATATATATGTATATATATATAATTATGAAATATATATATATAGTGTAATGTCAAATATCAAAAGAGTTAATATTGATTGGATAACTTAACAGCGTAATTTAGTAAATTTGTAATGCAGAAGCACACAGGCATAATAATGTAGTATATTTGTGGCTTCATTTTGTCGAAATACAAGAAAGTGTTCTGCAAATATATTATGTTATATTATATATGTAGAGTTTTGGTTCATTTGTCATATATATAAATATATATATACATTAACAAACAAGGGTGTGGCAATCGAGTCGTTTAAGGTTTTGTCTCATATGAGAAAAAGACGAAAGATTTCGAAGTGTTTAGTTGATACTGTTCTGAAACTAAACTTTGGTTCTTTGTCTTGTTTTGAAAATATATTATTTGTGACTGCCTGGCTGCCATCTATTTGGATCGTTTGAGATTTTGTTGTATATGAATCACGGTGACGTGATTTTTAGTCATATATATATATATATATATATAAGTAAATATATATCTCGATATAGTATATCATGTTTTGAAAGACTATATATATATATATATATCATGTATTGTATATATTCATTATATATTGGACCCAAAATGTTTTGCTCATATATATATATATATATATTTGTATATATATTGTTTTGTTTCTATATGTATATAAAAATATTCATTGATATTGCCTTGTTAGAGACTATTTTTGATATGTTTTATTATTCTCTCTTATGATGTGTTCTCTCTCAAAATAATAATTCTGAAATATCTTTAGAGAAATTATTAATCTCAAAAGTGATAGTAATGGTGGATGGTATTAATAATTTAGAATTTGATATCTGAATTTAATAATAAAAGTATGTAATCGCGCATTTTGTCTAACAGCAAAAGTGTTCTGTTTGTGATTTCAATGTCAAGTTTTGGTTCATTTTCATCACGAAAGATAATGAGCTTAACAAACGAGGGTGTGGCAACCGAATTTTACAGGTTTTATTACCATGGTAAAAAAAGATTTACAGTGTTTTTGCCTTAGTGAAATTGTTTGTCAAATGTTTTTTGTATTTTTGTTTGCTGACTGGCTGTTTTGCCATCTGTTTAATTTTGAGATTTTTATATTGAGTGATTTAACATTTTTTTGCTTAGTCATTTAAATATTTTTTGATAATTTAAATGAATTATCTTGATTTAAGTTTTCATTTACTAAGATTTGCGTTTTCAAATCTTATTGTTCTAATATTTAACTTTTGCTTGACCCAAAAATTTTTGATAAATTAACTTTTCTGATTGTTTTGTTTCAACTGGAATCCAAAAATTTTGGTGCTGATTTTCAGACTATTCTTGTGGTAGTCTCTCTCTTTTTTCAGATTGTCTTCAAATTATAAATTTTAATTTAAAATAAATTTTTGTATTTGAAATAATTTAAAACAGTGAATTCATTTATTGTAATGGTGCCTAGTGAAAAATTAAATGTTTGCATAAGGCAAAGTGATTTATATGTTTTGTTCCTTTAGTTTTTGTTGAAGTGAGTTATTACCATGGTATAATAAGGAAATATTAAAGTTTTTGCCTTGGATTGTTTGTCATTTTTTTAGTATTTTCCTGTTTCTTGTTTGACTCCTTAATTTTTCACTTGTTTTTATAAATTGTTTGATTTAACATTTATTTACCTGGCTTTTAAGGGATCATTGATAATTTAACATTGCATTCTAATTTAATTTTCATTTATAAGATTTTCTTTTCAAATCTTGAGTAGTGAGTCTAAATTTTTAATTTTTTAATTTATTGATAAATTAACCTTCATAATTTAACTCAAGAATTGTGACAAACACACACAGCTGGCTTTTCAAGTGATAGTGAATTTTTTCAGATTGTGAATTCAAATTATAAATTTTGAATTTAAAAATAAATTTTTGTATTTGAAATGTTTAAAACAGTGTTTCATTTATTGACCACCAGTGAATAGGATTAAATGTATATAATTTATATAATATATGTTTTGTTCCTTTAGTTTTATTATAGTGAGTTAAGACCATAGGAAACAGTATAGTTGTTTGGTATATGATTCCATTTTACTCTAGTATGGTTCCTGTTTAATTGTTGATACCTATACTTGTTTTGATAAACTTATTTGATTTTTCATATGATTAATTAGCTTTTGAAGGGATATATTATTTATATACTAAGTCGTAATTGTTATTGTTATAGATTTCAGGTATCTATGAAGTGAGGTAAATTTTGAATTTGTGATTAGTTGTGTAATAACCAGGTACTTATGAACACATTGTGACAACACACACACAGACACACACATACACACACATATATATATATATATATATATATATATATATATATATATATATATATATATATATATATATATATATATATATATATACTTATTCTTCTTCTTCTTCTTCTTCTTCTTCTTCTTCTTATATCTTCTTCTTTTCTTCTTCTTCTTCTTCTTCTTCTTCTTCTCTTTTAATGAGCTTTTCCCATTTTTTTTATGGGGTAAGCACAATGCCTTCTTTTGAAGGACTTTGATTTGGCTTTGGGGTAGACTGTAGTCTCAATCGGCTGCCCTGCCTGACATCGCTTAGACCCTTGTAGCACATGTACATGTATCGTACCAAATCCCCAGCTCCCTTTCTCCCAGCAGCGAGGAGAGTTGAGCGGCTAGGTCGACAGTTTGAGACGTGTGAGGTGCCTGTTATGTTTTTAGTAGATGTTGGGGTGGTTTTGTTTGTGTGTGTATTAGTCTGTAACACCCATTTGCTTTTAGCAAACCCATCTGTTGATTACATACATAATCCCGGGGTGTCTACACGGATAGCAAAGTGTCCGCCTCTCTGACCGGTTGGCTGCAGATTTGAACCTGCGCCACAGACCTCTATGAAGTCCGGAGCTGCTGCTCTACCGACTTGGCCATCGAGGCTCTATATACATGTATATATACATGTATACATACATATATATATATAATAATATATATATATATACATATACACATAATATATATATATATATATATATATATATATATAATATATATATAGCATTTTTGTGTGTGCGTGTGCTCAAGAGGAAGTTTAATTGCTCATAACACGTGCGGTTGACATAACATTGTTAGGTGTATAATGGAGTGTCATTGACGACCCTAAAGCAATAACCACGCTTTCCCCATTCTTTACGATTGCATTACCATATTATTGAACCCTGAACTTCGCGTTAAATTATAGAAGAACAATCTGAAAGGACCGTTGTCCGGCAGAAAATGCTGTTCAATGTCGTTAAAAGAGTTCGCTGGGTCGCCTATGAACGAGCTCCCAAAATGGTATTGTTGTCGAATGGAAGTTTATGCCAGACGGAACGCTTCCAACTCCATAACTCTGGGGTGACGCCACAGTGCCTGGTGATATGCCTCCGTACCTTCTATTTCTCTTATTTTTGGCCTTTGTTCCTTCATTTTATTGGCGTTTTAGCACTAATTTTACCCCATGGGTTTTCCTTTTTACTAGTGAGAAACAATCCCCTGTCGGTGGGTTATAGCTAAGACAAACGGAAGTGGAAAAGTTATAGAAATGGAAGAAAACAGGCATGATATATAAAAAAAGTTAGATAGGAGACTGACACAAAAGATACAGGTGGGGGTAACCGCTTGCTCTAAAAATACCTTAGAATAAAAAATAAAAATCCAACCCAGTCAAGGATAATTGTTCCCTTGTGGACATTCTTAAAACTAGGCTACCAACAGAGAGAGAGAGAGAGAGAGAGAGAGAGAGAGAGAGAGAGAGAGAGAGAGAGAATTTCTTAATTTGTCACTAGCAGGATTAAACTCCCACGAGAGTAATGGCAAAAAGCCAACCGTCCTCTTGGCTCTAACGAGTGGCAACCTTTTTCATTATGGCTGGTGTTAGCAACCTTTTCCTTTTTCTTTTTTTTTCTTGATACTCTCTCTCTCTCTCTCTCTCTTGTGCTGTATATCAAATAATTTTAGACTTAGCATTAATCTCTTTCTTGAAAACGAAGGTTTTTAATGAACATCCCATGGAGTGGAAATAAAAATCTCTGACCGTCCAAATTACTAGGTGAAGAAAACAAAAACAAACAAAAAAAGTGGAACGAAAACGACAAACCTTCCATTTTAATGGATGAAAGTTATTGAATCTGAAAAAATTATATAATTCCCAACCTGGCAGCACGCTGAAAGGAAGTTAATCCAAGCAGTCTGATAATTTGGAATTTATACACGATAAATGGGGAAAAGGTGCCCTGATCGGTGTTACAAGTCTGCTATTGACGAGATTAATTCTTCCCCTAATATGAATGAATCTAAGAATCCCAAAAATATGTTCTTAAAATTCCCAATCCCCTGACTTGTTGGGTGTCTTCTTGGTCAATTTTGTAAAATGAGAGGAACTCAATATTATTTAAGTAGAAAATAAAACAAGTAAAAAATGCACCGAAGTTTCTTCGGCGCAATCGAGTTTTCTGTACAGTGTATAATGCTGTATGAAACTGTCGATGTGCTTCAGTATGAAACTCTCAGCCACAACCAGGCAGGGCTCAGTTGCTCCCCAGATGCGGTCAAGTGAAGATGCGTCTGCGGCTGGCACCCCTAGATCATGGCTAACTTTAACATTAAATAAAATAAAAAAGCTACTGAGCCTAGAGGGCTGCAATTTGTTATGTTTGAGGATTGGAGGGTGGATGATCAACATACCAATCTGCAGCCCTCTAGCCTCACTAGTTTTTAAGCGCTGAGGGTGGACAGAAAATGTGCGGACGGACAGGCAAAGCCATCTCAATATTTTCTTTTACAGAAAACTAAAAAGACATGAAGACTACAAGTATACAAACGAGAAAAATTATTGCACACCAATTTGTAAATGTATAAAAGCGGAAAACCATAAATCTTAGCGAAAGTGAACTCACTACCACAACTAAAACTAAATGCAGAGAAGAAATTGATTTATAAATGTAATCCAAATTAAAAACAGGCGTTAAGTCATAATTCATTTGGATGTTTGACTGGCGCATGTGTTTCTACGCCCATAAGATTCCTTTCCCCGTAATATGGGGAAAAATGACATTTGCTAACGCTTCCTCCGATCGAGATTTTAATTAATGTCGTAAGGCGCATCGCTTCAATAAGCTTATATCTCTCAACTCGAGACTGCTACTGATTTAATTTTTGCATCGGAAAAGCATCCCACACAGAGAGAGAGAGAGAGAGAGAGAGAGAGAGAGAGAGAGAGAGAGAGAGAGAGAGAGAGAGAGAGAGAGAGAGAGGTTTGCATTAATAAGTCAGGATCACAACGCCAAGACTGCGAAGCTTCCCTATCCTAAACTAGTTTAGTTTAGGTTAATGACAATGATTGAAGACCAGTGTAACTGTGATGAAGAAACAGCTAAAGTTTGGCGAACCATATAAATAACATTTTCATGATTAATATCGCTACTACTTCTACTCCTACCACAGTCATAATTATTATCATACTGCAGTTGCAGTATTAACCGCAGCATCAATATTAAGAGTAGTAATTAATTTTTATGCAAAAACATAAAATAACTTTCTAGAAAAAAATCCTCGCGCTATGTAATCAAAACTTAGTTAAACATTAAGAAATGGAAACTTATGCCGTGTACCGTTTAAACAGTAATTGGATTTTATGTAACAGATGCAGAAAAATAAAACAAGGATTTTTATGAAGTATTGCACGAAGTATTCACAACTTTATAAAAAAAATAAAAACGTACATTATCTAGTTTCCAAAGGGGATTTATCAAACCAATTTTCTACCTAAGAAAAGGAATTTCTGAGGTAACTCCAGAACTAATTTCTTTAATATATCAATAGATGGATAACTAGCGGCTGGAACTTGCAATATCTTTTGGGGAACTGATAACCAAGAGGATGTAATAAGAATATGTAAGTTATTCTTACACACAAAAAAGTAAAATCACATTATTGGTGTAACTTACCTGAGAAGAAAGCAGTTCAAGGAGTTTCAGCTTAGCTGGCTGAGCACAGGGCAAACACGACACAGAACTGCAACAGTAATAATAAATTCAGGTAAGTAAAGCAAAAAAATGAACTAGGGTGCTGTGTAAAAAGAAAGTGTTTTAATGTACACAAATGTATTCCTTTAACCTCACTTCTAAGAAATGCTCAATCAAATATTGTGATAAGCTGGCCGGTATTCTAACTGGGTTTTGATTAAACGGAATTTTGTTAAAAGCTGGGCACCCAGTAACCTTACTTGATATGGATGTGTTCTATCGAAGCTACAACCAACTAACACAACTTGGTCACAATTAATCAGAATTTTGTTATATTGGCTTTAAGGAATCCGTGTTATGGAATTACTTCTGCCTAAATATGCAATGAAAACGAGATTAATATATATATATATATATATATATATATATATTATATATATATATATATATATATATATATATATATATATATATATATATATATATATATATATATATATATATATATATATATATATATATATATATATATATATATATAAAGTAAGTTACCTTGTTTTATAGACCACTTAGGGCAGGGGAAGGATTAGACTTATTTTTGCTAAGAACCATTTATATAGGAAATTAAGATATACGAGAAATGAACTATGAAATGTACATCATATACATGTATATGGTTGTACATATATATATATATATATATATATATGTATATATATATATATATATATATATATATATATATATATATATATATATATATATATATATATATATATATATATATATATATATATATATGCATATGTGCTTTTGTGTGTATGTGTGTGTGTGTGTGTGTGTGTGTATGTAATCTTAATTTCCTATATAATCTTAATTTCCTATATAAGCAAAACGCATCTATGCCAAGTGCAAATATTTCCTCGACCATGATTGGGCAGACCCTCTCCAATCAAATATTATTGTTGTTTAACTTTGTGTTGCATCAAAGAATAAAATTTCAATAGAAATTTTGTGGCAAAGACGACAAAGGCTCTGGGTTCCTTTCCCTTCTGACGATTTTCACCATGAGAAGAAAATCTTAAAAAGTGTGAGAATAAAGCAGAGAAAAAGGAAAATAGTAAAATTATATCCGCGAATCGCCCAACCGTGGATATTACTCTTCTCAGCTCTCGGCTTCATTTATATGCAAATCGGGCTTTGTATATTTTTAGGAGCCTTGTTGCATTGTTCTTTAATGGCTAAACATTTTATGTAAAAATTACTTAACGTGTTTACCCAAGGAACATTCAAATTAAGGCGAACGATAAAATAAACCACGAAAAGAAAAAGAGTGGATGGCTTTCATTTTACGCGTGGAAGAGAATTTGAGGTCTGAAAAATCGAGACCTGAAATGCGTTTTCAAAGTAAATTTTACTCGTGTGCGCACTAACGCACATGCGCACACCTAAACGCCCGCACAATACACTAAGTTCTTATACCAGTATATGTGCAGGTAAGTATGTACAAGTCATATGCCAGTCAAAATTATAATTACTGTTTTTACACCGGTGTTTCAAATTAATATTTTTTTGCTGTTACTGTTTAACTTTGTAAACTTCAACATTGGTACAAAAGCTCACAAACATTTCTTCGTTTCTTGGCTTCTTTGGCTGATCACTCGTGCTCTTCTACGATATTGTCCTTCAACAAGAGAGAGAGAGAGAGAGAGAGAGAGAGAGAGCTTCTGTGTGTGCGCGTGTATGTATTCAAGCGTTCAAGTTCATGAAGCAAAACGAAGGAAACTATTCTCTCTGCTGCTGTTGCAAAACCTCATAATTATATGCTCTCAGTGTAAAATCAACATCTATTGTCTCCAAGAAATTTTGTTTCCTTTTATTATAAGTGGCTGGAATATTTCTGAATATTTGACTTTAAGTGTGTCATTTATATTTCTCGTTTTTCTTTTATTCAAGATAAATGCAAGTATTGTTTGTATGCTTGTATGCTTTAATACTGACAACGCACTCGATATCTGTCTTCACCAATTACGTTTCATGTTTCGTCCCTAAACCGCTCATAATTTTTCTTTTGACTTTCAGTATTACAAAACGACGTGATTATACGGGATGAGATGCATAGCTTTTAAACACTTCCTCCAAATATAAATTTAGGCATACATAATTGAGGAAAATAAACGCCATCCATGCAATCGTACTGTGAGATAAAAAAAATAACTTCTTGCCAAACTTCATCAAAAAAGAGAAAAAACGTATCCTTCTTCTTCCCGTGACTTCCGGCGGATTTTTTTTAACCGATGAAAAGTTTTTGCGCAAGACTTCTGGGTGTAGAAATCAGACTTTGTAACCATTTTATAATTTTTCTTCCCAAGAGTTTTTCCTGGCGTGTCCCTCAAAGCCATGTCAGACAAACACGGACACGAGGGGGAGGTGAAGTACAGGCGAAACCAAGTAAAGGAACAAGGAAATTAGAGACAAGAAATAACGGTGAAATAGGGAGAAGACAAAGGGTGATGAACAGGCTGGACATATAACACCAAGGAAAAGGGAATTAACTTTGAAAACTGACAGTGAATTTGGTGGGATAAAGCAACTGTTGCAGATGGAAGACAGACAGACAGACATTCAGAGAAAGGGAAACAAAACAATTTCACATGATACCATTTCCATAAGAGCATCAGGTGTATGGTTCCACTAAAAGCCTAATTAAAGGTGAAAATTGCTGATCTTTGGCTATTAATCAAGCCGCAGAGACTTTTCACAAAAATTGGTAAAGGTTGAAATTTTAATTAAAAGTGAAGTGAGTTTTATCTAGCACGAAATTGCCTCACATATTTTCAGAAGTTTGAAAAGTTTTCTATAACAAATTACTCTCAAGGAAATGTGTTACTGCTTAATTACAGAAAATGGTGGTGCAAATTTTTTTTCTTAGAGTCATAATAGCGAGAAGACTAAGAATATGTATGTAGATACATATACTTTTTCACTCAAAGTTCAAGGAATAACGGGAAAGCAAAGTAAATATACACAGACCCGCTAGATAGCAAAAATGCTTGACGAATGATGAACTGATGAAATGAATCGTGCAAATGAAATCCATTATACCAAAAGGATATTTTTATTTAATAATCTTCAGTCACCTCTGAAAAATTATTCAATCAGATGGCAATGATCCGGTCGCTTACTCATTGCCACATCTCTGGAATTTATTCACACAAAGAGTCTTTATGGGTGCAATGGAATTATCAAAAGACTTTTAATTACGTGATCATTATTATTTATGTGCTGAAGGTTAGAGCGAAGCAAGGGTTACCTTGGAAACCTGATGGTGGTGTGAATGAAGAGGTATTGAAAAGATTAGGAAAGGGAGGAGATATATAGATAGAATGTGAAAGAAACAGACTGACAGACAGAAGTTTTTGTACACTTGATGGATTACATGAATAACAAGTGTGAATATATATATATATATATATATATATATATATATATATATATATATATATATATATATATATATATATATATATATATATATATATATATATATATATATATATATATATATATATATATATATATATATATATATAAAATCTGTCATAGTGTAGAATAGCAAATTCAATTATAGCAGATGTTATTTTCTGGGTGAGGTATGTTGACGATGTATTTGCTGTACTGAAAACTTATGTTGTCATTCCAAAAATGTTAGGAGATCTCAATAGTTTAGCTCCCTCCATAACCTTGACGGTTGGCAAGGAAGACAATGGTATTATTTCATTTTTGGATGTTACAGTTGTGAGGTCAGTTGTAAGTTCTAGGTATGAGTTTAAAATACATTAACAATTACTCCTCTCACAAAGTAGACGTAAAACTCTCAGCATTAAGATCAATGTTTCTTAGAGCACTTAATATTTGCAGTCCAGAATTTATCAATGAGGAATTAGAGTTTATATACCAACTTGGTATTCAAAATAACTTTAAATTAGAAGATATTGACTACAGTCTAACGTTAGCAAGAAAAACATTTTATTCATATGAGGAGAAAAACAGAAAACTGAATTTTATATCTTCCCCATACCATCCCGCATTAGAGCCTATAGTCTACCCCTTAAGGTTACTTGATTTTAGTGCAACTTTTTCGTCATTGGCAAAAGTCTAATTCGTAACAGTCCGGAAAGCAATGAAGGAATCATCTATAAGATACCATGCAAGTGCGGCAGTTTTTATACAGGACACTCTGGTAAAGCACTCGAAAAACGCATTTTAAATCATAGATATAATATAAGAACAAATAATACAAGTATTGCTTTGTGTTCACAGTAGTATGTGTAACTTACCAATTGATTTAAGAGCACAGGTTTTATTGAAAGAAATTTGATATAGACAGCTTGCATTGTTCACAGCAAAGGAAAAAAAATAATTTATCGCCTGGTTTGTATAAATTAGATACTTTTATTTTACACGTCATGGGATGTCAGTGCAAATTGGATAATGTTATCCATTAACTATCATATAATATACGTTTGCTAATATGTACTTAGTGTTATGCGGTTTCAAATGGACATATTACCTCTTTTGATATTTACGTTTCTTATTTTATTGTTTTATTTTACTGATGAGTGCTTTTTAGTTCAAACTGCTAGTTTCTGGTGACGGCATTTCATATGTTTAAGATTTTAGGCCTTTCTTGGCTACATACATAGTAAAATTTTTTCTCTTTCCTTAATAAACGCTCCAAGAAGAGGTATTACGACGGAACGTTGGGCATATTCTCACAAATACAACTAAATAAAATATCTTAGTTCTAAGATATAATATACGATATATATATATATATATATATATATATATATATATATATATATATATATATATATATATATATATATATATATATAAATATATAGAGAGAGAGAGAGAGAGAGAGAGAGAGAGAGAGAGAGAGAGAGAGAGAGAGAGAGAGGTTCGGAATGCTAAGGTAACGTTATAAAACAGTAAGTAATTCATTCTAATTATAATTAAGTCTTCATTAAATTTAACTAACAGGGCTATTTACACTGACACATTTGCATTCATTAATTCGTCCCTCTAACTATATATTGAACACACATTAAGAATGTTAAAGAACATATAAACTCTACCAATTTAAATGCAGTAATGACCTCAGAAGCTTAAGAGTTTACTGCTTCTCTCGCATTTTTACACAATAGGAGTGATTATTTTTTTCCAGCCGTCTGTATGTTAGTTTTTATTATCACTGTAATGTATTTGTATTGTTAATATCTATTACAATGTACAGTATATGTCCTTTTTGAAGATGTCATAGAAATACTGAAATACTTACAGCGATACCGGTCAGGGTTTATATATGGTTTCATAATCAGGTGTTAATTTTTTCCATATATATATATATATATTTATATCATATATATATTTATATATTATATATATATATATATATATATATATATATATATATATATATATATATATATATATATATATATATATATATATATATATATATATATATATATATATATATATATATATATATATATATATATGTGTCTGACGACGATATTAATGAGATCTAGGGAATGTCTCCATCTAAAATTTGAGAAGACTCTTAAACTATCGACAGAGATAATACTGAATATTTCGGAATAAAAATGACGTCAATACGAACAAAGTAACGCTCATCATTCGCCTTATTCAACGGTACTAGAAAACAGCCTATATTTAGAAAATAAATATCATCATCTCAGTTCTTATGTGTTAATCTATTCATTCGTTTCGTTTATGGCCATGAATTTTGTCCTGTATCACTCGGGAAATCTTCACGGTTAATGTAAACTCTTCTATCGGCATACAAGGTATTCATTAGACACAGGACTCTGTTACTTTATCTATACATACCACGTTATTAGTAGATGGTATAGCAGAATCATTGTAAAACAGGTGAACATTTTACGGGGAAAGGAACAATTATTCCTGACCCATCAAGAAACAAAATAATGAATCATTAATGAAGAATTAGATTAGATTAAAAGCCTCTCCCAAAATGAAAATATCAAATCCCGTAAAAGAAAGGCAGTTTAAGGATTATAGTCATACACATATTGACAACTGTCACAAAGTGGTAAGACTGTAAAGTTAAAAAAAAGTTAAAACAAAACTGAGTTTAAAGGGTGATAAAAATTTTGAAAATTTAACAAATAAATAAAGTATAATACAGTACAGATTCTGCTGCATTTGCAAAAAAAAAAAAAAAATTGTGGATCCGTCTGAATAACCAGAAACAAATAGCTTGAGCGGCTGAGCTGCATTTGCATAATCCGCGGATATACCGTGGCGGACCAGAGTTATGATAACGAAAACAATTCTGAATAACTTCCAGATCTACAGCAATAACAGTTTTATTATTCAAACTTTATATTATAATAACAACGCGTTAACCTCCCTCCTTCCATATTCCCTATAAAAGAAGACAACCATTGTCGTGTTGAAAAACTCCGTAGTACTATGGCAGCTAATGTTTATTCGGAAAGGTGGGACGTTGAAGCAATACTAGCATGTGGCATCGTCGTAATATTATTGACTAACATTATAATGCATTATGGTTTTTCCGCTTTGTTCTTCCCATTCTTCTCACACTCGAGAGAGCTGTGAAATCTAAAATCAAATCCCAAACTTTTTTTATCTTCAACCTCAACTCCACTCCCACCCCAGTCTTCACATTTGCCTTCTCAAGGAAATATCAATCGCCATTCAATGTGAGTCCCTATCACCTTCAACCTACAACCGCCAATTCATCTGGCGCTCCTCTTGCAGAATTCCGTGGTAATACTTTGTGCGCAGCACAGGCAATAAAATCTATCTTAATTCAGGGAAATGAGCCCCCCAAAAGCTTGCTTGCAGATAAGTTCTTGGCTTATGAAGATTAAGGAATCGTTTCTGCCTTCGGTATCATGGACCACTTCAGCGCTCATATTCTGTCGACTTAGGTCTCGAGAATTCTTTTCTCTTATTTCATTTCTTTTACCTCAGCAGTTCACCACTTAGTTCTATTTCTTGAGATTGGATGTAGCCCTCTTTCGTGAAATAATGTTTTTCAGCAGGTGAATCTTGGAGTAAACAGCTTTTCAATTATGATCTTTTCTATAACTTAATCGGATTTAACAGATTCTATGTTCTAATGAATAAAAAGCACAAATATCTTTTAAAATACATCTTTCTCTCTTGGCTAATATTCCAACAGAAGCTAAAAGTCAGACCTAGTAGTATTTAACTTAAAAGCTACACAAAACAGAACATTGCATTATGTACCTCCATGTCTGCGTCTTAGGAATCCCAATTGTCATTAGCCTTATTATGATCTGTATTTAATTAGTGAGTCTCTTGATATAATGATAGGCATTTCTTTGTGATTATGAATGGTAGCAACCGTTATAATAATAATAATAATAATAATAATAATAATAATAATAATAATAATAATAATAATAATAATAATAATAATAATAATAATAATAATAATAGCAGTGACATTATAAACTTATTAGCCTCAAGTCATATTCGATAAATTAACAGTACTTTATTTGAATTATATTTTTCTGTCTTTTTTCTCCTAAAGTTTACCTGTGAAAACTTTGTCTGTCTGTGTTTCTCTAGTAAATTAAAAAAAAAAAAAAACACAAAAAGAAATTTATGAAGCTGATGATAAATGTGAGTTAGAATTTATCACAAAGCTAGTAAGTGTTCTAAGTTCTGATATATAAATTTGTTAGACATCTCGGATAATTTTCGTATTTCACAGTTGCTATCAATGACCTCCTCCTACCTCATCCTTCCCCTTTCATTTAAGTGAGGGAAGCATATTCGGTTATCTGTCGATATCGTGGAAAAAACGTGCAACCTAAGTGCTGAACGAATCACGGAAAATGTAATACATAAAACTTGCTCTCTCCCAAATCCATCATAGACAACAAATGGGAGGTCATTTGAATGGAAACATTTGTGACAGTGATGAACGCTACCATTAAGGCATAAAAGTTGAACCTGTGGAGAAATACTATCATATGCAATGTCTCCTCGTAAAACCATCGGAGAATAATAAAGTATTATACAAATGACAACACTCATTGGACAATACAAGCAACAATTTGAACGGCACAGCAGGACCTGTCAATGATGTATATAGGAAATAAAAAAAAGTACTACAAAATCATTTCGGTGAAGCCCGTTATTTTCAGTAATTGAGTTTGAATAGGGCTATTATATCTTCCAATATTTCATTTGAAAACACTCAAGTTGATTTATAGGTTATCTGTGTGAAAGCGAGATGTGGTAGGATGCGTAATTATTTTGAGAAAATTGACTTCGGAAATAAATAAAGCGATAACTTTCACAGAAATAATTGGATTTTGTTATTTTCCTCTCATTTAGCGACAGGTCTCGTGTTCAAGTGTTTCAAATTACAAAACCCTAAAATTTGTTTTCAGAACTAAAAGACTGACACCTAAAGTCATATAGTTTCCATACAGACAGTGGCAGTATGGTGAGAGACAGACAAAGAGACAGACAGACAAAGATACCGAGAAAGAAAGATAGAGTAAAGACAAACAGACAAAGATACCGAGAAAGAAAGATAAAGTAAACTGATATAGATGTTCAAGTTAACTACTTATTGTGGCCACATTATTTACCAAAACGCTTAAGAAATAGTCAAGAAAAAGGCGTTGAAAGCTTAAATCTCCATCCAGTTCTGAAAACCAATTTACACACCAAACAACCGCACCTAGTTATGTATGACTTTCAGTTTTCCACATATAGCCATTTTTTCCTTAATATCCGAAAGATATATCATTTATATCCTGCATTTGTGGCATCTAGTTTCAAGAAAGCGCATACTAGGAGGACTCATTATGTGTATTGAAAAGGAAAAGTAATTACAGGTGACAATTACTGAAATGTTATTCATGTGATTATTTGGAGCAGTAGCTATCACCAGAATGACTAATATTTGCAGAGTACAGGTGCAAACAAAAATAACATTACCCTGATTATTTCTAATACTTTTTACCAGAAACCCCTCTCCTTCAATATGAATTCCTGTGAAATTGTCTGAAGCTATATACCTCTCTTATGCCTCGGACTATTGGCATGCACTTTGAGTAAACATTTCTAAAAGAAACATCAACAAATTTGTAACTCTTATTTGTAATTCTAGCGTCACGTTTAGTGCCGTCAGTGCACCTCATGCGGTGCACTGTAGGCATTACCTAAGGTTCTTTGCAGCGTCCCTTCGGCCCCTAGCTGCAACCCCTTTCATTCCGTACCTCCGTTCGTATTTCCACCCTCTCCTAACAATTGATTCATGGTGCAACTGCGAGGTTTTCCTCCTGTTACACCTTTCAAACCTTTTCACTGTCAATTTCCGTTTCAGCACTGAATGACCTCAAAGGTCCCAGTGCTTGGCCTTCGGTCTAAATTCCATATTCTATTCTAGCGTCACGTTCTGTAAAATAGATAAAGTGGTTAATCAGTAAATCAATCAACTAATGAAATATGTTTCCTTATGAATTGGTAACTGAAGGAAAACTTACGTAAAGTTTTAAGAACTCTAATGAAAGCGTAAATCACCTGCAAACAACTGAAAGTATAAATCACCTGCGAGCGCTTGACAGAATAAATTACCTGCAACAACTGAAAGTAAACATCTCTTGCAAGCAAATGGAAGTATGAATCACTTGCGAACAACTGCAAGTATGAATCACCTGCTAACCAATGAAAGTATACATCACTTGAGGACAAAGGACGCAAAAGTATGAGTAACAACTTCAAAAAACATTGAAGCTTCTGCAAAGTAACGAAACATACTTTTTCTGACAACAAGGTCGTGCTTTCGGAGTAGCAATATTCGGCACATGAAAGGCTAACGTCAAATTTCTGGCATAAACCCAATTAGACATTCATAAAAAAATTTTATGCTAGCTTGCTGTCTCTCATATTAAACTAAAATCCCAAGAATTTCCCCAAACTACTCTCTCTCTCTCTCTCTCTCTTAACCTGTTTTCTGTTGTTTACTTTCTACAAAAATATCCCATCACTCTTTTCTCCATCTATGAGCTTCATTGTTTTGTGCAGACAGTTTAGTCTTTCCAAATGTAGTTAGTTTATATTTTTTATATCTTATTATAAAATTAATATAGTAGTAAAATAAAATAAAAGATAAATATCCGAACAGAAAGCATTTACCAGTTAACAAAAAATAAAATCAGATGAATGTTACTAAAGAGGATATAACAAGGACATTGAAATAAAAACTCTAGCATTATTGTTAATCAGTTAAAATCGCCTGCTGTCTCGATCAAAGCACGGATAACTGATAAAAAAAATGATTAAAGATAAGATTAAGAACCCAATGTATAGGGACGATCGTTATTTACGTGTATATGAATTATAAAAAAAAAAATTCTAATTGTATGAAACTGCAAACGCTTTCATTTTATCATCGATCCTAGTTTCCAATGATATTCCTTGAAGCCTTTTATCCTTACATCATTGGCTAAAGTAGTTTCAACTCCCATAACAAGCAACGCAGCCGAAAATAACCTTTGGCAGCACCCTGGAATCAACAATACAAAGTACAGAATTCTGTCTTCTAACCCACAAAGTACTTTCAGTGGTCGTTAGTGACCAAGCAGGCTGGCCATTTCGCCCTTTCATCAAAACAAGGATTTTAAGACAGCTGGTCCAATCGCTACCGAGACATATGGCGTGAGTATTGCAATCCACCTAATTTCGTTGCAGAATATGGCTCTACCGATGAAAGATAAAAATGAAAAACCAAAAACACGGTTATTTTCTTTTTTATTTTCTAGAACTAATTAGAGAAAGAAAAAGGAGTAACAGAGAAGTCAAAGACTTTGAGGTAAAATTCTACATTTGATATTTATGAAAACTAAACACTAACAAGGAAAAGAAAGCAGCAATGGAAAGTAAGAGGCTCCTGAATTAAAATATTGTTTAATTAATTTATATTTAATTTAATGTGAATAACATACAATAAAGACAGAAAACCTAATTTAGGGTTTACCAGATAAAGACTACCAATTAATTATTCTATGTCTTTGTCATATTATTCCATGTCCTTTTTATTTCCGATATAGGTACAGAAAATAAAGATGAAACAGAATAAATAAACGTATCTTTTATAAAAAGTTCCCCACAGTTTCAAATCTTTGTTGAATATTTTTCAAATATATCTCAACTTCTGGCCACTTGACTTTTCAAAATGTAAGTCATGTCATTTTAATATTTACCAATGTCCCTCTTCCAATGAAAAATTTAATTTGATTGCAATATTTTTCACCGAAGTATTCTGACCAAAAAGAAACATGTCCACTGTTTTTAATTTCAATGGTGATTTGAACAAAGATCTCAGTAAATCCCAACTCCCCTCCAGATCATTATATCTGCATGGAGTTCTGGAGGAGACTATTCTGTAATTGGAATGGGTTATGTTACGATACTTCTTTTCCTCCATGATGGAATTTTGTGAACTAGTAGAGTTTGTTAAGAGACAGATACAATAAATCAAGAGCACTTCTTGAACAGGAATCGTTGCAAGACTACTATTTTGGATGTCCTAGTTTTTCACAACCCAAACACAAAGAAGTTTGAATTCTGGAACTTTTGTGGGTATACTTATAACAGCATGGGATAAAGAAAAATATCATTGTAACATGGAATCGATTTTCTTGCAGGTTTATGACCCACAATATTTCAATGATGAAATTTGCAATTTCGAAATACTTTTCAAGTTGAGTTACCTACCCATTTTATTATTTGATGTTTACTGAAAAGTTTTAAATCTTGTCAAGCAATTGACAATTCAAAGATTCATAACGCTTCCATATAGATAAAACTAAAATCAACAGCTCAGTTAATCAATAGTCAGAAAATTTTGTTTTACATTTCAAAACTCAATTCAAACTTTTTTCAATAAAAATAATAGCCACAGAATTAATAGTGATAGTAACAAGAGAGACATAGGGCTCCATAAAATGCAAGCTCTGTAATTTATTTTATTTTGGGGAGACAACCAGGGGAAAAACATGTTTGAAGAATTAAAGTGGTCAGCTAAGCTATTGCGTTGTTGGGAGAATAATTAAGTGCCATGGATTGGGAGGGAGCTAAAACTGTAATGTCAAGCCGTTTTTGAAGGTTGTATAAGAGGGGGGTTGATAAAGATTTGCACATCAATTTGGCATTTAGGGTATGGACGTCCTCTAGTAAAAATTCCATAAAATTTTATTTAATTGTAGAATGCCCCTTATTAGTTTGATGTATTACTCACATCATTTTAATCTTCATTTTGTACAGAAATAACAACATGCCAAAGTCGTTCTGAGACCGAACCTATACGAAAATGTGATGAGCACCTCATTTTGAACGAATACCGATTTTGTTTAGATTCACGGATGACCTTCTAACTTTTTTTAATTATTGTAACCCAAGTCCACACTGAAAAAGTCGAACGCTCCAAATGAAGGCGCAAAAATGTCGAAATCCCCTGTTTTTATGACAAAATTTTTGTATATTTTTTGTCTTAACATAACAATTTAGAAAATGTTGTGCTTTACGATTATAAGTAATCCAGGCAAGCCTTGAAACCTGTCATACCATTATTTGGAAGAGGAATAGCCTTTAATATACAGAGTTGTACGAGAGAGCTATGAGAACTATCAGCCGTTTTTATTGGTAGGGATCAAGATTACTTGTCCGAAGGGGATCAAATTGGCTCAGTAAATTCCCTCACTGTAACAATTCATTTTTTCTGCTGTTGCACTAGGAACTTCAATGGGTTTTATTTTATTCATTTGTTCCAGAAATATAATCAAAATATTCAATAACCTAGTTGTGACTGGAGACCTAATCTAATTTAGTTAATTGCCTGTCTTTTGGGGTAACTTTTAGCTTTAATTGACAGGATTACGTGGGTCTTAGGTAGAGCAGGGCTATATAAATTACAGTAATTAATAATTAGCTCTTCAGTTGAAGGACCCATTGTAACAGATTATATATATATATATAATATAATATATATATATGATATATATATATATATATTTCTGATTTTTAGTCCATATATATATATATATATATATAGAAATACATATAAGGAAGAATAAATGAATTAAAATGGGACAATATTCTTTCAGAAAGATGTTATGGGAAAAAACACACATTGCAGCTTAAAGAAACAAACGACGATACATAAACCTTTTTAATCTGCAGCAAGAAAAAATGATTAATACTCGTTGAGGAATGACCATACTGGTATGGGAATACCGAAAAGAAACTTCACTAGAGGTAACAATGGGATGAATAACTAAAGACCTCGAAAACCAATTAAGGATGTGATAAAAAAAGAAAGCACAATTAAACAAAGGAGATGAATGAACGTGCCCAACGAGTTTTCTGTACAGTGTATAATACTGTATGAAACTCTCAGCTACGACCGGGCAGCGCTCAGTTGCTCCTCAGATGCGGTCAAATGAAGGTGCGTCGGCGATGCCTCCGGAATTTGACTTAGCGGTGGTAGACGCTACGATCCATGGCTAAACTTAACCTTAAATAAAATAAAAACTACTGAGGCTAGAGGGTTGCAATTTGGTATGTATGATGATTGGAGGGTGGATGATCAACGTACCAATTTGCAGCCTTCTAGCCTCAGTAGTTTATAGGATCCGAGGGCGGACAGACAAACAGACTTCTCAATATTCTTCTTTTACAGAGGGCTTAAAAACTAAATATCTGTTATTCAAGCTAATAATGTAACTTCAGTTTCATTGGTTGAAAGAAACGTTGAATGATTGCGCCGCAAAGATAATGACAACAACTGCATGTAATGAAATGAATGCTAAGGCACTTTAATTGATGTATATCTTACGAGCATATTTATTTGAGCCTGGATCAGGACTGTTTACAAAAAATTCTTATGCCCCTCACGTCTTTTGACATTCACCAGAGAAGTTAATTGCTCTAAACAAGAGAAGAGAGAGAGAGAAGAGAAGAGAGAGAGATATTAAACTGTATTAACAATGTTGGTTAAGGAATATCCCTCGGCTGGAATTGATGCCTGTAGTCCTTCAAAAGAAGGCATCGTGCTTACCCCATACAAAAATAAAACCGTTAAAAGAAGAAGAAGTGTTGTGTGCCTTTCACCACATCGCCCTCATCCCCATGTCCTCTCCCACCATGCCCATTTCGGACCATTTATCTCTCACTGAAGGCAGAGACATAGGGAAGAAAATTAATCTACATCTTGTGTACCCAGCCAGTGATGAGGAATCGGTCATTCATTGTTTCCTACATTTTTTTTTTCGAACTGACAAAGAATCATCGTGAATGTTCACAGGAATATGAATGTTTATGAATTCGTAAATTTGTAACTGTCAAGAATTATGACGCTGTACTTTCAGTTTTTACATTCCTTTTTATGAAAGCAAAGATTTTTCTATTATGCGAATACAGCATTATTTTGCATCACTATTTTTTAACATAAAAAGCAATGAAGAATACCCACATGAATAAGCTATTCAAATCATAGCAGTTTATGCACAAAATAACGATCACTTTAAACTCACAATTTACCTCTTCAACTATAAACGACCCCCAACTTGCATGTGGGGAGCCAATCTAATAGTCAGCCATTCTATCTATTCTACTCGTCTCTTTGTCGGTGTGTTATTTCATTTTATTTGATCTTTCGCAATTTTACACGCGTACCTCTGCAGTCAATCGAAAACACTCTATGCGCACCAAATGAATGAGTGAATGAATGTTACTGAGACCAAAACCATTTGATGTACTCGACGATACACACACACACACACACACACATCTCTCTCTCTCTCTCTCTCTCTCTCTCTCTCTCTCTCTCTCTCTCTCTCTCTCAGTTTGTCTTTTTTTTTTTTTTTTTTTTTACCGGTAATCTAGCTTTCTTTTTAGTCATTTCAGGGAAGCATTGTGTTTTACGAAACCACACTTTCATCACACGGGAGACAATTATCTAAATATCTGATCGTTTACATCTGTTCTCTCACTGCTGAGACAACCTGAGCGGTGCTCTTCATGAAAAATGAGTACAAAGGCGTAAATATATACACTTTAATGAACACTACAGCAACTCTTAATGAATACAAAAGCTTGACAAAAGCACCCATTAAATGAAATGAAATAGAAGATAAAAAGGACGGAAAATCCAGTTTATCCTTTCCGTACTTTAACCGTTGCCATTATAAGGCACAAATATTTGTTTGGATACATTTTGTGCTAGATTTCCTTTTTTATCTAAATGCTCTCAGGCGTCCGTGACATCATAACACTTAAAGAAATAATCAACAATAAAAGCTAGTTTGAAAGGAATCACAAAATTTCTCTCTTAACAGATATCCGGGTAGTTACAGATGTGAATGGAAATCGGTAATACAGCTTTCAATAACAAGAAATCAGACCATTATCTACCTCAACTACTGCAAATAATTACAATGGCAACCGTCATCAACTGAAAATTCTTTCATCAGTTTTACTGTGTTAACAACTATTCGGGATCGTACACAGGAAAACTTGGTGTACACTCGATAATATTTCGTTAAATTTAATCGTTTTAACATATGTGAGAATTAAAGCTTTTTTTTTTTTTTTTATAATTTGTATTGTAACTTGCTCCAAATCCGAGAGGAGGTCCCATTGCTACTTTATCTGTAAAATAAAATATATTCTTCTGATCGTGTATTATGATGCATATAACTAAATGTACCAGATACTGACTGGCCATCGCAACATTTTTAACAGTTAAGGAATGCAGTGACCATCGCCTTTCTTCCTTCTTTTTCTTATTCGATATTCTACTTATACTATAAAGAATACTTGTTTCTCTCCATAAAAAAGAAATATTTTTTTCCATAAAAATATGCTATTCCCAAAAGATAACTTCAGGTATAGTAATGTCTAAAGAATTTCAGAGAAGAGCCAAACGACTGTAGCGAATGGGGAGCGCCTTCTGAAAACCGAGTTTTCTCCTGTCCTGACTGAACAAAGAACGACAACTCAACAGCTTTATTTGCGACAGACTGGGTGGGAATTGGTCCAGAGTAGGCGCGATAGGGGGCGATGATGGAACGACTTCATGGAAAGTGTATGCTGTGTGATGCTGTTGATTCTCTCTCTCTCTCTCTATCTATATATATATATATATATATATATATATATATATATATATATATATATATATATATATATATATATATATATATATATATATATATATGTGTGTGTGTGTGTGTGTGTATATGTATGTGAATTCATTATATATAATGTATGTACAGATGATAGACTAATATTTCATCTCCACCTGTAAAGGTTTATCTTGTTATATGTTTCTTGATTAAAATGATAACTATGAAAATCACCAGTTCTCTGTATATTGACGCAATTCAAGCGATTTAATTTTATCCCAATTGTTTGCCCTTGGTTTGTGTACAAGGACCAACACGATACCTGATTTAAGCTTAAGCCCACAATAAGAGATTAATTGCGGAAACTATGGAAATGGAAGCTGTGAAACGGGAATAACACTTTTAACAATTAGATTAAAAGTCCACCAAAAAAGTTTTTTAATTTTCTCTCCAATGTGTGTAAATCATATATGTCAAACAGATCTCAATAAACAATTTCCCCACTTGAAAATACCCACATAACAGACTGGGGAATATTAAAGTTGCAAGACAGCAACATAACCCTTTCTAAATATCCAAAGGCAAGAATTTATGTATTAAATATCTACAAATAACATAATTATAAATAGAACGCAGGATATGAAAAACGGAACAATGAAGAAAGCAACTGTCTTGATGGTCGAACAAATTTAGCAAAGCTTTTAAGCCACTGATTTCCCGCTCTCTCTATCCACAAACAACTCTCTCTCTCTCTCTCTCTCTCTCTCTCTCTCTCTCTCTCTCTCTCTCTCTCTCTCTCTCTCTCCTCTTCGTTCCTCTCATGTTTAATTTATTTAGTAACGGGCAGCATAAATTCTCTTTCAATTGTAACTATTATTCGCCCAGCGTTCAATTTAAGTTTTAGTTTATTTTCATTCCGGTGACTTTTATTCCGTGTCCTTCTTTGTCAATTTTAAATCCCTCTAAGAAATGCCAATACTTTGTTCTTCGAACTTTTAGAAACTAATATATCATATATTTTTAGAATCTAACTAATATATCATATATTTTAGACAGTAAGAACTGACGCGTTACAATGTTACTGCAAATTTAGAGGGAACACTTGAGTAATTGCACATTTACTTGACCTCTCAACATCGTTATGCAGTATGCACTCGTATATATTCATTAGTGCTCACACAACAGAAGCTACGAAACTTATTTTCAGATATACTTGATCATTATTTCCATATTCCTGAAAAAATACTTGGTTACCCTTCTATGGTGTCATCTCGTGGCAGTTTACTAGTTTTTAAAATAAAACCATAGAACTATATCATCTGTCTTTTAGTACATACTCAACCTGTGTAAGTGTATTAACCGTTGCCTTAAACTGATTTGAATATCACCATGTAAAGAAAATTTCATATGTGCATACAGAATTTATGTATCTGAAGTCAATAAATGTAAGAAATTAAAGACAAATCAGATAATACAAAAAATCTATTAGAAATTAAATGATGGTACTAGGAAAGAGCCAAAGCAAATTTTCTCTTGCTTCCAGCAATGAAAGCATGAACATAAATAAGCCAACCTTATTTTATCAGTTTACATATTTAAACGAAATTACAAACGCCACTTTACAACACTACACAGTATCTTTATCGTTAGGTGATCGAGGTAGGTAGGTTTCCCCGGATCTCGAATGATGCATGCTAGATGTATGTATGCGAATGGAATCATTATTCCAAATCGATCCCTCATCCCGACAAACACAAGGACATAAAACAAAAAAAGAGTCGAACTAACTCTGCTGCATTTGCAAATACTCTTTGGAGTTTGTGCAGAAAACGAACCAAACGGCAGACAAATCACTTCAACGAATGTTGTGTATCTGGTCATTCACCAAGCTTTCTTGTCAAAACATTGTCATTATGGCAACATCTTTACAATAGAAATTCTCCAACAGCGAAAGAAACGACACCCGTCACATTCTGATTGCAGTCAACTTAGTGCCAACGAAACCTTTTAAAGGAACCCCGTTTGTCACGTCCTTTTCTAAAATTCGTAAGAATAATTCTCCCCTTTGTTTTCAATCATGTAGTAATTCAAAGACGAAAAAGAAGAAACGCCATGTAAAAAAAATCAGTGTCACTGTCTCATCATACATTGTGGCAAATGGGAGAGGTCAGACTCTGTAGCTACAGCAGCGTCACCAGTGTCCTTTGGACTGATATTCATAAGGCATCGCAGATTGGTTCTCCTTGTAACAAGCCATCCACATAGCTATCAAGAGAAGGAAATGAAACATGAAAAACCACGAGTGATGAAAAGCATTTCGGATTTTTTTTTTTTTTTTTGTGTGATTTAGGGGCTTATCTTAGTCGAATACTGTATCTATCTATCTATTATCTTGCCTATCTATCTATCTATCTATCTACTTACAAATTAAATCTTAAATGTAGTTGTACAGCTTGTATGAGGGCCTTTATCAGTGGTTTCTTAAAACAAATGGGTAGAAAAAATCAAACTAGCAAAATAACTAAATGATACAGTAAGAGAATGATAAAGCCTCCTTCTCAATCTCACGAATATGGTCGATTACGCATGTAAAGAGTACAGAGAAAATATTAATCTCTAATACTTTTCTGTTTCTGTCATGAATTACGTAGCATACAACGGAGTTTACATCCGGTAACTTACTAAATACAGATTAAAACTGAAAATGCAACATTAAGAATAGTCTTTCAAAACAACGCCATCAAATCGTTACATACTAGGAACCATTGTAACAATTCGTTGACAAGTATGGAATTTATTATCTCAATTATTTAAGGTTTTCAAAATCCGAAAAAAATTTGAAAATATCAACACTTTCACTGTATTCATTATTGTTAAAATAGCGTCTGCTTTATTCCAAACCTACTCCTTCAATAAACTGAAAGAATAGCTGACATTCAAAATACAAAAGCTGATGGTCATCAAGGAAAAAAACAAAATTCAGACGAAGTGGGCCTACTGTGACGGACGAAAACTAGAATCTTACTATTGTGACATCATTCATTAATATCGAGTACCCAATAAGGAGACAGCAGCAAAACCCATTTAAACCGATAAACCAAAGCCGAAAGCAGTTGTAATTTCACGGTACTTACATTATAACAGCCTGGCTTGACTCCTCGATTCTCGGTGTTTTAAAGAAATTTGGCACTGGATGAAACAGTCCACAAAAGCAAATGCACCATCACATATGATACCATATTATTATCACAGTGTCACTCGCCGTGCACCCAAGCTTCATCCTCCCGATACTTACACTTGCGACCAACAATTTTCAGCAGGGGCGAAGTTAGAAAAAACTGCTACTGTATTCGGGAAGCCAACTCAGCTTTACCGAGGGTAATGTTAATGACCGAACGATACTTCCAGCATAAAATGCACCATAACTACAAGAAAGAACAAAAAAGAATCAACACCCTCCAATTCTGTTAGAATGGAAAATGAATATCGTGAAACTTACAGTCTTGCAGTTCTTTTATGGAGGGTAATAAGAGTTATTCTCAATTTTTCCCCCTTTAAGGGCTGATACCTTTATAATAATGATGAACGAACAACATAAAGATGACCGAGTGTAAAAATGAAGCCAACGGATATATTTTTTGCGTTTTTAATCCACTTAATCATGCAATGGATGATGAGTAGTTTTGAAATGTAATTTATCTGCCATTGCAGAGAGGATCTCAGCTGTAATGATTCTCATGATTATTTGAAACCGTGATCTTTGTAAAGTTTATCTTGTACATGTGCTTCCTCACTTTCAGACACCTACGTTCGTGAAGATGCTGTGAAAGATGACTCGGACTTCCTCGTGGTAGATAGAATCGTTCAGAAATCAGTTTTCTCTGACTGACTTGGTTAATCTTCATGAACAATGTCACTATAATCTTTTTAAGTGATGCTACCGTTTCCTCTTTTCGCCATTAGGAGCAATTCATTGTCTTCCTCAACATTTATTTATTTACGTCAGACCTGGCCTAATAAAGAGATTTTTCTTACTAATCCCAATGACGTTTGTACAAAAGAATTGCTAAGAACAACTCTGTCATATCTGATATTACAATAAACATTGGTTTGCAATAAAACAAAGGGGATATATGAAAATCTATATAGAGTGGGAGAACGAAACATGTCACTACATCAGAATGTAAAAAAAAAAAAAAATGTATAATCTCACAAAATCGAACATGTGCCTGAGCTACGGGGACACTCTTGTTTGTATCCTGTAAGTCAAGTACTTAAGGACAGCAGTCCTTTACTTATTGTAATTGGACGTAGTCCTCATTATCTCCCGAATCAACATTTGATATTGGACCCACGTCTAATGGTATGTTGCTTTCGTTCGATTTGCTTTTCAGGAAGGTCAGAACTAACAGTTGATTGAGAACAACTAAACAAATTTCGAAACAGTGACGAGACAAGATGGAAACGCGGCGATGGTTCTATTATCCGATTTTTTTTTTTTTTTTAGCAGGAGTGCGGTACGTAAGTTGGTTGGGACTGTTGACAGACGATCCTAATTTGCTTATGTATATTGAAAATCGAATGGCAAAACCTCGTGTGACCTTCTTCCAAACTTTCAAAAATAAAATGACTAAACATTCTGCAAAAAGAATACATTGAAATTCCATGTAACAAATATGAAAGTAAATTGTAGAATTTGTTATAAATCTTTTTCAGTTGTGTATAAACCTTGTTCGTTGGCCAGTATTCCATGAAGGACTTTGCATATGCAAACAGAAATGTTTAACAAATCTTGGTGTTACCGTCTAGTCCACTTACTATCGGTGTTAACTAAACTTTTTAAAGAATATTTTAAATTATGTTTAAAGAATTTTGCAAAAAGAATACCATATATTTAAATCTACCTTCTATTCGTTATTTAGGTACCCTTTTCACTATTTTTTTGTATACGTTGGTTAGCTTACATACTATTTCTCATACTTTTCAAAAATCAATTTTCTTATAGTATCGAAAAAAATTTATTCCAAATTTTCAAATAAGTACACAAATAGTATGAAGGCGCTGATCTGCCATTATTTGTCTAAAGAGAAATGAATTATTTTAGTCACAATGAATGCAATGTACGTAAAATAATTAATCAGAATATTTTCAGTCACATAACTTTTACGAGATGAATAAAGTCATGGAATAAATTGTCTCTTATGGAAGTTGTAAATAAGTACATAAACTCTTTCTGAGAAATAATGGGGCATGAAACCAAAATCGGGTCGTTAATAAAAATCTGACCACGTCCCCATGATTTTCAATAATGAATTAATAACAGGTAATTTGCACAGAAAGCCGCCATTTCCTCACCATTTGAGTTCAATTTGTATTTCCGCACGTGCTCGACTATTATCCTTCATGGCAAATTTTTATGTCTTCAGCATTCTAATACGAGACTGCGTTGCGAAAATTTAGCCGTTGGAGTATTGTGAGACTCAACAAAATTACTGTCGACAGCTAGAACGTCCCAAAATAAGGTGTTTTTGCAAATTTCTTTGGTTCAATTTAGGGTAAAATACTACTTCAGCTGTCCTTGTGTTAAATGTTTGAGGGTTATACCATCCACGCCGCGAAATATATGATAACGATTATGGATTGAAGGCCTTTCTAATTATATGCATGCAAATATCTTCTGCTAAACGAGCTGTGCAGCGTGGAACGCCTCTTAGGTGGAAACAGAGGGGCTCCAATTACTCGAGGCATTGTCGACGTGGTTATTAGGCTCTTCAATTTTAATGATAATGATGAATAATTGATTATCCAAAACATTCCGCTTCTGCAAAGTAAACTTTTTTTATAGGAAGGTTGCTCTGCAGAAGCGGAATATATTTTACTGGAGGTTTTGCGATAGTAGTTAATTTTATAATGTCTCTCAGATAAAATTTTCAGAATATGTTTAACTGGATATAATGTTTGTTTTCATAATCTTCAAATGAATGGTAAACATGCGCTGTTAAACTAAAACGCAGTTTGACTGTGTATTCCCTCTACTTTCATTTTTGAGTTCGTTTACCTTCTGGAATAATAATGGTAAAAAGAAAATAATGAATAAAACCTAGTGCTCATGCTATTGCTGAATACTCCCTAAACTATCTTGAAAGACTCGTAGGAGATTTATTAATGTCTCACGAAATTACAGTTGAATCGTGCTTGCAGCTACAGATTCAAATATCAAAATAAAAAATGATGACAGAAATTTTCGTACAGAATAACAGAGTTTTTTTAATCGGGTCTAAGAGGACCCTAAACAATTCCTTAAATTTACACTTCTACCTGCATTGTTACATTATATAAGAGGTTTGGCTGTCTCGTGGGTTTAAAGGGTTAGTGAAAAAGATGGCTCAGAATTCTGTATTCCTAAGAACTTTTGATGTATGATGCTCCTGTCGGTTTATGAGTTAATGGAAGTAAGTACAAATCTAAACAAATATGTAGAATACCTGACTTATGGTCTAATTAATTTATGACTCCCTAAGTTTAAGTGACGTTGCAAATCTGAGTGGATTGGTGATGTGCACACTCTTTTTGCATAATCGCTTCATTTCCATTTCACCAGTTTACCTTACCTTCTTTTGCTATTTCTAAATCATTCAGAGTTCAGATGTTTAGCACCCGCATAATTATTGTAATTTAACGTGGGTGTAGGTCACAGCCTCCACTGGGTAGAAAGAATATTCAAGGAATTTAAGAGCTTTCCGTTTATATCATGTGGTACATAAACTGCGTTCAAAAGCAATCATGAAAAATTACAACATCGTAAAATTGTCAGGCGGTAATAATATTTTCCTTAATAGCTTGTCAGGAGCAGTTGCCGATAATCTGGTTAATAAATTGGACTGGTAAAAGCAGTAAGAGGACCTTTTCGATATTAGAAGCTTAACATATCAATTAGGATACTTCTTTAAAATTACTGGATTGTACCTCCAGAAAAATTCATATAAGGTCTGATTGCCTTGCATTAAACCGATTTAAAATTGAACATGACCGATACGGTTATGAGGTTTAAGGAGATTATCATAAAACATGAGGTCATTAAAAATATTCCAAAGTGGTTTGCAGTTTTCTGTTCCCATGACAATAATTAAGAATAGTCTCGAATATGATGTGTTCGCATTAACATACTCAGTATGCTTATGTATAAGTTCAATTAAGGAATATACTAGTATCATGCACTGATGATATGAAATTTCAGTCGCAAAGAGGAGACTTATGTTAATGAAGATAATTAATTATGGAAGCAAAAATGGCCTCATTTTTTTCAAAGAGCCCTAAGGTAGTGACGTTATGAACAGTTTCAGGATGAATCATTTCATTTGTTTAGATGGAGAGCGTTTGTACTCCGTCTCCTTTTCTGGAACATGTCATATAATCGTGTTTCTTTATATTTTTATTCCGTATCAAGAAGTATTTTAACTTTAGTTTTCATAACATTCCTTACTTCATGTCTCCATTGACCTCATTATCTGATGAGACATCTATGTCATGAAACGCATGTTTCTTCCTTTTTTTTTTCTTTATTCCTATTCCTATCGCTTTCCCTGACCGTCAGCAAATGCGTCTTTATCTTTATGGTTCTGCGTCTGCAGTTAACCGTTATTAGGAGGCTCTAACCGCCGTAATTTCTTGCTTTTGTACCAACTCCATTCTCCTTTCCAGACTTATTTCAATCCATCCTTCTTATCCCTTAAATTTAGATGCAACACCTCCGGGTAATTTCAGACATTGCCGGGATTTGATGGTCTAAAAATAGGGTTAATTTGTTTAGATAAACACCAACCTCATCAGGACGTCACCATTCGAATTATACTGAGTCGTTCCTTGGATTTACCATTTTAATTAGAGAGAGGTGGGGATATAGTAGAAGGAGACAAGAAGAGGCGTGGGAGGGGAATAAATGAGTGAGTTGTTGGAAGCGCCATTGTTTGGGTGGTCTTAACCTGAAGATGGAACAAAATTGAAAGGAGGCCCAGGATGGGACGATTACTCCAAAAATAGGATCCACGAGAATATTTGATGTTATAAATGTAAACACTGTTTAATACTGGTATAACAGTATCAAGAGCTAATGTGATTAAGCTTCAGTGTTTACCTAGATGATTGTATTATAAATTCAATCATTCAGCCTAGCGATTCTCATTCAAAAAAAGTTGAATCATGCCAAATGAGTTCTCTCTCTCTTCTCTCTCTCTCTCTCTCTCTCTCTCTCTCTCTCTCTCTCTCTCAGAGGTGTTTTTCCAAAGGAAAAGTTTAATTAGTGCCGAAGCGAAGTTCAGATTTATAAGCTAATTGAAGTCTGACACCTTACATCCACGAAATCTCACGCCAACAAAACTCCCAAATGATGTCACTAACAAACAGACGTGAGCACACATTCTCAAAATTCAGGATTTCCACAAGGCAGGGAACTTTTTGACAATAGTTAACGTGTAGGGAATCTTTTGTGTGTTCAGCTTCCAGCCTTATACAAATTCGTTATAGGTAGCCTTTTTCATTAATTATTCAAAATTGATTATGCATTCCGGCAATCAGAAGCGCACATATAAAGTGGAATATCAGGCAAAAAGTGATAATTAAAACAAAAAAAAAAAATTAAGCCGAACAAGAAACTTGACACTTATCCAAGGTGACATACTCGTATACCATTTCATTCACTTTGTTAAATGTTGACCAAAATATGGCATTAACAAGAGGAACATCTATGAGTGAGTTATCGAACGCACGTAAAACAGAAAATGTTTTCGTCTTATTCTTCGCCCTTATCACTTTTTCCTTTATTTATAATGAGATTCTCTCGCCCCAAACCTCCATAATATAAAGGAAACGCAATCGACGTTGGCGCTCATTATTTCTGAAGAGTCGCGTAAATAAGAGATGGCAGGAGTCCCGAAAATTGATGCCTTCGCCCTATTTATTTGGGGCCGCCGAGAAAATGTAATCGTATTACGCTGCTCCTTCAGAATTTACGTCTGATGGGTCTTGATTGCTTCACAAGACCGAAGAGGAATACATCGTCCCAAAGACCGTCTCATTACTCACGTTGGTGCAAATTCTTTGGGAACGAATATTGAAATTCTTATTTCTTTTTCGTGGATCTTTCTTATTGCCTAGTTTTCATGTACCATTCATTTTACCATTCATAGACCATTCATAGATACACTCTCTCTCTCTGTATATATATATATATATATATATATATATATATATATATATATATATATATATATATATATATATATATATATATATATATATATATATATATATATATATATATATATATATATATATATATATATATATATATATATATATATATATATATATATATATATATATATATATATATATATATATATATATATATATATATATATATATATATATATATATATATATATATATATATATATATATATATATATATATATATATATATATATATATATATATATATATATATAATTGTGTGAATGAGCATGTAAAGCATTAAGCCACTAACAGGAGGTGGGTGCCGAAAACAAAACACATCTGTCATTTCCACTTTCCTATATTAAATGATGAAACATGGAGGAAACCCTTCTGCTGCAAAACTTCCACAACATTACCTGCTTTTCTACACCTTCACAGGAGGCTTATCAAGAATCTCCTTACAGCGGCACTCAGGGTCAGTCTTGAACACATTCTCGTGCTTCATGGACTCTAAGGCCTTTCCTTTCCAAAACCTGTCACCCGTCCCTTATCAACTGTTTCTAGGCCTCCTCTCCTTCGCCCTAACAAGTCATATCCTTTCAACCACAGTATTATCGTCCATTCTTTCTATATGACAAAAATCTCAGATTTCTCTAATGCATCTTTTCACCTACGCTATCCTTCTACTATTTCTTCAGTGACAGTCCACATTTATCGCCATTTGAGTTACTCTTCTCCCGGAGACACTACAAAAACTTTTTAACTTAATATATATATATATATATATATATATATATATATATATATATATATATATATATATATATATATATATATATATATATATATATATATATATATATATATATATATATATATATATATATATATATATATATATATATATATATATAATTTATATATATACACACATATAAATATATTCAAATCTGTAATGATCTCTTCTGTTTACCTTTACTATGCATTTCTCTTCGTTACTCAATTACATTTTCTTTTATCTATTGAATTTTTTCTCTTCAAGCGAATTACTTCATTCATAATACCAGACGCCATCCATTTGCATTTAATGAGCTTAATTAAAACTTTATATTTTTTTTCTGTGTGCATCCTTTGTTCAAAGATATTAAAGGACCTTTAGTAACTCAAGTCTTGATAGTTTTTTAAAGCCAGACCAGTAGTGCTCTGAGTGTAATCTGATATAGTTTTGTCCGTCATTAATCTGTGTTGATGAAAGAGAGATACCAACCGTATCATTGTCGATAGTTGTTTTTAGTGCACTGATAAAAAAAGGTGGTAAATGAGTTAAACTATTTGATTTGGGACCAGAGAGAGAGAGAGAGAGAGAGAGAGAGAGAGAGAGAGAGAGAGAGAGAGAGACCCTGTGCTATTATTCTGTATAATACTATTGTTATTAGTTGCACTGATAAGAAAAATAATTGCTCATCGATGGTTTCCGGTTTGGAGTTATATGCCGCTATACACTTTAACTAGGTACTGTTCGCTCATAGCAGTTTTTTCTTCCTATCACTCTTTCGCTCACCACTACAGTTACGGCCCAAAGCGGTCGAATAGTAACCAAGAACGTAATTAATTACTAATTTTTCGAAAGGTTTATTGGATTATTAGGGCGCACACCCATGTCACTTCCTCGTCCGGTCCAGGGATCCAACGTTGTTTATCCATAGAGAGAGAGAGAGAGAGAGAGAGAGAGAGAGAGATGAATAATCATTACGCAATTTCATTGTTACTCGAGGGTGGTAGACAATAATGAAACGATACTAAAATTAATGAGGTAATATGTTATAAAGTCCAGTATTACGACCAAGGGGTTATAATTTACCGAGAAAAAATGCGCTCTGGATCTTCTCCTGAGCCTTTTCTCTTTCTGTTCCTCCTCCTTTAAAGGGACGTTAATGGTGAATGTATCCCATTGCCTCCCGAAATCAGAACCGTAGATACGATTTGATCCAGCATATATTTTATAATACCCCGTCAGACTGAATTTCGGGCTTGGGGTTGCAGTGTCGGAAATGGCTCTCCACTGTCATTTCCTGCCACTCTGTATGTTGGTGGGACGCTGGTCCCTGCAAATGTCTTTCTTTATATTTATTTCCATAATAATTTTTTCGCAGTTTATTTTTATTACTCTCTATCTCTCTAGGCTTCAGATGGACTCAAGATCATATAGGGATATCGTATTGCTCAGACAGAGAAAGATTCATATTTCACTTATTTTTGTTCTTGACATTCCCTTTCCAGTGGGTGCAGATACATTTATTGAAAAGGTGGTAGATCAGAGGTGATCGTTAAAGAAGTGTAGGTAAGAAATCAGAATCCTTGGAGAAAGAAAGTTGCCCTTCGGGTGCTGTCTCAAGATTTAATCAAAGCCAACTGACAATAAACAACGACTTCTTGCAAAAGCAATATTCTGAACTTTACCGAGATTAGTTACGTTCTTGCCTACTACCACGATGCTTAAAAATTTGCAATGGAAGAAATTCTTGTTTAATTTTAGAATTAGATATATTTAGAAATAAATATACTCTTCTGAAATATACTCCTTAGAATTAGTCATATATACTTGGATTATGATCATCCAATATGCGAAAAATTCTATCTTACTCTACATTTTAGGTAATATCAAATAATGATTCATCAAAAGGAAAAACTAAAATACAAAATTAAACTAATTCATTCTTATAACTGTTAATGAGACAGGAACAATGATAGCTGTTCTCTTTGTGCATCTCTTTTTAAAGACTCATTGTCATTGTCTACCAACAATGAATGATCAATAAATGATCAGTAAATTTAGCTTGGAAATAACATATATAAATATGACAAGTTACTCAAGTTAGTAGCAACGCTCTTGTCGTGCGAACACTAATGAAGTTGCGACCCATCAGGCTGTGGTCATAAAGTAGCCCTAATGAAAACTGAGCAAGCCTCACGATAAACAAGGGCTTCTTTTAAATCTGAACATGGTTGTCCAGTGCAGAATTCTCTGCTATCCTTTATTCAATCTCCCAAATATCTGAGAATTTGAGAACCAGACGAGGCATTCCCACTCTATAGATTACCCCCAAGAGATCACCTGCTACCTTCGGCTTGCACACGTTTCAACACTATGGAGATCCTCTGGATTACTGATAAATACATAATGTATCTTCGTCCACCACTGAAGAGATCACCTGCTACCTTCGGCTTGCACACGTTTCAACACTATGGAGATCCTCTGGATTACTGATAAATACATAATGTATCTTCGTCCACCACTGAAGAGATCACCTGCTACCTTTGGCCTGCACCCATTCAACACTATGTGGATTATATGAGTTACTAATTAATGAATTAAATATATCTTTGCATCTTCGTCTCCCGCTGCCAAGAAATTTAATCTTGGAGTTAATTCTATTCCAGTAATTCAGGATTCATCGATCTTTATT
>NC_089748.1:60533294-60558294 GCF_040412425.1 Macrobrachium rosenbergii
AAGAAATCAGACCATTATCTACCTCAACTACTGCAAATAATTACAATGGCAACCGTCATCAACTGAAAATTCTTTCATCAGTTTTACTGTGTTAACAACTATTTGGGATCGTACACAGGAAAACTTGGTGTACACTCGATAATATTTCGTTAAATTTAATCGTTTTAACATATGTGAGAATTAAAGTTTTTTTTTTTATAATTTGGTACTGTAACTTGCTCCAAATCCGAGAGGAGGTCCATTACTACTTTATCTGTAAAATAAAACATATTCTTCTGATCGTGTATTATGATGCATATAACTAAATGTACCAGATACTGACTGGCCATCGCAACATTTTTAACAGTTAAGGAATGCAGTGACCATCGCCTTTCTTCCTTCTTTTTCTTATTCGATATTCTACTTATACTATAAAGAATACTTGTTTCTCTCCATAAAAAAATATTTTTTCCATAAAATATACTATTCCCAAAAGATAACTTCAGGTATAGTAATGTCTAAAGAATTTCAGAGAAGAGCCAAACGACTGTAGCGAATGGGGAGCGCCTTCTGAAAACCGAGTTTTCTCCTGTCCTGACTGAACAAAGAACGACAACTCAACAGCTTTATTTGCGACAGACTGGGTGGGAATTGGTCCAGAGTAGGCGCGATAGGGGGCGATGATGGAACGACTTCATGGAAAGTGTATGCGTGTGATGCTGTTGATTTCTCTCTCTCTCTCTCTCTCTCTCTATATATATATATATATATATATATATATATATATATATATATATATATATATATATATATATATATATATATATATATATATGTGTGTGTGTGTGTGTGTGTGTGTGTGTGTGTGTGTGTGTGTGTGTAATTCATTATATATAATGTATGTACAGATGATAGACTAATATTTCATCTCCACCTGTAAAGGTTTATCTTGTTATATGTTTCTCGATTAAAATGATAACTATGAAAATCGCAAGTTCTACTGTATATTGGCACAATTCAAGCGATTTAATTTTATCGCAATCGTTTGCCGGATGGCATGCAGGACAACACTGCTCTCTGATTTAGCCAAGCCCACAATAAAGTTAACTGCAGAAACTATGGAAATGGAAGCTGTGAAACAGGAATAACACTTTTAACAATTAGATTAAGTCCGCAAAAAAATTTATAATTTTCTCTCAATGTGTGTAAATCACTATATGTCAAACAGATCTCAATAAACCCTCCCCCACTTGAAAATACCCACATAACAGACTGGGGAATATTAAAAAATTGCAAGAGGAAACAACATAACCCTTATTAAATATCTACAAATAACATAATTATAAATAGAACGTAGGATATGAAAAACGGAACAATGAGTTTAGCAACTGTCTTGATGGACAGACAGATTTAGTGAAGCTATTAAGCCCACTGACTTCCCGCTCCCTCTATCCACAAACAACCGCCCTCTCTCTCTCTCTCTCTCTCTCTCTCTCTCTCTCTCTCTCTCTCTCTCTCTCTCTCTCTCTTTCTCTCCCCTTTCGTTCCCTCTCATGTTTAATTTGTTTAGTAACGGGCAGCATAAATTCTCTTTCAATTGTAACTATTCATGGCAGTTCAATTTAAGTTTTAGTTTATTTTCATTCCGGTGACTTTATTCCGTGTCCTTCTTTGTCACTTTTAAATCCCTCAAAATGCCAATACTTTGTTTTCCGAACTTTCAGAAACTAATATATATCATATATTTTAGAATCTAATATATTATATATTTTAGACAGTAAGAACTGACGTGTTACAATGTTACTGCAAATTTAGTGGAACACTTGAGTAATTGCACATTTGCCAACCTCTCAACATTATTATGCAGTATGCACTCGTATATATTCATTAGTGCTCACACAATAGAAACTACGAAACTTATTTTCAGATATACTTGATCATTATTTCCACATTCCTGAAAAAAAATGTTTGGTTACGATTCTATGGTGTCATCTTGCTGGCAGCTTACTAGATTTTAAAATAAAACCATAGAGCTACATCATCTGTCTTTTTAGTACATACTCAACCTATGTAAGTGTCTTAACCGTTGCCTTAAACTGATTTGAATATCACCTCAATGTAAGCAAATTTCATATTTACATATAGGAATTTATGTATCTGAAGTCAATAAATGTAAGAAATTAAAAACAAATAGATAATACAAAAATCTATTAGAAATTAAATGATGGTACTAGGAAAGAGCCATAGCAAATTTTCACTTGCTTCAACAATGAAAGCATGAACATAAATAAGCCAACCTTATTTTATCGGTTTATATTTAAACGACATTACAAACGCCACTTTGCAACACTACACAGTTATCGTTAGTGATCGAGGTAGGTTTTCCGGATCTCGAATGATGCATGTTAAATGTATGTATGCGAATGGAACCATTATTCCAAATCGATCCCTCATCCGGACAAACACAAGGACATAAAACAAAAAAAAAAAAAGAGTCGAACTAACTCTGCTGCATTTGCAAATACTCTTTGGAGTTTGTGCAGAAAAACAAACAAACAGCAGACAAATCACTTCAACGAATGTTGTGTATCTGCTCATTCACAAACTTTCTTGTCAAAACACTGTCATTGGTGGCAACATCCCAACAATAGAAATTCTCCAACAGCCAAAGAAACGACAACCGTCACATTCTGATTGCAGTCAACTTAGTACCAACGAAACCTTTTAAAGGAACCCCGTTTGTCACGTCCTTTTCTAAAATTCAAATAATTCTCCACTTTTTTTCAATCATATTAATTCAAAGAAGAAAAAAGAAACGCCATGTAAAATCAGAAGTGAGTCTCATCATACATTATATGCAAAATGGAGAGGTCAGACTGTGTAGCTACAGCAGCGTCACCAGTGTCCTTTGGACTGATATTCATAAGGCATCGCAGATTGGTCCTCCTTATAACAAAACCATCCACATAGCTATCAACAGAAGGAAATGAAACATGAAAAACCACGAGTGATGAAAAGCATTTGGGAATTTTTGTGATTTAGGGGCTTACGAGTCGAGTACGATTAGTCGGAGATCTATCTATCTCTATCTATCTTATCATCTATCTATCTATCTATCTATCTATGCATTACAAATTATATCTTCATTTAAAACTCGAATGCAGTTGTACAGCTTGTATGAGGGCCTTTATCACTGTTTTCTTAAAACAAATAAGTATAAAAAATCAAACTAGTAAAATAACTAAAATGATACAGTAGAAAATAATAAAGCCTCCTTCTCAATCTCATGAATGTCGCCGATTACGTATGTAAAGTACAGAAAAATATTCATCTCTAATACATTTCAGTTTCTGTCATAAATTACGTAGCATACAACGGAGTTCACATCCTATAACATACTAAATACAGATTAAAACTGAAAATCTCAACGATTGAGAATCGTCTTTCAAAAGAAACGCTATAAAATCGTTACATACTAGGAACCATTGCAACAATTCGTTGACAAGTATGGAAACTTATAGCCTTAACTATTTAAAGTTTTCAAAATCCGAACAACAATTTGAAAATATCAACACTTTTCTGTATTCATTATTGTATTTTTTATTCCAAACCTGCTCAATTAAAAATAGCTGACATTCAAAATACAAAAGCTGATGGTTATCAAGAAAAAACAAAATTCAGGCGAAGTGGGCCTACTGTGACGGACGAAAACTAGAATCTTACTATTGTGACATCATTCATTAATATCGAGCACCCAAAGTTAAGTTATATATCTTAGTTTAACCAGAGACAGCAAAGCCCCCTTTAAACCGATAAACCGATAAACCAAACTGAAACCAATTGTAATTTCACGGTACTTACATTATAACAGACTCCCTTTCTCGGTGTTTTAAAGAAACTTGGCACTGGATGGAAACAGTCACAAAAAGCAAATGCACTGTCACATATGACACCATATTATCACAGTGTCACTCGCCGTGCACCGAACCTTCATCCTCCGGATACTTTGTCTTACGCTTGCGACCAACAATTTTCAGCATGGGGTGAAGTTAGAAAAGCTGCTACTGTGTTCGAAAGCTAACTCAGCTTTAACGAGGGTATTGTTAATGACCGAACGATACTTCCAGCATAAAATCCACCATAACTACAAGGACAAAAAAAAATCAAGACCCTCCAATTTGTTAGAATGGAAAATGAAACACCATGGAACTTACAAGCCCTTACAGTTCTTTTGGAGGGTAATAAGAGTTATTCTCAACATTTTCCCCCTTTGGAAGGGGGCTGGACCTTTTTATAATAATGATGAACGAACAACATAAAGACGACCTAGTGTAAAATGAGGCCAACCATATATTTTTTGCAATCCACGTATATGGATGATGCAGTTTTGAAATGTAATTTATCTGCCACTGAACACCAGCTGTAAATTCTCAATTAAAAATCTTTGTAAAGTTTATCTTGCACATGTATTCCACTTTCAGTACGTTCGTGAAGATGCTGTGAAAGATGAGATTCCGTGGTAGAATGTTTAAATCAGTTTTTCTCTGAGCTTGGTTAATGATACCGTCACTAGCCCACTTAATATCGGTCTTTTCGTTAATTAAATTTGTCTTCCTCAACATGAATTTACCCGTCAGACCTGGCCTAATAAAGTTTTTCTTACAATCCCAAGTTTGTACAAAAGAATATTTAAACAACTCTGTCATATCTGATATTACAATAAACATTGGCTTACAACAATTTTTTTTTAAAATCTAGTTAGGGTTTTTGTACTACACAAGAAGTAAAAAAAGAAATTTTCATATATAATCTCAAAAAATTTATGTATCGAACACTCTTGTTTGTAAATTTTGTAAGTAAGTACTTAAGGACAGCAGTCTTTTACTTATTTTAATTGGACGAGTCTCATTATCTCTCGAACCATTTGATATTTGATTCTAAAGGAATGAATTTTTTCGATTCGTTTTCAGAAAGTGTTGTAATGTCAGAACTAACAGTATTGAGAACAACTAAAATAATTAATCGAGAAAGATGGATACAGTCGATGGTTTTCTATAATTTTTTTCTTTTTTTTTTTTTAGAGATGCGGTACGTAAGTTGGTTGGGACTGTTGACAAAATTGTTTGCTTATGTATACTGTAAATAAGGCAAAACCTAAACCTTCTTCGAGAAATAAAAATAAAATGACTAAACATTCTGCAAAAAGAATAAAAACTGCCATGTAACAAAAATGTGTTAAGCCATAGAATAAATTGCAGTTTTATTATAAATCCCCAGTTGTGTATAAACCTTTGTTCGTTGGCCAGTATTCCATGAAGGACTTTGCATATGAAACGCAGATTCCTAATGTTTAACAAATCTTGGTGTTACCGTCAATCCACTTACTATCGGTGTTAACTAAACTTTTAAAGAATATTTTAAATTATGTTTAAAGATTTTGCAAAAGAGTACCGTATTTTAAATCTACCTTCATTCGTTATTTAGGAACCCTTTTCACTAATTTTTGCATACACTGGTTAGCTGGCATACTATTTCTCATACTTTTAAAAATCAATTTTCTTATAGTATCGAAAAATATTTATTCCAAATTTTCAAATAAGTACAAAATAGTATGAAGGCGCTGATCTGCCATTATTTGGCTAAATGAATTATTTTAGTCACAATGAATGCAATGTACATAAAATAATTAATCAGAATATTTTCAGTCACAACTTTTACGAGATGAATAAAGTCAAAAGACTATTTGCAAACTGTTTAAACGTTTGGGGGCTATACCACCCACGCCGCGAAATATATGATAACGATTTGGCACTGGAGGCCTTTCTAATATATGAATGCAAATGTCTTCCGCTAAACGAGTTGTGCCGCGAAGAACGCCTCTTAGGTGAGAGAAAACGGAGGAATTGTCGACATGGTTATTAGAGTTTATTTTAATGGCAATGATGAATAATCGATTATCCAAAACATTCCGCTTCTGCAAAGTAAACTTTTTATAGAAAGGTTACTCTGCAGAAGCGGAATCTTTTACTGGAGGTTTTGCAATAGTAGTTAATTTTATAATGTCTCTCAGATAAAAAATATGTTTAACTGGATATAATATGTTTGTTTCATAATCTTCAAATGAATGGTAAACATGCGGTTTAAACTAAAACACAGTTTGACTGTGTATTCCCTCTACTTTCAATTTATCTTTGAGTAAAACCTCGTTTACCTTTTGGAATAATAAAGCATCAACGTGAAAAGAAAATAACCTAATGAATAAAACCTGGTGCTCAGAGTAAAAGTGGGTTTCTGAATAAAATCTCCTAAACGAGTTGTGCCATTTTGAAAGGAAAAGAGGTCTCTCACTGTGGCTCTGCCCACTTGAGATTTATATACCCAAGACCAAGTTTTACTCACTTTCCCCAAATGATTGTCTACTTCTCATCAGAATTAATGAGCATGTACAATATGTCAAAAGTTACTCCAGGCAAACATCCAATTGGGTAGACCGTGGCAATGATCGAGATAGCATTATCATTCGAAAGTCAAGATTAAATTAATTATTATTATTATTATTATTATTTTGTGGAGTTTCATTGCATGTTGTTAGTTTTCCATTTTCTGACCCACATAATGAACCAGTCTTTATATCATTTCCGTTAAATTTTCAGGGCACAAAAAGACAATCCATTTTGTTTATTCAGGTTTTGACCTGTCATCACTAGCATTAAAAATAAATGGTAAAGCAATGGGTTAGGTTGTCTCAACGTTTTGTTTTATTTCTTAATAACCCATTGTTATTTTTCTTGGTTTTTTATTTATATCCTATAACACCCTAAAATGGCTAGTACTGGTAGGAGTCAAACCTTTGAGCGCAAGCTCAAGCTATTATTTACCTGCTGAAAAAGATGGGTTTGAATGAGTTCACTGTTTTAAGTTGAATGTTTTAGAGGGTGGTAAAACATATGTATAATGTCTTCGTCGTCATAAATCAATTGACTGGTTTATAATGAATACTTTTTTTCTTTTTTGTTAGGAGTTACCTGATCTTGCCACAGGCTTGGCTTCAATACAAAGGGTAAGCCAAAATGCAGTCTTGCAACCACGGGGACAATGGTTCCTGCTGCCATTATCGAATTTGTTTCCTTAAGAATTTAAGCATATCCATTCACCGCCTACCTGGTGGATGGGCGGCCCTAATATGTTTACGACAAAAATGATTTTCTCGTCCTGCATCTTTTTAGGAACTTAAAATAATACTTGCAAAAATTAGTAAGGTTATAAAATATGATTATAGGCAGCTTTATCCGATGCTTGATAAAAGTTGTTGCTGTCTCATTTGAACTTAAACTAATTTTGTGACTTAGAGATTTAAGATTACTGGTTGAATCTGGTGATTGCAGATTCAAATGTCAAAATAAGAAATTTGACATTTGAAAATTTTTGTACAGAATTTTTTTTTAAATCAGTCAAGAGGACTCATATCCTTTAAATTTACACTTCTACCTGCATTGTTATGAGGTTAATGCTCCTGGGTTTAAAGGTTTAGTGAAAAAGATGACTCAGAATTCTGTTTAAACTTTGATGTATGATGCAAATGAACGGCAAAAAATTGTGTCTTTTTTTAGGAGTTAATGGAAGTAAGTACAAATCTAAACAAATATGTATAACATCTGACTTACGGTCTAATTATATTTATGACTCCTAAGTTTACGTGACGTTGCAAATCTGAAATGGTACAAGCTCTTTTGCATAATCGCTTCATTTCCATTTCACCAGATTTACCTTACCTTCTTTTGCTATTTCTAAATCATTCAAGTTCAGATGTTTAGCACCCATTATAATTATTGTAATTTAACGTGGGTGTGGTTACAGCCTCCACTGGGTAGAAAGAATATTCAAGGAATTTAAGAGCTTTCCGTTTATATCATGTGGTACATAAACTGCGTTGAAAAGCAATCATGAAAAATTACATCGTAAAATTGTCAGGCGGTAATAATATTTTCCTTAATAGCTTGTCAGGAGCAGTTGCCGATAATCTGGTTAGTAAATTGGACTGGTAAAAGTAGTAAGAGGACCATTTCGATATTAGAAGCTTAACATATCAATTAGGATACTTCTTTAAAATTACTGGATTGTACCTCCAGAAAAATTCATATCAGGTCTGATTGCCTTGCATTAAACCGATTTAAAATTGAACACGACCGATACGATTATGAGGTTTAAGGAGATTATCGTAAAACATGAAGTCATTAAAAATATTCCAAAGTGGTTTGCAGTTTTCTGCTACCAAGACAATAATTAAGAATAGTCCCGAATATGATGTGTTCGCATAAACATACTCAGTATACTTATGTATCAGTTCAATTAAGGAATATACCAGTATCATGCACTGATTATATGAAATTTCAGTCGCAAAAAGGAGACTTATGTTAATGAAGATAATTAATTATCGAAGCAAAAAATGGCCTCATTTTTTTAAAAAGAGCCCTAAGGTGGTGACGTTATGAACAGTTTTAGGATGAATCATTTCAGTTGTTTAGATGGAGAGTGATTGTACTCCGTCTCCTTTTCTGGAACATGTCATATAATCGTGTTTCTTTATATTTTTTATTCCGTATCAAGAAGTATTCTAATTTTAGTTTTCATAACATTCCTTACTTCATGTCTCCATTGACCTCATTATCTGATGAGACATCTTATGTCATCTGACACATGTTTTCTTCCTTTTTTCTTTTATTCCTATTCCTATCGCTTTCCTGACCGTCAGCAAATGCGTCTTTATCTTTATGGTTCTGCGTCTGCAGTTAACCGTTATTAGAAGGCTCTAACCGCCGTAATTTCTTGCTTTTGTACCAACTCCATTTCTCCTTTCCAGACTTATTTCAATCCATCCTTCTTATCCCTTAAATTTAGATGCAACACCTCCAGGTAATTTCAGACATTGCCGGAGATTTGATAGTTTAAAAATAGGGTTAATTTGTTTAGATAAACACCAACCTCATCCAGGACGTCACCATTCGAATTATACTGAGTCGTTCCCTTGGATTTACCATTTTAATTAGAGAGAGGTGGGGATATAGTAGGAGGAGACAAGAAGAGGCGTGGGGAGGGGGAATAAATGAGTGAGTTGTTGGAAGCGCCATTGTTTGGGTGGTCTTAGCCCTGAAGAGGGAACAAAATTGAAAGGAGGCCCAGGATGGGACGATTACTCCAAAAATAGGATCCACGAGAATATTTGATGTTATAAATGTAAACACTGTTTAATACTGGTATAACAGTATCAAGAGCTAATGTGATTAAGCTTCAGTGTTTACCTAGATGATTGTATTATAAATTCAATCATTCAGCCTAACGATTCTCATTCAAAAAAAGTTGAATCATGCCAAAGTTCTCCTCTCTCTCTCTCTCTCTCTCTCTCTCTCTCTCTCTCTCTCTCTCTCTCTCTCTCAGGGAGGTGTTTTTTCCAAAAGGAAAAGTTTAATTAGTGCCGAAGCAAGTTCAGATTTATAAGCTAATTGAAGTCTGACACCTTACATCCACGAAATCTCACGCCAACAAAACTCCCAAATGATGTCACTAACAAACAGACGACACACATTCTCAAAATTCATTTCCACAAGGCAGGGAACTTTTGACAATAGTTAACGTGTAGGGGAATCTTTTGTGTGTTCAGCTCAGCCTTATACAAATTCATTGGTAATTAATTATTCAAAATTGATTATGCATTCCGGCAATCAGAAGCGCACACATGTAAAGTGGAATATCAGGCAAAAGTGGCTATTAAAAAATAAATAAAAAAATTAAGACGAACAAGAAACTTGACACTTATCAAGGTGACATACTCGTATACCATTTCATTCACTTTGTTAAATGTTGACCAAAATATGGCATTAACAAGAGGAACATCTATGAGCAAGTTATCGAACGCACGTAAAACGAAAATGTTTCGTCTTATTCTTCGCCCTATAATTTTCCTTTATTTATAATGAGATTCTCTCGCCCCAAACCTCCATAATATAAAAAGGAAACGCAATCGACGTTGGCGCTCATTATTTCTGAAGAGTCGCGTAAATAAGATATGGCAGAGTCCGAAAATTGATGCCTTCGCCCTATTTATTTGGGGCCGCCGAGAAAATGTAATCGTATTACGCTGCTCCAGAATTTACGTCTGATGGGTCTTGATTGCTTCACAAGACCGAAGAGAATACATCGTCCCAAAGACCGTCTCATTACTCACGTTGGTGCAAATTCTTTGGGAACGAATATTGAAATTCTTATTTCTTTTTCGTGGATCTTTCTTATTGCCTAGTTTTCATGTACCATTCATTTTACCATTCATAGATATTCTCTCTCTCTCTCTCTCTCTCTCTCTCTCTCTCTCTCTCTCTCTCTCTCTCTCTCTCTATATATATATATATATATATATATATATATATATATATATATATATATATTATATATATATACGTATATATATATACATATATATATATACATATATATATATATATATATATATATATATATATATATATATACGCTATATATATATATATATATATATATATATATATATATATATATATATATATATATATATGTATATATATATATATATATATATATATATATATATATATATATATATATATATATATATATATATATATAATTATAATTGTGTGAATGAGCATGTAAAGCATTAAGCCACTAACAGGAGGTGGGTGCCAAAACAAAACACATCTGTCATTTCCACTTTCTATATTAAATGATGAAACATGGATGAAACCCTTCTGCTGCAAAACTTCCACAACATTACCTGCTTTTCTACACCTTCTGAGGAGGCTTATCAGTACAGCAACACTCAGGTCAGTCTTGAACACATTCTCGTGCTTCATGGACTCTAAGGCCTTTCCTTTCCAAAACCTGTCACCCGTCCCTTATCAACTGTTTCTGAGCCCTCCTCTCCTTCGCCCTAACAAGTCATACCCTTTCAACCACAGTATTATCGTCCATTCTTTCTATATGACAAAAATCTCAGATTTCTCTAATGCATCTTTTCACCTACGCTATCTTTCTACTATTTCTTCAGTGACAGTCCACATGTCTCGCCATTTTGAGTTACTCTTCTCCCGGAGACACTACAAAAACTTTTAACTTAATATATATATATATATATATATATATATATATATATATATATATATATATATATATATATATATATATATATATATATATATATATATATATATATATATATATATATATATATATATGTATATGTGTGTGTGTGTGTGTATATATATATATAATTTATATATATACACACATAAATATATTCAAATCTATAATGATCTCTTCTGTTTTTACCTTTACTATGCATTTCTCTTCGTTACTCAATGGACATTTTCTTTTTATCTATTGAATTCTTTTTTTCTCTTCAAGCGAATTACTTCATTCATAATACCAGACGCCATCCATTTGCATTTAATGAAGCTTAATTAAAACTTCTTTTTTTTCTGTGTGCATCCTTTGTTCAAAGATATCAAAGGATCTTTAGTAACTCAAGTCTTGATAGTTTTTAAAGCCAGGCCAGTAGTGCTCTGAAATGTAATCTGATATAGTTTTTGTCCGTCATTAATCTGTGTTGATGAAAGAGGGATACCAACCGTATCATTGTCAATAGTTGTTTTAGTGCACTGATTAAAAAGGTGGTAAATGAGTTAAACTATTTGATTTGGGACCAGAGGAGAGAGAAGAGAGAGAGAGAGAGAGAGAGAGAGAGAGAGAGAGAGAAACCCTCTGCTATTATTCTGTATAATACTATTATTAGTTGCACTGATAAGAAAAATAATTGCTCATCGATGGTTTCCGGTTTGGAGTTATATGCCGCTATACGCTTTAACTAGGTACTGTTCGCTCATAGCAGTTTTTTCTTCCTATCACTCTTTCGCTCACCACTACAGCTACGGCCCAAAGCGGTCGAATAGTAACCAAGAACGTAATTAATTACTAATGTTTCGAAAGGTTTATTGGATTATTAGGGCGCACACCCATGTCACTTCCTCCTCGTCCGGTCCAGGGATCCGACGTTGTTTATCCATAGAGAGAGAGAGAGAGAGAGAGAGAGAATAACCATGAATAATCATTCGCAATTTCATTGTTACTCGAGGGTAGGTAGACAATAATGAAACGATACTAAAATTAATGAGGTAATATGTTATAAAAGTCAATATTACGACCAAGGGGTTAAAATTTACTGAGAAAAATGCGCTCTGGTTCTTCTCCTGAGCCTTTTCTCTATTCTCTTCTTCCTCCTTTAAAGGGGCGTTAAGGTGAATGTATCCCATTGCCTCCCGAAATCAGAGCCGTAGATACGCGTTGATCCAGCATATACAGTATAATACCCGCGTCAGACTGAATTCCGGGCTTGGGGGTGCAATGTCGGAAATGGCTCTCCACTGTCATTTCCTGCCACTCTGTATGTTGGTGGGGTGCTGGTCTTTATATTTATTTCCATAATAATTATTTCGCAGTTTATTTTTTATTACTCTCTATCCCTCTAGGCTTCAGATGGATTCAAGATCATATAGGGATATCGCATTGCTCAGACAAAGGAAGATTCATTTTTCACTTATCTTTGTTCTTGACATTCCCTTTCCAGTGGGTGCAGATACATTTATTGAATGGTAGACGGGAGGTTATCATTAATGAGAAATGTAGGTAAGAAATCAGAATCCTGGGAGAAGGAAAGTTTTCCTTATATTGCTGTCTCAAGAGTTAATGAAATCCAATTGACAATAAACAATGAAAACAAAATTGACCATGACCAAAAATGACTTCTTGCAAAAGCAATATTCTGAACTTTACCGAGATTAGTTAAGTTCTTACCTACTACCCCGATGCTTAAAATTTGTAGTGGAAGAAATTCTTGTTTATTTTTAGAATTAGACATATTCTTTTGGGGTATATTCTTTACAATTAACTACATTCTTTTGAGATGTATTCTTTAGAATTAAATGAATTTTTTTGACAAAAGAATATATACTTGGATTATGATCATCAATATGCAAACAATTCTATCTAACTCTATGATTTAGGTAATATCAAGTAATGATTTATCAAACAGGAGAATTGAAATACAAAATTAAACTAATTCATTCTGATAGCTGTTAATGAAACAGGAAATGGAGTGACAATGGTAGCTGTTCTCTTTGTGCATTTCTTTTTAAAGACTAAAATGTCTACTAGCAATGAATGATCAATAAATGATCAATAAATTTAGCCGAAATAACATGCAAAATATCAAGTTACTTATGTTAGTAGCAGGACTCTTGTCGTGAACACTGACGAAGTTGTGGCCCGTCAGATCGCGGTCACAAAGTAGCCCTAATGAAAACTGAGCAAGCCTCATGATAAAAAAAAGGGCTCATGTTAAATCTGAATATAGTTGTCCCATGAAAAATTCTCTGTTATCCCTTACTCAGCCTACCAAATATATGAGAATTCGAGAACCAGATGAAACATTTCCTTTATGTAAAATACCCCCAAGAGATCACCTGCTACCTTCGGCTTGCACCTGTTTCAACTCTATGGAGATCCTCTGATTTATTAATAAATACTTAATGTATATTCGTTCACCAATGAAGAGATCACCTGTTACCTTTGGCCTGCACCAATTTCAACACTATGGTGATCCTCTGAGTCACTAACTGATGGATTAAACACATACTGCATCTCCGTACCCCACAGCCAAAAAATCTAATCTTAAGTTAATTCTATTCCAGTAATTCAAATTCATCGATCTTTATTTCTAACTCCAAAAGTTATAATTAGAATTCACAATCTGAACAAATTTACTATTACTTGAAAACAACATAAGATTTAATTAATTCTTAACAAGATTAATTCACAAAACTTTAATTTATCAAGAAATTATGTTAACTAAGCAAAATTCATGCTATTAAGATTTACTCTAAATTTGAAAAAAGAAATTTTAACAAATGAAATCAAAACAAGTATGCAATGTTAAAGTCTCAACACATACAAAGTATTAACTAAATAAGTGTTACATCATCAACATAAAAATTTGAGTAACACTATGAAATTGTAGACACAAAAACACACAAAAGAAATGTAAAAGCAAGAACATATAAAAATACACAAAAAGTTTACCAACAATAATTTCACTAAGGCAAAATCTGTTTAAGATTATATGTACCTTTTTACCATGGGAAAAAAAATAAGTAAAAACCACTTTACCTTATACAAGTTTCTGCACACCATTACACAACTCCTTTTTCCTTTTTGCTGCACTAATAACACTTTTACCTAAGGCCTGTTGCTGTTAACTCTCTCTTATATCAGATTCTACCAAGGGCATTAAATATTATTAACAGTTTCCAAACACTTATATGTTTGGGAGAGTGACCACAATCTTACACTCTTCTACATGAAGGGGATGAGAGAGAGAGAGAGAGAGAGAGAGAGAGAGAGAGAGAGAGAGAGAGAGAGAGAGAGCACTGTCTATACCAAGTCTCTATCTGAACTGACTTTATTCTACCAAAAATCTTCTATGAGGTTAAACCTGGGTTGCCAGTTAGGCATTTGTGGTCACCCTGGAAGAAGCAGGAATAAAAGGAGTTTCTTCCCTGGGAAAGAAAAGAATAAACACAGATTCTTCCCCTGGAGAGGGAAAAAAGACAAGGAAATTATTTTCTGGCTCAGAAAACTATACATGCCTGTCTCTTATCTGAATGATTGACAATTTCCTGTTTGAACACTTGTATAAACACAGGCTTTTGGATCAGGCAGCTTATCTGAACCTGTCATCCCACATCTCCTTAGTTAATAGGATATTTCCTGTCTTAACACTTGTGTAAACAACAAACTTTTAAACTGGCCATGGTTATCAAACTTGTCATCTCATCTCCCTTTAACTGATAACTTAAGTGGCTTTTAGGGTGACTCTTGCATACAGCATTTCCTGTGGTCACCCACCTGAATAAACATTCAGTTGTGTACACAATGCCTACAAGAAGATGTATCTTAGGTTATCACACAACCAGCCAACCCTTTAAGACCTGATACTAGCATCTCCCATAAATACTATTTTCAAAGTTATTACAGTCAATACATGATAAACACAAAAGAAAATATATAAGCATTGCACAAAAACATACATACTGCAAAATCACCTCATGATATTTCACAACACAAATATAAAGAAAACATATCAAAAATACAGAAAACATATTTTATAGAATACAAAAATACAGAAAACAAATTACTTTTATAGAATACACACATATCATAAGACATATTATAATATATATATATATATATATATATATATATATATATATATATATATATATATATATATATATATATATATATATATATATATATATATAACCTTATATATAGAAACCATGACTGTAACCATTTGGCGCCACTTCATACAAAGGGAAAAAGGAAAATGATTGAAAAAATATATACACATACTGAGTATTGCACGGAATGCGCAGCAGAGTGACGCTATGTACAGCTGAGGAGATTCACATACAATATTATTTGTTTTTAGAATTCGTTTGGTTGTATCAGAAGGGGTTCTATTTGGGTAAACATGGGAGTCAGGGAAGAGGAAAAAGACGGAAACAGCCATGGGTTCTTGAAATCAGAGGATTTCTGGTTCACAGAATACAGGTTGGAGTACATAGAATACAGGAAGGGGACTAACGTGCATTATGAAACCGTCTGACCAGGAAACTATTTTTGGGCTCGCTGTAAAGTGACAACATCCTTTTGTTGACGATAGTGACACGATCGTCACCTGCTGTAAATGGAACTGCGATCGAATGATAAAAGTAAAGGTGTCACTAACCACATGAATTACTCCTGATTCAACCCTATCGAGGAGAAGGACATACAATATTATTATTGTAACACCCAAATATGAGAAGGACACTATTTATAGGGACGAGTACCGCCAGCATAGAGCTTTGATGAGCCTTATCTTTAAAAGCAGAATTAACAATATCACTATGAGCTTTTTGTAATCAGATCTAAAGTAACCAGAGCGTTCAAAAATATTCGTAAAAGGCTGAATTGTTTTAAAAAAGAGACAAAGAACGATATAACTGAGGAGCCAAGGATACTAGGCGCATAAATACAGAGGTAAATTTTAACCAATAAGATATAAATGTATTTAACGTGGATAATTTCCTCGTATTCATATTATTGTCAAATTAATTGACAGAAAAGGAACTAATAGATTTTGTTAGATGTATTTGAAAAATGAATGTTTAGTGAGTTTGTAATAGGAAAAGGAAGTAGGGCAGAAGGAATCATCTGATTAGAAAATAGGAGAAGACTATTTTGAATATGGAGTATGAACAAAAAGATAGGGTATAATAAAAAATAATTTGAAGGAAGTAAGGAGAGAATAAATTAATGTTATTAGGACATAAAGGTCAGAGATATTTCTCGTTAAAAGTGGATAATCGGTTCTAAAGCTTATTAATGACGGAACAACAAGGAATAGGTGTTCTAGAGGATGAATCTTGAAAAGACATTTGGCAATGGAAAAAGAAAGGTGATATCTCAGGCTTTGATCAGCACGTTTGTAGCGCTGTGAATCGGCTCTTATACAAAGTTCAGCAAATACAAAAATATACAGGCAATTCAAAATAATTAAAGATACCCTGATGGTAATGTTGGAGAAATGATAAAATATGGTGGCGCAAATCTGATGTTCTCTATAGTAAAAGAATTTAGCTGAGGAATCATTCAACATGAAACCCCGAGGGCGTCCTCGCAAAGCACTCTCAGTCACCCGTAACTTTGCAGATGAACATTTGATCAATTCCTCGCTTTCATTTAATAACATTCAGTACCAAAACTTTACTTTTCTCTTAATAACTCCATCAAATAACCAATTTTTGGGGGCATTATTACTTCACCACAATGCTTCCGTTTTATGTAGTTTATTAAGCTATAATAATGCTGACAGCATAAGAAATCGTCAGATTGCCATCATGGTACTTTTTTTACCTGAGAGATTATCTAATGGAGTCTTTCTTATCACAGGAGAACATTAACTAACTAAAACCCGTGGATTTGAAACATTTAACATACAAGGAATCAGAAACTTATGATGGTTTCCAAAGCCGGAGAAAGGATGACACAAAGAGACAGACAGGGTGAGAAATTAAAATAGTTAACAGGCAAGGAACCAGAAAATTATAATGGCTTCCAAAAAGACGGCGAAAGAAAAAAAGAAAACATGAGGAGAAAAAGTTAGATATTTAACGGAAAAGATTCAGAAAATTACAATGGTTCCCAAAGACGGAGAGAGAGAGAGAGAGAGAGAGAGAGAGAGAGAGAGAGAAATTCTTTCTTATAAAAGCGTCGGTTTGGAGGCACCCATGATTGATGAAGGCAAGAATACCAGGATGTGGCGACTGAGGTGAAGGTGCCGTGATTTACAGGAGTCTTCATCATCTGAAAGACTGATTTAGCCGTCCCGTCTCCCAACACCCGCCCCCTCCACGTCCCCTTGTTACCCTGGACCTCTATTCCAAGAGATTCTCCTTCCTTCCTCCTCCTCCTCCTCCTCCTCTTATGAAAACACCGGAAAAGGTACAGAAACAGGTCAGACTTGATAACAGGGAGAGATGAATGGCTGGTTTTGGGAGAGTGAAGGAAGCAGGAAGATGAGAGGGAAGAATAGTGGGTCAAGAAGAAAGTGACAAGATGCAGAAGAGGTAAAGAAAAGGAGGATCTAGAGGAGAAGGGTCTACGAGCCTGAATTTAAAAACTGATAAAAAGCTTGTGGAAGTTATGACAAACGTATTTGAATAAACAGGTCAAACTCACTATATTTTAGAGAAAAAAAAAAGCAGTGGTATACAAGAAAATGTCAATATAACAAAATTATAAATGACGCAAAAATAAAAAACAATCTTTACTTTATAAACGACGCTCAAAGAAAAATATCTTAGAAAAATAATTTCAGTAACGCGCGAATATAATTTTCCACAAATTAACTTTGACTTTTCTTGCAGGAAGCTAAATATGGCTGTTGATTTCTTATCTTTGGTAAATGCCATATGTTCTCGAACTATTATTATGATCCTCTTTATGGTTCTTTGAGGATTCACTGAAAATACTTAAGAAGGAGTTTAGTGGATACATTATGCAAAAAAACAATGCGCAGTGGCAAATTAATGGTAGTATTTAATAAAGATATTACACCTTTAGTAATTGTTTTAGTTCAGGTATCAAAATTTTAAATTGGTTGTATTTCAAAAGTGCTATGTTCTTTTAGATAACTTTACAAAAACAATTAGATACAAGTGCTCTTACAGATTAATTTTACATCCGATCTACCTTTTACACCTATCTTTCTAACACTGTGCTAAGACAGTGGCAAAATAATAATAATAATAATAATAATAATAATAATAATAATAATATACCCATTGCATCTGATACCATAACAATAGCTATTACTAGCAATAATAATAATAATAATAATAATAATAATAATAATAATAATAATAATAATAATAATAATAATAATAATAATAATAAAATACAACCAGTTCATCTGATAAAATATTCCTGAAGCCTTTAAGAAGCTACCATTTTTCGGACAACACACATCTCAATTCATTTTTTCCGTAGAACAAATCAAAGCCAGAAACTGGTGAGAATACATTTTATGAAATAAGATTAATTTTATATATTCTCTTTCTCTCTTAAAATGGGTTAATGAGTCCTAACAATATAACATTCCTTACAACACTGGAAAGGGAATGACCTATTCATCTATCACCCGTCTACCTATCTCGGCCGCCATAACAGAACCTTCGAGTAAAGGGGCGGTTAAACCCCATCCCAATATTCCCATGAATACTAATGACCGATTTGCAGTGATCTGAAATGAAGGGCCCATGATACCGGAGAATGAGAAACAGCGAGGCATGAATATAAACACCTTCGCGTAGTGAAGCTGAATTAGTAATAGATACACGAGAGGTTTAAAACAGATCAGCCAGAGGGTATTCTCCTGGTTTCTACGTTTAGGCCTATATTTGGCCTGGTAAGAAAATAAGGCCTAATAATATTGAATACAGGTAATTACTATGTTATCATGCACACAGTTCATTCATCTTCATATTAAGAATTTCATGTTTGTACATACATATATATATATATATATATATATATATATATATATATATATATATATATATATATATATATATATATATATATATATATATATATATATATATATATATATATATATATATATATATATATATATATATATATATATATATATATATATATATATATCATAAAAGCAATATATATATCACACTGCACCTAAATAGTACAGAATGGTCTCTTTCAGCTGTAGTGTAAAGTATCTGTCTCCTTTAACCTCATGTGCATGGGTTCATAATCCCAATACAGGAGGGAGAAGTTCTTCACTTATTTCGCCTTGAGATTCAGGGGTTACAGCTATTATCATGTCCAAAAGTGTGGAAATCGACAAGTCATGAAACCATTGTGGTTCTGAGCAGTTCATTGATTTGTGTTAAAAGATTCCAGTATATATATATATATATATATATATATATATATATATATATATATATATATATATATATATATATATATATATATATATATATATATATATACATATATATATATATATATATATATATATATATATATATATATATATATATATATATATATATATATATATATATATATATATATATATATATATATATACTCATATATATATATAACCTTACCTTTCAACAATCTCAGTAACAGAAAGATTTTACCTTGTTATTCATGTGTGCATATTATATACACACCAACACAAACACAAACACACATACAAACACACAAGGACATGAATGCACATATGAATACACACAAGAATAGCAAGGCAAAGGTAAATACAACAGTCAGTGACACCTAATAATTAGCCTTCTAATCTGTTCAGGACAGTCAACATAATATGAAACCCTCATGGAGAAATGTTATTCTAATTATTTCCATTGATGTTTGTAACGACAGCTAATTAGGGCTCACCTATGGGATCAAGTGTTAGGAAATATATTACTCCTATGAGAGAGAGAGAGAGAGAGAGAGAGAGAGAGAGAGAGAGAGAGAGAGAGTTTACTCTTTTTTTACTGTGCGAGTTTAATTAGTTTTTGGTTGCCGTTTTTATTTCATATTCCAGAATTTCCAAATAAATACTTATTTGAAATATGGTGTTACCGTATGTATGTATGTATGTATGTATGTATGTATGTATGTATGTATGTATGTATGTAATGTATGTATGTATGTATGTATGTATGTTTAAATTAGTATTCCATATACAAATTACTTTTCTGGAAAAGAGGTAAAGATACAAATTTCTCATTAACTTTAAAATAATATGGTTACATTGAAATTTTCCGACAAATAAACAATGAAAATATTTTGGAGAGTCTAAAATATATAGCGTACATTAAACAAAGTAAAAGAATTATATTCATCTGTATTTATTCTTAATTTGTTATGCAGGAAACAAATGCTTAAAAATAAAGAAAAATATCTCCATATATTTGCATCAAAGTATACCTTCACTGTTAAACCAATTCCGCGTTAGCACCATAAAAACTAAATATTGTTTACCCAATACTTTGGCCTGGTTGCAATTATTGTTGTTCTTGGCGAATTTAATGTAATACATATCTGCATTCTTTTTTTTCATTACAGAAAAGCTGTTATTTCAAATTTTCTACTTCAAATATCTGTTTTAATTTCAGTGGTAACTTAAATTTTCCTGGCCACTTTCAAGTTTAAAAACACCTCTGAGAGAAGGCTTATCTCTGTGCATTTAATAGGTGTCTGATGAATTCTTTTGTGCTAATGAGAGGCACATTAGTAAATTTAATATTTCTGAATTCACCAGATATTTGGACCACACGCCCCCCGCCCAACCCCCACCCCCCAAAAAAAACGTTTTACCTCGTACTAAGGAATACATGTGCAAAATTGTCGACATGGGTAACATTGTGAGAGGGTCAAAGACTGAAGACTGCACCTGTATATATGTATGTATGTATGTATGTATGTATGTATGTATGTATGTATGTATGTATGTATGTATGTATGTATGTATGTATCTTACAGTCTTTAAGCCAGCAGTCACTCCAAAATTATAGAGAACGGTGAAATGCTGCTGTGGCAAAAACTAATAAATGGAAGGAGGACATAGAGACTGGAAAAAACTCCACCTTATGAAGATTCCTGATCCCAAGATGCCAAAAGCAAATGCTTTTAGAATATATATAGATATATATATATATATATATATATATATATATATATATATATATATATATATATATATATATATATATATATATATATATATATATATATATATATATATATATATATATATATATATATATATATATATATATATATATATATATATATATATATATATATATATATATATAATTCATTTCCAAACAGGAAAGTTTGCCTAATAATCCATTTAGATATTAATATCCCTACTTCCATAAACATTCCAATATATATATGTGTGTGCGTGTTTGCGTGCACAGGCTTCCTGATGTGTAAATATGTATACAAGAGCTGCACATGGAGTTGAACGCTTGTAATGGTCTCTTGGTGCAGGAAACTAATATGTTGTTATTTGCAACATGTTTAAAAAGTTGAAAATAAAAGTATGCCATGTACGTGATACAGAATTCACACAGCAATGTGTAACTAAACGAAAAAGTACCTAATTAACTCGTTAACGTTCAAAGAAAGCGATTTGCTCACAGTTTAATTAGAGTTGCTTTTAAAAGAAGCATTGCTAATGAAAATATCTAATGACATCGAATATTGTTTTGGTGTTACCATGAATACTAACTCTATAATTAGACAACATTTTAATCATTCTATTTATTTGGTCTCAACGTTCATTATGATAATATTTATTTAGGTGATAATTACTACTTAGATATTTTAAGACTATTATGTTTTAGTCGAAAAGGATGCCACACCTCACGTAAAAAAATGGCAATCTATGTTTTACAACATTTAACCCATTTGAGCTTTCACTAATTTGTCCTCAGCATAAAAGTTCCACGAAGGTGAAGCACCTTTTCTTAAAAAAAAAGAAAAAAAAAATAATGTCTAGTAAATTCTTGAGAGAAAAAGCTGAGAATAAATGCTAATTAAGAAATTGGTCTTTATGAACTTCTCCCTTAAACAGATTGTTTTCAGTAGAAATTCTCTCCTCTAAAATTTTTATAAGGGTCAGTTTTAAGAAAATCAGCTCATCTATTGAGGCGTTATTGACAAATCTCTCTAAATATCAATGTTCTCAAGAATATTAAGTCTTAACGACTTCCAATTGATTTTTCAAATGGGAAATGTTTTCAATACAAAATATTCTTAAGGAAACAGCCCTCCGAATCTTTATAATAAACTACATTTAATACATATTAATAATTAGTCACTTATGGGTAGGAACTGAAATTTTTACAATGATGTGAATTTTATGGTCATTAATAGCAATGACAGAGCACTAACATCCGATTATTCCTTTATCTGGGCCACATCAGCAGTGACAAAATGAAACCATACAATTTTTTTTTTATGTCAAATGGGCACACGGCAAATAAAAAAATGCAATGTATCATGTTTTCTGACCTTGATCGTTTGCACTTTAAAGCTAAAGCATGGTTTTTATCATTAATTAAAATAATACGCCTCCAACAATGAAGAATTTGTGATTAAAAATCTGTGAAATTGGGCTTTAAATGTTCAAGATTGTTAATGCATTTATTGGTGAAAGGATACCGCAAATAAGTAGCCGACTATGAAGTAATTAAATGGGAAAAAGCAGTGACTCATACCAATAGTCGCTAATGGTCAGGCTTTATAAGGTGATTTAATAGTTTATCAATATGGTAAAACGTTATAAAAAAAAATATGTAGTAAGATGCGAAACATTTATACCCACGGAAATATGTGATATTCACATCTAACCTTAAACCTCTGACAAATTCCTTCCATAAAAAAAGTCTCCGATTTAGAAAGTCACATTATGAGTATACCTGGTGCATTATATAATTTCCTGCTAATGGTCTTCTCGGATATCCTGAAGATAAATTTGCACACAGCAGGTACGGTTCTAATCATGACCTACAGCCACTTTTTTTTTTTTTTGTGGAGACAGGAAATGAGAATGAAACGGAATGAAACGGATTTTGCAGGTACCTTTGTGTACAGCAAAATTTAAATGACGTTTAGGAGAATGTAAATTTCACACGTGAAGAGAGAGAGAGAGAGAGAGAGAGAGAGAGAGAGAGAGAGAGAGAGAGAGAGAGAGAGAGAGAGAGAGAGAGAGAGAGAATTATCAGCTTCCTATAATTACCTAGGCTATTGTGATTTTCCGAGTCAAAAATCAATTTGCTCAATAGGCTTTTTAACACCAGGTGTTGCCCGATTCCGCTGAATCCAGAGTTACCTCACATAAATATTTGAATGACTGCGCTACATCAGAATATGCTGTAATCCTTTACTACGTGTTTTTGTAAACCATTTTGGGAATACTGAAGTAACGGGAAAATATTGGGAAGTGCAGCCATTCCATATTCAGGCACTAACAGCCATACATTTAGCATTTTCAGAAAAACGGTGCAGTGCACGCATGAAACAAGTGATTTAATATTTGCATTCTAGGATAATGCAATGTTTTAAATAAAAACCGAATGTAATTCTTATCACTTACATTCTTTGCTTCGTATCTAAAGCCTCAGTGAACTTACATTTAAGTTTCTTGTTAATCTAAGCAAAGGAAATTGATGTTAAACTGAAAAATCACTTTAGTAACGTTCACAGGATAAATAGGTTTCCAATTTCAATTAACAGTTACAATAAACTATAAGAAAAATCATGGTATTTCCCAGTTAAAATATCTAAACAGAAAATTGCTGGTTTTTCTTCGGAGATATGGCCTTTATAATCGAATACCACACAATATTGTTCGAAGGAAAGAGACTGGACAATATACTGAGGATGCAAAAGTCTCTGTAGGCGTCTGAGACCAGAATGAATCCTCTTTTTATATTGGCCTTTGATCTCCGCCAACCATGTTTGACTTGGGATCACAAAGGTAGCTTTTCGTTACGACAGAAATATGAGTTGTGGTAAAGATGCCTCCGCTTCAGTTGACAAAGTATTACCGGCCAAAAAGAATGTTAAGCAACGTTCGCAATACTCAATATCACGGAAAGGAAAGTGGTAGCACAATTTTCCTATCAAAGGGCCTCATTTCCCCACGAAAATAACTTTGTAAGTAAGCTCCGCCGACGAAGCAATGTTTAAAGCACCCGAGCAATGGAGCTTCGCCATCAAAGAGATCTGGACGGTTTGCAAGGATCAATACGCTTTCCAGAGGGAGCAGAAAAGTATATTGGAAAAATAAATTGGATGTTGTCTCAACTTCACGGCTTGGCTTTGTAGTTTGGTTTCCTTTTGCGCGGGATCTCGTGTTTATTTCGTGGTAATTACGTTAATGAATCGAATTACACGCAACTCATTTTTATCATAAAATTTCGTAAATTTCTATTTAGTCATATCTGTGTCGGGCGAGAGAATTACAATTAAAATTTTACAAAAATATACGAAAATCAAGCCTTATACCCGCCAGCCCTACCCCTTCTCCTTGGAAAATGAATTAGGAGAAAAGATTAGAAAAAATATCATCACAAATATATGCAGAGCTGGAAATCCACTCCAGTGTTATATGAAACTGCAAACAGAGGATTTTGCAAAATCCTCCAATTGTTTGCCTTCAGTGTTTTTCGTTATTTCAAAAATTTCCGCTAATTATTTTACATGTGGAGCGATCAGCCTAATGAAAAGTGGAAAACTCCAGCCAAATAAACAAAAACGAATCTATTAAAGTGAATTGGCC
>NC_089748.1:60563294-60568294 GCF_040412425.1 Macrobrachium rosenbergii
ACACTATTAGGACGAAAAGTAGGAATAAATAAAAGGTTTGTCGTGGCTCTTGTTATTCGAAGAAATCTGTGTCGGTTTCCGTTCTCTTCAAATAAACAGAATGGGATGTATTTATTCGGTTAAAAATTTCTAGTGGGTTCTCAATTTCTGAAAATTGAGTAGAAGGATTTCATTTACAAAAAAGATAAAAAATCTTTCGTTGAACAGTAAGGATTTTAAACATAAGAAAGATAAAAAACTTTATGTATAAAGACAGTAACATCATAGTGACATCAGTCCTGTTGGAAATAACACACAATTTAAGATAATGAACAAATCTACATACATATAAATGGATGTAGGTGTGTATACATGTGTGTATGTGGCAGAATAACTCTGAAACGCATCTAGCAATTTCAACCAAACTTGGTATACATATGGCTTACTATCTGGAAAAGAATACTGTCGGGGAAAGACATCACTGGCACCGAAGGGGTGGGGTGTGGGAAGGGGGTGACATGTAAAAATAACAGAAAATGACAGGTGTCTAATCCATAGTTTTCGAGGTTGCTGAGATAAATAGTGACACACCCAATGCTCTTTAAGTCCAAATTCAACCCCGATTAGAAGGGGTGAGAAGGGTGGGAAGAGGGTGACATGCAAAAATAACAGAGAACGACAGATATTAGTATCTAATCCATAGTTTCTAAGGTCGCTGAGATGAATAGTGACTCTCCCAATGCCCTTTAAGTCCAATTTCAGCCCTGATAGGAAGGGAGGTGAGGAGGGGTGGGGAAGTGGGTGACATGTAAAAATAACCAAACATGACAGATATTAGTGTCTAATCCATAGTTTTCGTGGTCACTGAGATGAATAGTGACACTCCCAATGCCCTTTAAGTACAAATTCAGCCCCAAAATGAAGGGGAGTGAGAAGGGGTGATATGTAAAAATAACCGAAAACAACAGATATTAGTGTGTAATCCATGGTTTTAGAGGTTGCTGAGATAAATAGTGCCACTCCCAACGCCCTTTCTCAGCCCTGAAAAAGATGAGGGCTGAAGAGGGTGGGAAGGTCGTTGCATGTAAAAATAACTGATATTGGTGTCTGATCCACAGTTTTCGAGGTCACTGAGATGAATAGTGACACTCCCCATGCCCTTAAACACAAGTTCAGTCCCAGGAAGGAGGGGTGAGAAGGGGGTGGGAAGGGGACGACATGTAAAAAGTACTAATTAGTGTCTAATCCATAGTTTTCAGGTCGCTGAGATGAACAGTGTCACTCTGGTAAGAAGAGGGGGTGAAAAGGGGTGGAAGGTGGTACTGTAAAAATAACCGAAAACGACATATATTAGTGTCCAATCCATAGTTTTTGAGGTTCCTAATATGAATAGTGACACTCCTGATGCCCTTTAAATGAAATGTAAAAAATGACAGATATTAGTAACTAATCCATAGCTATTGAGGTCGCTGAGATTAACAGTGACACTCCCGATGCCCGTAAGTACAAGTTCAGCCCGGTAAAATTTGGGGTGAGAAGGGATGAAATATAAAATGTCAAAAATGCTGGGCAATGTAACTGAAGCAACTGTCTTAACAGGAAATGGAGAGAGAGAGAGAGAGAGAGAGAGAGAGAGAGTTTATCAGTTGTCATTCAGAGTTTTTCCCAGGCAGCGCCAGGTTGGCCAACTAGTGTACATATATATATATATATATATATATATATATATATATATATATATATATATATATATATATATATATATATATATATATATATATATATATATATATATATATATATATATATATATATATATATATATATATATATATATATATATATATATATATATATATATATATATATATATATATATATATATATATATATATATATATATACATATATATATATATATATATATATATATATATATATATATATATATATATATATATATATATATATATATATATATATATATATTTATATGTGTGTGTGTTTGTGTATAGAAAGGTCCAATAGGAAGGAAACTCTGTGTCCCTAATTGCACAAGCCGGATGTAACAGAACAGCATAGATGAAGAGTAAAGGAAAATGTGTGAGTGATTTCCTTTGAAGTTAGTAAACAAGGGAAAGGTGCAAAAAGAATTCCAAAACTTAATACTAATAGGAAATAAACTAAGAATTAATTTCAGAATAATGGTGAGTGGACTGACACGCTTACAGGTTGTTGGTAAGGAGGACGGACCCTTTCCTCGAAACTAATTGTACGGCGACAGAAATGGTTCATATTGAATGAAAGACTATGCAGCCGTCATATAACGCTGAAGTACCCTATATTTCACTGATATTCCATTCGGTATTTCACGTGCTGATATGCACATATTCAATATATAAAAATTGAATAATAAAATTAATTCCTATCTTTGCCAGGTTTCAAGAGCAGGGTAAAATGCAAATAAAATTCACATGTCCCAAGCAAGAAAAAGGAGTCAGTTTGATAGAAAGTAGACATCTTGAAATACTTCGCTCCTACAGCTTCTGAATGAAAGCAAAAGCTGATTTAGATCATAAAGGGAATAATTTTTTAGCATTAAGAAACTGTTGCCTGGGCCTCTGCTTTCCGAATAAAGTTCCTTCAACATGATCGTTTCCTTTTAGCACCTCTAAAAGCTACTTCAAGTTTATTGACACCGAACGAATGATGCGAGAGATTGAGGCCAGAGAGAAGTCGGTGGTATTAAGTCTTTCGTGAAGTCTCGCCTTTTGAGAGAAATTCCATTCGGTCACTTGCATCTCGCAGAATGACACGACGGAAATTACACTGCACTTTTACGCAACTTTCATGGATGGCTTCCATAAAAAAATACGAAAAGCTTTTAATTACGATAAAGACATCACATTCCCTGCTTTTGAGAGAGAGAGAGAGAGAGAGAGAGAGAGAGAGAGAGAGAGAGAGAGCTATATTAAGTCTGAAATCGCCCAACACCAGAAAGACTTAGGAAAAGTGTTGTCTTATTTTAAATTATATCTAATAAACCTGAATACTGCTTTCATGCAGTCTACGATATCCTAACCACTTGTGTTCTTTTACATCGCAGATTGCTTTACCCGGTTTATTACTTTTTCTCTTACACCAACCAATAAAAACTAACACGTAGATGAAACTAACGTTAGGTTATAACAGATGTAGAACTTTTATGAAAAACAATGAATGACACAACGAAATGATAATTTCATCTTATTCTTTGGTTATAATTGAAACTGTCGATGACAACTATACTTGATATATTCATTTCGTACCATGAACACCTTTCAGCAAAGGGCTAATCGAAGTGGACAAAAGGACTCATATTATCGTATAAAATTTTAAAAATGATTAATTACTGCGCAAAATAAACAAAAAGCACTCCACTTTTGTTAGGAGCATTTCTTACAAAAGAATTTATGAGTGCGGATACGTTAAAATTTTACAGGCGTACAGATTTTATTGGCCTACTTACGGCTGCTTTTTTGAAAACCATGGAGTAAGCATTTATTCATTATATTCTCATTTCTTGTGTGGATAAAATAAATGGCTGACATGCACCACGATTCATCTCAAAATAAACTTTTAACACGACATAGGTGATTGCATAACTTTCTTTCAATGCAGTTTAAAGGTGGTAACACATACATAAAAAAAGTGGGTGTTATCCGAGAATGTTGTAGCACATCCCCCCCACCCCGCTACCCTACCATCAAAAATATGAGGTTGGGGGTGTAGAAAGCAAGCGAGAATCGTACTCCGAATGTGTCCCGATTGTCAATCATTGATTTTATCTTGCATTATGGAGCCATTAAAAGGCGAGGACATCGACCACCATTGGTGATTCTATCACAGTGTGACAGTGGATCCTAAAGGCCAATTTGTCTACGACTTCTCTCAAGGAGATGAGGAAAATAATTCAGCATTTTAAATGGAGTGATGACCATTGCAGTGAAATGGGGAAGATATCTTCAGTTTTGCAAGCAGATGCAACTTTGTATCACTTTCAAAATATTTTTTTCTTGCTATTTTTCATTAACCGCAGAGAAATGCTGTCAGAAGTTTTTGTTCTTTATGTATGCTGCAAACTCATTAATTTACTTCATAATCTACAACTACTGAATGTTTCAATGATTCCCTTCACCATCGCTTAAGAATACCAGTTCTTATGGCACATATTTTTGAAAATTTCCAACGTTGAATAACTGGGTTCAACCCCATTCTGAATGCAACTATATAAAGGCCCTTACCAATTTTTCCCCCTAGTGGAATCGTACCATTCCTTCTTTTCGTCAATACTCAGCGCCCATATCTACATCACAAGTACCTCACTATCATAATCCGTTACAGAGTTCGAGTTCGAGACGCAATACAGAAACTAGGGCGAATATAAGATATGGGCTGCTCTTCTTAGGACAGGAACAGAAACAGCTGGCAAAATCGATTATTTTATTTGCTTACTTTTTTATTTTCTTTCTATTTCTTTCTATTTTTACCCTAATGAGGTAGAGATGGCTATTAATCCCTACGTAAAAAAAGTTCCATGCAATTTGGCCAATACTTTAAAATTATTTCTGTTTTCATTTGTTTATCTTTATATATTCACTAGCTGACCAGCCCAGCACTGCCAGGAAAACTCTGAATGACAAACATTAAACTCACTCTCCTCCCTTTCAGTCTTTCTCCTCCCTAACAACTGCCTCTCTCTCTCTCTCTCTCTCTCTCTCTCTCTCTCTCTCTCTCTCTCTCTCTCTCTCCCTCCCTAACATCCACTCTATTCAATCTCTCACTTCCTCTCCCTCTCACTCTCTGTCACTCTCACTCCTTCCTCTCTCCCCCTCACTCACTGTCTCTCTCACTCTCTTCCTTTCCTGTTAAGATAGTTGCTTCAATTACATTGCCCAGCATTTTTGACATTTATATTTCACCCCTTCTCACCCACCATTCCTACTGGGGCTGAACCTGGACTTCAAGGGCATCAGGGTGTT
>NC_089748.1:60570794-60638294 GCF_040412425.1 Macrobrachium rosenbergii
CTAGCAACATTGATTTTTTACAACGGACCATGAGAAGATTACACTAATGCCCTTTTCAGGCCAAACCTTTACAAACAACAACAAAAATCAGAAAAACTGAAAAGAAAGGAAGAACAGTTGGGTTTACAAGGAAGAAATCAATGAAGGAATAAAAGGAAGCTGAGTCAGGAAAACGAGAGCATGGAGAGGGTCTCAAAGCTTGACGGGAGACTGACAGAAGTAGTATCTGAATCGTACAAAGCAAATCTGGGAAGATGTTGCCTGGAGGGTGTAACAAGGGTGCCTGATATGGGGAGGAGTTCTACCTTTGATCTCAATGAACAGTGACCGAAAAAGCACTGTAGAAAACAGGGATATGCCACTTTAAGGCATGGAGAAAGAGGATAAAGGGATGAGATAATAATTTCCATTGATCAAACCATCTTCATTCTCACATCATCTCTAAGCTAAGGGGTCGGTTACCGTGATATGTCTTCTCCAAATATTCCTGTCGAAAGCAGCTCTCTCCACATAATCTTTTTCCAAATCCTCCTTCACTTTAAAACTCCACCTAATCCTTTGCCAATCTCTTAACCTTCTACCCCTAACAGGTTTCACCTCCTTCATTCCTTCCTCCCCCCTCATCCTTATCATATGCCCATACCATCTCAATCTCGACTATCTTATCTTACTAGTACTCTTTATCACCTCACTAATTATCCTAATTTCCTCATTTTCCAGCCTTTCACGCTGCGAGATCGTCAAAATCCACCTCAGCATCCTCATTTCGGGTTTCCCCAGTTTCTGTTCTTCGTTCCTTCTTAATGCCCATGTTTTTTAACCATTCATCATCACTGGTCTGATAACAGTGCAGTAGATCTTTTTTGCAGTGTCCTTGTACAACTTCCAACCTCAGGATCAAAGCCTCCCTCTTATTCAATGATCAAGTGATGAAGTACTACAAATATGACAAAAATAAGAGGAATTAGTTTAACGACAAGCTTTCATTTTCATTCGGTCCTTCTTATTCGCCTGGGTGCTGGTGCCCAAGTTTAAACCAAGCGTTTGAGATGCAGCACCTGATCAGAGCCATTAACACTTGTCTGGAACTTTCGCAGGATGCGATTGTGTTATAATGAAATCAATCACACTGCTACGAACTTCAAACCAGTACAATACCATTAGTACGCGAATGCCCGATCCAGTTACCAGACTATTATACCAACAATACCCAAGAGCGACACTCCAGCTATCAATTGTATGAACAAACATGTCAAGTGGTATCTGTTACCATTATGAAGAAGTGTCCTGCAAACTGCTTGAGGTCAAGTCAAAGTACTGAACTCCAGAGTACTATCTGCCTTCATCTGTTATTGGTTATAATAATTTTTATTCATGTTTATTTCTCTGAATGATAATACAGCTAACAAGGGGTTTTACACGTCCAGTCTCTCTCTCTCTCTCTCTCTCTCTCTCTCTCTCTCTCTCTCTCTCTCTCTCTCTCTCTCAAAATATTCAGCAAAGGCTAAATTTTGAGTGCTTCACTCTCATGCATGAAACCCAGAAAATATAATTATGTCTCAGAGCTGAGCTCCCTTCATCCCTAGGAAAAACATTGCAAAGAAGAAAGATACACAAGTCACCACGAGTTTCAGTGGATGAGCTACAGCCAGGACGTTACTTGCTTCTATGGCCAAGATAGCTTTATGTATTTTAGACTTATTTACGGATGTTCCTTTAAGTTGTTTACTGACGCAATATCATCATTGACACATTCATTATTATGGTTATTATTGTTGTGGTTTTCTTTACATTCGTGACTGTTACGATTTAGTTCATAATGATATTTTGATTATTACTGTCTTTGTAAAATCATTACGGTGTTATTATAATTATCATTATATTTACTCTTACTAAGAATGTACGAAACAGGAAATTAAAATCAATGATAAGAAATAAATACATTTTGTCGCAGTTACGTTTGTAAAAAGATAAAATTTAGTTCATTGTTACTTTGATTATCATTGGGTTTGCAAATATTATTCCGGTATAATTACTGTTAATTAATCTTACTGTAAACGTGCAAAATAGAAATATGAAAATTAGAATAACAAATAAATAACTTAGTGATAAGTTCAAAAACATAACAGGCGCAGAGAAATATGAAATGAAAGGGAGAAAATGATAAAAGTCATTCCAGTCACTTTGTTTTGTAATGCCATCAGATTATCGTCAAACCATTCACCGCGATTTATGTGAAAATTCCCCCTTGCCAGGACATTCGGCCAGGATTTAAACTACATTTAAACGTCTATTAGTAAGATAAATGAGCCTCAGTTTATTCCAGTTAATACGATTGGTATACCGCCTACGCCAACGCTATTACTACCATTAATATTCTGCGACTAGTGATGCTGTTAACTAATATTTTTTTTACTGCTTACTGAGGATGAAACCTCTACTGTGTCTCATACTATTAACACTACTGTTTCATCTATTTCTGGAAAGTTAGATAAAAATAAAATTAGAATTGAAAAATAAACAAGTAAAACATGTACCGAAGTTTCTTCGGCGCAATCAGTTTCTGTACAGCGTATAATCAAGGACACCGAAAATAGATCTATCTTTCGGTGGCCTCGGTATAATGCTGTATGAGCCGCGGCCCATTAAACTTTAACCACGGCCCGGTGGTGGCCTATCTTATATTGTTGCCAGAAGCACGATTATGGCTAACTTTAACCTTAAAGAAAATAAAAACTAAAGAGACTAGAGGGCTGCAATTTGGTATGTTTGATTATTGCAACGTGGATGATCAACATACCAATTTGCAGCCCTCTAGCCTCAGTAGTTTTTAAGATCTGAGGGCGGACACAAAAAGTGAGGACGGACAGACAAAGCCTTCGCAATAGTTCTCTTTTACAGAAAATTGCAACTGCATCTCAGTCTTATGGTAATGATTGTGACCTATGTTTCTTGGGGTTTTGATATAGCCTCAAAATATTATTTAATGGTTAATGATGAATGTTTCTTGAATAAGATGTCAAAGATTTAAAAAAAAAAGCTTTATTTGCACTTCACTAGAAACCTATTTGATTATGAAGAATTCTTTATACTAAATTAATGAAGCGGGCAGTCGTCTGAATAAACTTAAAAAGAACATTTACTTCCTGGTTCTTGAAATCTCTTTGGGTTTGTCAGTTTCGCAGATTCTACAATACAAAATCAACAGCTATTAAATATCTGGGAGTCAATCCGCATAATCGTGGCGACGCGACTTCTCTTAAACAAATCAGTCAATAGTTTGGTCAATCGTCCCACCTGGCATTGCACAAGACTGATAAACTATTGTATCGTTACATTAGGGTTGCCATATAAGAACCCATAAATTAAATTTGGCTTTCTTCAGAAAGAGTTACAAATTTTCTTTTTTAGCCTTGATGATGTAACAATGTGTTACGAAACGCGTCGGCAAATAACTACCACCCACAGATGACCGACTGTCTCCTTGCCACCTGTCCTGATATATATATATATATATATATATATATATATATATATATATATATATATATATATATATATATATATATATATATATATATATATATACATCTAACTTCGGAGCAACAGCTCGAAGAACAATCAAGGCAGGTTCAGGGAAAGGCACTGTCCTTATGCATTTTATTAAAATATGCCGACGTTTCACAACTCCTCATAGTTGCATTTTCAGGCTGCAAACAGCGAACATGGCAATCAGTAAATTAAAATTAAAATCACAAGTCAAATTACAATTACAATAAACGTTCACAATAAAATTACTAAAACCTATCCTAGAAGAACAAGTAAAAAGGCTGCGACAACCTGCAGAAGGAAGTTAAAAACAAACTACTGCACTCGCATTGAGTATTACAAAAAGAGAAAATAAATAAATAAATAAACATACAGACAGAGAAAACAGCTTAACAAGACCATCATAAACAGTTGTGTAGAGGATGTGTGGGAGTTTAATATAGTACAGTTAATTTAATAATAATAGATTCAAGTATTGTTAAATCATTTGCTTTTTGTACTTGTCCTATTATGAAAAATCTTTATTTTCTATGAATGTTTTACATATCTTGGAGTGATTCCTGATATTAGACTGTTCAGGGCTGGATAATCTGCCCCGGTTCTAAAAGCTGACTCTCTATGAGCATCGATGCAGACCCGCAACAACCTCTAGTACATCGACATAGATCCCTGACTATCTGGGGCACTTCTCTTATATATAACGTTGGATGTAAACAAGGGACTGAGCTGGTCTTTAAACTTGAAGAGCGCCAACTGTTCAGGGTTCCTCGGGATGAGCTTGAGGTTAAGGGCCCAATTTCTTTCGAAAGATGTTGAAATTTTCTTCCTGAAAGAATCATCTTGCATATAAAGGGAACGCTGCGTATAAATTCATCTTAGGGACGGTGTAATAAAGAGGAGGTGGCGTCATCTTCTTGTTCAACATGCTATTTAACTGTTTAAAAAACAGTTTGGATGGAAAAACTGTTGTTCCTGAAATAATTAGTGAGATATATTTATTTCGTCGTGAAAAGTTAGCCAATTAGATGACAGAGTAAAAAGCCCTGTGGAGGAGCGTAGAAAGAGCATTTAATTTAAAATTGAAAAAACAAGAGCTATAAAAATTCATACCCAAACCCGTAAACGTATCTTTGATATATGCCAGTGTAGAATCTACCGGGTTCCTGGACACCAGAACGTCCAAAAATGGGAGCTTGCTGTTAGATTCTTTTTCTAGAAGTAAATTTTATGTTGGGGTGTTGGGTATTTACGAAGTCAAGAAAGAGTCTGCATTAAAATCTCGTTTAAATAAGACAAACGTGTCATCAACATAACGTTTATAAAATAAAGGAGGAAGGACAAGGGACAGGCGTCCATTATGCGCTCTTCCAGAGAGTTCATAAAAATGTTGGCAAACGTAGGTCCCAAAAAGGACTTCCCATATTCCTTCCACCTGTTTATACAAAACGCCATTAAAAATAAAGGCATATTTTAATAAAATGCATAAGGACAGTGCCTTTCCCTGAACCACTTGGATTATATATATACATATATATATATATATATATATATATATATATATATATATATATATATATATATATATATATATATATATATATATATATACATATACATATATATATATATATATATATATATATATATATATATATATATATATATATATATATATATATATATATATATATATATATATATATATATATATATATATACTGTATATAGTACAGAAAACCGACGTTTCAATCCCATAAATCCATTTTTAGTTTTCTGTAAAAGAAAAATATTGAGATGGCTTTGTCTTTCCGTCCGCACTTTTTCTGTCCGCCCTCAGATCTTCAAAACTACTGAGGCTAGAGGGCTGCAAATTGGTATCTTGATCATCCACCCTCCAATCCCCAAACTTTCCAAATTGCAGCCCTGTACCCTCAGTAGTTTTTATTTTATTTCAGGTTAAAGTTAGCCACGACCATGCCTCTAGCAATGCTATAGGACAGGCAATAACCGGGCCGTCGCTGAAAGTTTCATGGGCCACAGCTCATACAGCATTATTCGCTGTACAGAAAACATTTTTTACTGGTTTAAGCTGATACGACAGTAATCAACAAAAGGGGAGACGGGCAAACTTTTCCTCCCGCTGTTTCATAGCCTCGAACTGTAATATCATTCGCGAACACTTTTTTAAACTGTTATACCCTAAATTCACAATTGAGAAAGCCACTGACAACCTCACCCTATTTACTGCGGAGGCGACGGTGAAAATAATCACGCCAACATCAGCGAAAAAATGATGTTGTCATATACAACATGGCATGACAAAATAAGGCAACGAGACATTTTCGCCAGAAAATTCTCTTTTCCACAACCAGAGACCATCAGGGCTTTTCTCATCAACGTATATAAAAATAAATAGGATTTGTCAGTGGGGGTTCATAGCATCACTTGCAGCGAGCGCGAGTCTATATCTCGATTGAATAGGCTGCTCCGGTTCCAACATTTATTGGAACAAAAGATATCCATTCCAACGTTTACTGGAACAAAACAGACCCATTAGTTATGCACCGTGAAGAAATTTTAATAATTTGCTGAGAGCACACACTGACACCCACACACGCATACAATATATATATATATATATATAGTATATATATATATATATATATATATATATATATATATATATATATATATAATATATATATATATATATATATATATATATATACATATACATATACTATAAATATACAATATATATATCTCATATCTCTCAAATATATATATATATATATATATATATATATATATATATATATATATATATATATATATATATATATATATATATATATATATATATATATATGTGTGTGTGTGTGTGTGTGTGTGTGTCTCTGTGTGTGTGTATACAGTATATATACAGAGAGAGAGAGAGAGAGATGGTTTCAGATTATATCCGGAAACAAACTTCACCATTTCCCGATCAGCAATCTCAGCAACAGCCGGATACAGATCACCGACAATCACGTCCTGCTTAAGCAGCGTAAAAACTGAGAGGAAAGCGCTCTGCTTCCGACCAGATTGCAAGTGGAGGCTTTGTCTGTGATGTGACAGGCATCTGAGTAGCATTAATGCCATGGTTTGGAAAATAGATCAGGATACGCTGATGCATATACTTTAATAAATCATGTTGTATAACAAGAGCAACGCTGGCATCCTCGTGATGCACCACACACATATATATACATATGTACATCTGTGTGTATGTGTGTATATATATATATATATATATATATATATATATATATATATATATATATATATATATATATATATATATATATATGCGTGACTTGTTTGTATTCACAGATATTAAGCCACAAATATAATCTAATATCGGATTAACTATACCTCGAGAATAATTTCCACACAAGGGGAGTTATAAATATTAAGTTCTTCTATCCCGGCCAGGATTCGAACCGAGGTCTAGATTAAAAACAGGGCAGCCAGTGACTTTAATTACCCAGCTATCAAGAGAGAGACAGACTTTGCTGTACATACGCCCGTCGAATTCAGGTTCTGTATTTACAATTGATATCAACCCATCTACAGCATTACAGCTGATTGGCTAGTTATTAATTTTGGTCACATATACACGAGTCACTTTCTTATAATTAAGAATACTGAGCCAAAAATTCACTATACTTAGGAATAACTTACACCCAAGGGGAACCATAACTGTGAGTACTTCTGGTCCGGCTAGGACTCGAACCAAAATGAAAGCGTAAATGTGAATATAACATAGAGGACGCAGATGCGACAATGACGCCGAATCAATTTGGAGAGAGAATGGGAAGTTTTCCGCTAATTGTTATTCCTTTAAAGCCTCTTCTTTTTCCTTCTTCCAGGCAATTCGCGGATGTAATCACGATTCCTCGTTTTCTATTCACAGAATCCTGTCTCAGAGAACTTCCACTCTATTAGAAGCTGTGAAGTCAACACCTAAAGCTGTTGCCAAGGGGATTACAGGGAAAATTTGAGTATAAATCAAGCCATATGCGAGGAGAAGGATATGAAATGGGGGGAGGCAAAGAAAATTGAGTTATCAGTGAAAGCCAAGTCAATGAAAAGGAATAGGGGAGAAGTCAACGTTCCCATCAAATCATACGAAGGAGTAGGAATGTATCACTTTGCAGATCCATGGAAAGTGGGGTTTCATCCTTTTTTTGATATAGTTGCATAATAACACTTGCTGGTTTAGGGTCTGTTTGCTATCCCCAAATATAGGATGATATAATCAGTGAATGATGGTTTTATGAGAGCAACGTTAACATAATGTTATTACTTTCTTATTTCCAATGACAATACGTCCATACCTAAATACGTAGACAATTGTGATAACATACCGCAAGTGAAATCGAAGTCATACAATTCCGTGTACAGGAGCTCTATCACACACACACACACACACACACACATTGCCATAATAAGTTCTTCATCTCGCACCGGGAAGGAATATTCAGTAATCTTATGGCTTTCTATTCAACTTGAACTCGCTGCAGTGACGGGAAAATAAGCAGCAACACTTTCATATCGTAAGCAGTGTCACACTGGCTCTGCCTGTAACATTTATTAATATTAATTTTCATGAACCTCAGAAAAGGAGATAACGTTTTTCGCACTCCATTCATATTTGTCTGATTAAACCTTAAGACTTAAAGTTAGGTGTGCACTGCGTTGTCTTTAATTTGTTTGGAAATATTTTGACGCCTCATATCAGGAGTTTGTGTCAAGTGAAAATAAAGAGGGCCGTAAAACACTGGAATCAATTCATGTTTACATTAATTTCCATCCTCAAATATAATTTCTGTAATATTATTTTCTCATAGTTATTTTGTATAGATTTTTTTTTTACATATTCCTAAGCAAATCTTTGTACCTCCACCGCAGCCACAGTCTTGCCAAACTGGACCATGCTTGGAACAAGTTTGGATCTACACTGCATACAGAAATTTTCGTTAAGTTTTTGTCACTTCTCACCCAGTAGTTCTAGAGGACAAAGATTTTTAGATGACAACACCCAACCTTTACGATTTCTTAATGGTCTCCCTTTGTAAGGGAGCATGGCCTCCCATTTGAACAACCTTGGATCCCTTTTACCCATGTATATTTTGTGCCAAGTTTTATTGAACTGACCCTCTGGTCCAAGGGAAGAAATCGAAAAAGTGAAAGGTTTACGGAAAAATTTCCATTACAAAAGTTCATTGGTGTTTCCAAGCTAAGGTAAACTAACTATGCCGTTGCGGCTATCCAATTATTTGCTGCCTCTCAAATATAGAAAATAAAAAAATAAGAATCCGGCAATTGCTACTACTTGTTCCGTACAAGGCAGGAACTTTGAAAACCATTTGTAAATTAATTAGATAAGAACGCATGTACGACACACATTTACTTCAGTTCATTAAGTCACTCGTCCGAAGCTATGCCCATTATTACAGATATTCGCCTTCACTGGCTACGACAATGAAGCAAAAATGTAAATGGTATAGACGACAAAAATTAAGTATCATCCAATTATTAAACTCTCGACCTGCTAGCCAAGGGTAACCTGCCATTCATTATTCCATCCACCGAATGTTGAAATTGTGGTTTAAAGCATTTCTCTGGGTTCCGTTCGTCACACCGGGTCACTGGTGATCTTGATTACTTGCAGTTCTTTATAGGAAATGAGAATAAACTAACATAGATCACGAACAAAAATTCTTCCTGTGCCTCTCTCTTTCATTTGTGACCTAACGAAATAGAAATATGGATATTCTTTTTCTGGCTGTCTCCGTTACCTGATCCCTCTTTTGCAAGATTTACATTTTCCGAAATGAAACTATTAATGAGAACTTTTTACAAGACGGTTTTCAGTGGATTGTTATGTCTTACAAAATTAATAACATGATGTCCGAGAGAGAGAGAGAGAGAGAGAGAGAGAGTCAACCAATCTTGGATTTCCATTTGGAGAATGACCTGGGCTTATGGTCGGTTTCTGAAATAATATGCAACATATGAAGTGAAGACAACGAGCTCATTAAGGTTTTAAGAATGCCCTTCTCCACCTTCCCTTCCCAAACCTCTCTCTCTCTCTCTCTCTCTCTCTCTCTCTCTCTCTCTCTCTCTCTCTCTCTCTCTCTCTCTCTCATAGCTGTTACAGGCATTTATAGGATATAAAGAAAATTTCTATGACATAGCTTCTTGACTTTGCTCTGCCGTTTCCTGCTTACAGTGGTAACACTGTAATATTCTGTAATATTCAGTTGACGCGTAACTATCGAAATTCGGAAGACTAATTCCATTTGCTGTTGCGAGAAGACTAAATATTGTTCGTTTGTTTTCATACGAATACTAAGTCGCACTTCTGTTTGCGTATATATAAAACATGGGGTTCATTTAAAATGACGATGAACTTTTGCCTTTTAGCATACTACGAGGGTTACTTATAAAAATAATTTTCTAAGTAAGTCTTGCAACACTGAAGTGTCACAAAGCCTGTCATAAAATCACGACCTACATTAATTTGCTTCTCGCGAAAATTTGGGATATCTCGTTCTTTCTAGACCTCTACATGAAACTAAATAAGTAAAAAATCGAATTTTCTGTACAGCATATAATGCTGTATGAATCTCTCAGCCACGGCCCATGAAACTTTCAGCCGGTCGTGGTGGCCTGTGTTGTTGCGTTGCCAGACGCGCGATCATGGATAAATGTAACCTTTAATGAAATAAAAACTAATGAGGCTAGATGGCTGGAATTGGTATGTTTGGTGATTGCAGGGTGGATGATCAACATACCAATTTGCAGCCCTCTAGCCTCAGTACTTTTTAAGATCTGAGGGCGGACAGAAAAAGTGCGGACGGACAGACAAATAGCCATCTCAATAGTTTTCTTTTACAGAAAACTAAAATTTTGACGACAGCGCAATGTATGTCGAAGGATTTCGCCAGCAAAAGCCCAGACCCAAATCATCATGACTACCGCAAACGCCAACCTTTATTAATTTCCGAGTCCAGTTTCATTTTCGGAATATTATCGGAAAATGGGACGTGCGCTGAATTAACGTTATTAAGCTCACGTTATCAGGTAATAACGCGTCCTGTAGTTTCGATACAAAACTCACATCATCAAAATTTCGCAAAAACTGTCATTTCACGCTTCACGAGCAACGAGCCTCTGATCGAAATGAAGCCCATAATCAAAATATTCTGAGTTAATTAAACCAAATGTAAAGTTCTGTTGCTGACTATATATATATATATATATATATATATATATATATATATATATATATATATATATATATATATATATATATATATATATATATAGTCAGTGACCTGAAAGATGGAGGGATACGACGGGTGTGATGATGATAAAAAAATCATATTATATTTAGTTTTCTCTGTAAATCTGGAAACCATTGAGATATTAAGGCTTCGTCTGTCCGTCGGCACATTTTCTGTCCGCCCTCAGATCTTAAAAACTACTGAGGCTAGAGGGCTGCAAATTGGAATGATGATCAACCACCCTCCAATCATCAAACATACCAAATTGTAGCCATCTAGCCTCAGTAGTTTTTATTTTTATTTAAGGTTAAAGTTAGCCATGATCGTGAGTCTGGAAACGCTATAATACGCCACCACCGGGCCGTGGCTGAAATTTCCATGGCCCGCGGCTCATACAGCATTATATGCTGTACAGAAAACTCGATTGCGTTGGTTTTTCTGGCGCATTTTTTTACTCGTTTCGATGTTGTTGGCGGACGGACAAGCTCCACAACAATCTATTTAAAACTAAAATAAAATTTTCAACGTGATAGTAATGGCTATTTCTTAATAAATTACTGGTAAAGGAAACGTCAATCTCAACGTAAATTAGTTCAAGCAAGCATACCCCTTATAATTCAATATTTCTGCGCCTAACTTTTATGATAAAATATAGTCATTTCCTTGACATTTATGCCTGAGGATATTCCAAATAATTGCTCTTTTTTGAGACATTACATTTGCTTCTTAATATTACTTTATTAAAATTATACTACCTATCAAGATCTACTTTCGTAATCTCTGCAAACCGGAAGATATATCTTCTGATGATCAATTCAAATATATATCAATTCCAAAAGATAGAGAATATACCATATGTAATGATAGAAACAATATGAATCATTAATCACGATATCATTATAGTATCTCCATTGAACATATGTTTCTCCTGGCTCCAGACTCGTTGTAAGGAAGTGCTCTTTATTTAATTCCTGAATTTGGAACAGAGATTTTCTGGCTATAAAACATATTAGCACATATTGAGAAATGGAGACGGTAGGGAGACTCATTATATAGTGGGTTGCTGCCACACTTACACACACACACAAACATAGTATATATATCTTTATAAATATTCTGCTGTTCCTCTATGCAGTTTTATTGTATGAAAATAGTGAACAACGACAGGGAGACATTCTTATTCAAGCAGGGTAGCTGGGCATTTAAAAAAATAACGTCCGGAAAGCAGGAATAGGTAGCATTAGCCTAACTCCACGTGGGAGGCCTTTAACACGTGCAACCTCTAATAACGGTGGTCTTGGGTTGTCTCTCTGCTTTATCCTATGCATTCGGCGCATGTCTTTGTCAAATTTTTCAGATTTGCTTGTGCATAGGGTATGGACGCGCGCTACCAACCGCCTTGTTTTGACCGAAGAAAGTCAGAGAGAAATTCGCCATCGTGCGAGGCACGCGGTCGTATGTACTACCTTCTTGTACTTGCCTGCTGGACTGTTTTCCTTTTGCTATTAGGAATTGGGAAGACGGTTGGTTTCATAACCCTGATCGACCATTGTATGCGCAAACAACCTTCATCCGTGGTAGGTCTGAAATGTGCCAAAGTTTCGTCGATTCACTAGTCTCTCTGCCTGTATTTCCATTTATTTGTTTTCCCTCTTCTCTACTATCTACAATAACCCTTATAAACAATTTACTTTTATGAAGTCTAGATTATTAATAATTTATATTGCTTAGCGACACTCAACTATTCCAGCGAAATAACTAGGAATTAGGGAAGGTTAAATAAGTAATTTACAGCATTTAGGCACCCTTGTGTCTCAATCCCATTGTTTGGAAGAGAAATAGCATTTTACCAGTGCTTAATAATGTACGATCCGTTGTGTTAAAAACTTTACTGAAGCAAAGGAAAATCGATCGCATTCGAAGTTAAGTGATTGTTCGGCAATTTCCTAGCTAACTACATATTCTTTGTGGGGTTTTTTCCTGACTGGCGACCTTATTCAATTAATAACGTCTGTCTTTGAGGTTAAATTCTTAGCTTTAAATGACAGGTTACCTGTGTTCTTTGCACTCAGGGCCCTTACAAATTACGTTAACAAGTAATAAACTCATCAGCCAAACCCACACATAGCACTATATACAGTATATATATATATATATATATATATATATATATATATATATATATATATAGGTAAGTATATATATATATATTCAAATATTAAGCCATAAATATTGATTAAGATCTAATTCACTATAATCTCAGTGTAACCTCGGTGCAGAAGCACATGTGTGGGCAATCCGAATCTAAATATTTGTGGTTTCATATGTGAAATACAAGAAAGTCATGCAAATATTATGTTATATATATATATATATATATATATATATATATATATATATATATATATATATATATATATATATATATATATATATATATATATTCATGATATTGTTCTTAATATGTATAGCATTCCATTATTTTGATATGTTTATTATTCTAGTTATAATGTTCTGTGTCATAATAATTGTTGAAATATCGTATGTAGTGTAATGTCAGATCTCTCAAAGAGTTAGTGATGATACCCCCTGGTCAGCGTAATTTAGAATTTGTAAATACGTTTAATAATAATGTAGTATGTGATCGCGCATTTTGTCGCCTAGCAATAAGTGTTCTGTACTTGTCATTTCATATGTCAAGTTTTGGTTCAGCCTGTCATCACAAAGATAAAGGACATTAACAAACTATAGTGTGGCAATTCCAGCTGTGGTAAGGTTTTGTCTCCATATGAGAAAAAGATGAAAGATTTCACAGTGTTTTATGTACGTTCTGGAAACCAACTTTGGTTCTTGTCTTGTTTTGTATTCGTGTTTGCCAGACTGGCTGGCTGCCATCTATTTGATCAAGAGATTTTGTTAAGAGCTTCGTCTCATACGATTTTTGTTGAGCCTGGTGTGTAGGACTTTTTGAGAGTGCTTTAATGTATCTCGGATCGAGTACGCCATGTTTTGAAAGACTGCGTTGCTCTGATCATGTATTGTTCTGACTCATTACTTCTTTGACCCAAAACGTTTTGCTCAGGAAGTGACTTTTTGTCTTCGATTGTTTTTGTTTCTAACTGGAATCCAAAAATTTCCTCATTCTGATTTTAGAGACTATTCTTGTGGTTCTCTCTCTCTCTCTCTCTCTCTCTCTCTCTTCAAAAGAGAGAAATTATTAATGTAAAGTGTTAGTGTGGTCACTGGTATTAATCTTAGCTTTTGATATCTGAATGTAGGAAAAGTGTGTAATGGTGCCTAACAAAAAAGTGTGTTTAGTGAATCTCAAGCAGCTGCATCTCAGGTGGTTTTGCGAAAGTTTTTATGAGCTTCTGTAAGGTAAAGTGAATTTTACTTATTATTACCATGGTATAATAAGGTATATATTAAGAAGTTTTTGCCTTAGTGAAATTGTTTGTCAAAATGTTTTGTGTATTTTGTGCTCTTGTGTTTGCACTCTTTAATTATTCACATTTTATATATTGGTGATTAAATATTTATTTACTTAGCATTTTAAATATTTATTGATAATTTAATATTGAATTTTTGATTTAATTTTCATTTACTAAGATTTTCAAATCTTGAGTAATCTAATAGTTTAAGTTTTGCTTGATTGATTTAATTTCGATAAATTAACCTTCATAATTTAACTCAAGAGTTAGACAAATTTGGTGCTGTTTTCAAGTAATAGTGAATTTTTTCAGATTGTGAATTCTAATTATAAATTTTGAATTTAAAAATAAATTTTTGTATTTGAAATGTTTAAAAACAGTGTTTCATTTATTGACCACCAGTGAATAGGATTAAATGTGTGCATAAGGCAAAGTGATAAATATGTTTTGTTCCTTTAGTTTTGTTGAAGTGAGTTAAGACCAGGGAAACAGTTAAAGTTGTTTGGTGGAGTGATTCCTTTACTCTAGTTTGTTTCCTGTTTAATTGTTGATACTTCACTTTTGTTTTGATTTTTTCACGTGATTAATAAGCTTTGAAGGGACTACCGTTACCTTTAGCATACTAAGTCGTAATTGTTATTGTTATGAAATTTCAAGTATCTGGCTGAAGTGAGGTAAATTTTAATTTTTTGTGATTAGTTGTGTAATAAATTCAGGTACTTGAACACACAGACAACACACAGACACACATACACACACACACACACACACATATATATATATATATATATATATATATATATATATATATATATATATATATATATATATATATATATATATATATATATATATATATATGTTGTTATTAAATATATATTACATATATATATATATATATATATATATATATATATATATATATATATATATATATATATATATATATATATACATATACATACTTCTTTCTTCTTCCTCTTCTTCTTCTTCTTCTTCTTTATCGAGCTTTTCCCATTTTTGTATGGTAAGTGACAATGCTTCTTTGAAGGACTTTGATTTGCTTTAGTAGATCAGGTTCACTCTGGTTGCCCTGCCTGACATCGCGACCCTTGCAGCACATGTACATGCTTATCGCATCAAATTCCAGCCGCCTTTCCCAGCAGCGAGGAGGAGCTGAGCTGCCAGGTCGACAGTTTGAGACGTGTGAGGTGCCTGTTGCGCTTTTCTTAGTAGATGTTGGGGTGGTTTTGTTTTGTGTATGTATTAGTCTGTAACACTCCATTTGCTTTAGCAAACCCATCTGTTGATAACACATAATCCCGTGTCTACACGGATAGCAAAGTGTCCGCCTCTCTGACCGGTTGGCTGTCGGATTTGAACCCGCGCCACAGACCTCTATGAAGTCCGAAGCTGCTGCTCTACCGACTTGCCGACGAGGTTCTATATACATGATAGTGTATAGGAAAGATGAGTATATATATATATATATATATATATATATATATATAGAGTATATATATATATATATATATATATATATATATATATACATATATATAATGTATATATGTTTGTAAAAAAAGTGTAAAATTGCAGAGAAGTTTAATTACTCATAACACGTGTGGTTGACATAACATTGTTAGGTGGCAATGGAGTGTCATTGACGACCCTAAGCAATAACCAATGCGCTTTCCCATTCTTACTATTGCATTACCATATTATTGAACCCCTGAACTTCGCGTTAATTATAGAAGAACAATCTGAAAGGTCCGTCCGGCAGAAAATGCTGTTCAATGTCGTTAAAAGATGCTCGCGGGGTCGCCCGCGAACGAGCTCCCAAAATGGTATTGTTGTCGGATGGAAGTTTATGCCAGACGGAACGCTTCCAACTCCAACTCTGGTGACGCCACAGTGCAGCCTGGTGATATGCTCTCCACTTATTTCTTCTTATTTTTGGCCTTTTGTTCTTCATTTGATTATGCTTTAGCACTAATTTTAATTCCCATGGGTTTTCCTTACAGAGAAACAACTTCGTTTCGTGGTTATACAAGCATAAACGGAAAGTGAAAGTTATAGAAATGGAAGAAAACAAGCATGATATATAAAAAAAGTTAGATAGGAGACTGACACAAAAGATACAGGTGGGGGTAACCGCTTGCTCTAAAAATACCTTAGAATAAAAAATAAAAATCCAACCCAGTCAAGGATAATTGTTCCCTGTGACATTCTTTAAAACGAGGTAGCTTACCAAATAGAAAGAGAGAGAGAGAGAGAGAGAGGAGAGAGAGAGAGAGAGAGAGAGAGAGAGAGAGAGAGAGAGAGAGAGAATTTCTAATTTGTCACTAGCAGGATTAAACTCCACGAGAGTAATTTGCAAAAACGCCAACTGTCCTCTTGGCTCTAACGAGTGGGCAACCTTCATTATGGCTGGTGTTAGTAACCTTTTTCTTTTTTCTTTTACTGTCTCTCCCTCTCTTGTGTTGTATATCAAAACAATTTTAGACTTGAAGTATTAATCCCTTTCTTGAAAACGAAGGTTTTTAATGAACATCCCATGGAGTGGAAATAAAAATCTCTGACCGTCCAAATTACTAGGTGAAGAAAACAAAAACAAACAAAAAAAGTGGAACGAAAACGACAAACCTTCCATTTTAATGGATGAAAGTTATTGAATTCGAAAAATCATATACTCCTCTAACCTTGGCAGCACGCTGAAAGGAAGCAATCCAGTTCGCATAATTTGGAATTTATACAATGATAAAAGTGGGGAAAGGTGCCTGATCGGTAGTGCCATAAGTCTGCTATTGACGAGATTAATTCTTCCCTAATATGAATGAATCTGAGAACTTCTTAAAATATGTTCTTAAAATTCTAACTCTGACTTGTTGCGTGTCTTATTGGTCGACTTGAAAAATGAGAGGAAACCCTAATATTATTTAAGTAGAAAATAAACATGAAATGCAATCGGAAGTTTCTTCATGCAACCGAGTTTTCTGTACAGTGTATAATGCTATATGAAACTGTCGATGTACTTCAGTATGAAACTCAGCCACAACCGCAGGCTCAGTTGTTCCCAGATGCGGTCATGAAGATGAGTCGCGGCCGGCACCGCCAGATCATGGCTAAATCTTTAACCCAATGTAATAAAAGGCTTGAGGCCAGAGGCTGCAATTTGTTATGGTTGAGGATCACGAGTATGGATGATCAACATACCAACGGCAGTCCCTCTAGCCTCAGTAGCTTAAGCGCTGAGGTGGACAGAAAATGTGCGGACGAACAGGCAAAGATCTCAATAGTTTTACAGAAAACTAAAAGACATGAAGACTACAAGTATACAAACGAGAAAATTATTGCACACCAATTTGTAAAATGTATAAAAGCGGAAAAGTTCATAAATCTAGAAGGAAAAAGTGAACTCACCACCACAACTAAAACTAAATGCAGAGAAGAAATTGATTTAGAATGTAATCCAAATTAAAAACAGGTTGTCATAATTCATTTGATGTTTGACTGGCGCATGTGTTTCTACGCCCATAAGATTCCTTTCCGTAATATGGGGAAAATGACATTTGCTAACGCTCTCCTATCGAGATTTTAATTAATGTCGTAAAAGCATCGCTCACAGCTTTATATCTCAACTCAGAGACGTTACTTCTGAATTGAATTTTTGCACGGAAAAACATCCCACAGACGGATAGAGAGAGAGAGAGAGAGAGAGAGAGAGAGAGAGAGAGAGGTTTGGATTTAATAAGTTTGGATTAATGTGTCAGATCACAACGTCAAGACTATGAAAGCTTCTCATCCTAAACTAGTTTAGTTTCTAGGTATTAATAATGATTGAAGAAAAAAGTGTGATGAAGAAACAGCTAAAATTCTTGCTGAACCATATAAATAATATTTTCATGATTAATATCACACTACTTACTCCTACCAGTTTCATAATTATTATCATATTGCAGTTGCAGTATTAAACTCGCAGCATCAATATTAAGAGGTAATTAATTTTTATGCAAACATAAAATAACTTTCTAGAAAAAATCCTCGCGCTATGTAATCAAAACTTAGTTAAACATTAAGAAATGCAAAAATTATGCCGTGTAGCGTTTTAAACAGTAATTGATTTTATGTAACAGATGCAAAAATAAACAAGGATTTTTATGAAGTATTGCATTTGAAGTATTCTACAAACTTTCTAAAAATAAAACGTACATTATCTAGTTTCCAAAAGGGATTTATCAAACCAATTTTCTACCTAAGAAAAGGAATTTCTGAGGTAACTCCAAAACTAATTTCTTTAATATATCAACAGATGGATAACTAGCGGCTGGAACTTGCAATATCTTTGGGGGGAACTGATAACCAAGAGGATGTAATAAGAATATGTGTTATTTTACACACAAAGTAAAATCACATTGGTGTAACTTACCTTGATAAGAGTTAGCAGTTCAAGGAGTTTCAGCTTAGTTGGCTGAGCACAGGCAAATGACGACACAGAACTGCAACAGTAATAATAAATTCAGGTAAGTAAAAAAGCAAAAAAAATGAACTAGGTGCTGTGTGTGTAAAGAAAGTGTTTTAATGCACAAATGTATTCCTTAACCTCACTTCTAAGAAATGTCAATCAATAGTTGTGGATGTTGCCAGTTATTCTAACTGGTTTTGATTAAACGGAAATTCCTTGTTAAAAAAAAAGCTGGGCACCCAGTAACCTTACTTGATATGGATGTGTTCTATCGAAGCTACAACCAACTAACACAACTTGGTCACAATTAATCAGAATTTTGTTATATTGGCTTTAAGAAATCCGTGTTATGGAATTACTTCTGTCTAAATATGCAATGAAAACGAGATTAAAGTATTCATATATATATATATGTATATATATATATATATATATATATATATATATATATATATATATATATATATATATATATATATATATATATATGGTGTGGAGTTGTTTGCACTTGGGTACAGGTAAGTTAGTTCTTCTTATATAAAAATTATGATGTACATACATGTGTACATGTATATGTGTATGTAAGTGTATATATATATATAGTAGATATATATATATATATATATATATATATATATATATATATATATATATATATATATATATATATACATATATGTGTGTGTGTGTGTGATGTGTATGTAATTCAATTTCATATATAAAACGTAATCTATGCCAAGTGCAAATATTTCTCGACCAGCGTGATTGGGCAGACCCTCTCCAATCAAATATTATTGTTGTTTAACTTTGGTGTTGCATCAAAGAATTAAATTTCAATAGAAATTTTGTATAAAGACGACAAAGGCTCTTTGTCTTTTCCTTCTGACGATTTTCACCACAGAAGAAAAATCTTAAAAAGTGGAGAATAAAGTAAGAGAAAAAGGAAACTAGTAAAATTATATCCAAAGGAATCGCCCAACCGTGGATACTTTCTCAGCCTCGGCTTCATTTATATGCAAATCGGGCTTTGTATATTTTTAGAGCCTTGTTGCATTGTTTTAATATTAAACATTTTATGTAAAATTACTTAACGTGTTTACCCAAGGAACATTCAAATTAAGCAAGAACGATAAAATAAACCAATGAAAAGAAGAAGAGTGGATGGCTTTCATTTACGCGGAAGAGAATTTAGGTCTGAAAATCGAGACCTGAAATGCGTTTTCAAAGTAAATTTACTCGTGCGCACTAACGCACATGCGCATTTCAAACGCCCACACAATACACTAAGTTCTGAGTACCAGTGTTATGTGCAGGGGCATGTACAAGTCACATGCCAGTCAAAATTATAATTACTGTTTTGACACCGGTGTTTCAAATTAATATTTTTTTGTTGTTACTGTGTTTAACTTTCTTTGTAAACTTCAACATTGGTACAAAAGCTCACAAACATTTCTTCGTTTGGCTATTTTATTGATCACTCAGTTTTCTACGACATTGTCCTTCAACAAGAGAGAGAGCTTCTGTGTGTGCGCGTAAAAAGTGTATTCAAAGCGGTTCAAAGTTCCTCATGAAGCAAAAACGAAGGAAACTATTCTCTTTAAGTGTTGTTGGTAAAACCTCATAACATGCTTCCTCAGTGTAAAATCAATATCTATTGTCTCCAAGAAATTTTGTTTCCTTTTATTATAAGTGGCTGGTATTTAAATATTTAATTTTAAGTGTGTGTCATTTATATTTCTCGTTTTTCTTTTATTCAAGATAAATGCAAGTATTGTTTGTATGCTTGTATGCTTTAATACTGACAACGCACTCGATATCTGTTCACCACTATTGTTTCATGTTTCGTCCCTAACTGCTAATAATTTTCTTTTGACGTTCAGTATTACAAAACGACGTGATTATGTTTTTGGGATTTATTTACGAAGCTTTTAAAACACTTCCTCCAAAATATAAATTCTAGTATACATAATTGAGGAAATAAACGCCATCCATGCAATCGTACTCAGATGAAAAAAATAACTTCTTGCCAAACTTCGTAAAAAAAAGAGGAAAAAATCTTATCCTTCTTCTTCCCGTGATCCTTCCAGCTGAATTTTTTAACCGATGAAAAGTCTTTGTAATCACTTTATAATTTTTCTTCCCAAGAGTTTTTCCTGGCGTATCCCTCAAAGCCATGCCAGGTGTAAACACGGACACGGGGAGGTGAAGTACAGGCGAAACCAAGTAAAGGTGAACAAGAAAATTAGAGACGAGAAATAGCGGTGAAATAGAGCGAAGACAAAGGGTGATGAACAGGCTGGACATATAACACCAAGGAAATGAGAATTAACTTTGAAAACTGTCTGTGAATTTGGTTGGATAAAGCAACTGTTGCAGATGGAAGACAGACAGACAGACAGACATTCAGAGAAAGGAACAAAACAATTTCACATGATCATTTCCATAAGAGCACTGTAGTGGCATGTTCCACTAAAATCCTAATTAAAGGTGAAAATTGCTGATCTTTGGCTATTAATCGTTTCAGAGACTTTCACAAAAATTGGTAAAGGTTGAAATTTTAATTAAAAGTGAAGTAGAGTTTATCTAGCACGAAATTGCTCTACATATTTCCAGAAGTTTGAAAAGCTTATAACAAATTACTCTCAAGGAAATGTGTTACTGCTTAATTACAGAAAATGGTGGTAATTTTTTTCTTAGAGTCATAATAGCGAGAAGACTAAGAATATGTATGTAGATACATACTTTTCACTGTAAGTTCAAGGAACGGAAAGCAAAGTAAATATACACAGACCTGGCTAGATAGCAAAAATGCTTGACGACTGATGAACTGATGAAATGAATCGTGCAAATGAAATCCATTATACCAAAAGGATATTTTTATTTAATAATCTTCAGTCACCTCTGAAAAATTATTCAATCAGATGGCAATGATCCGGTCGCTTACTCATTGCCACATCTCTGGAATTTATTCAGACAAAAAGTCTTTATGGGTGCAATGGAATTATCAAAAGACTTTTAATTACGTGATCATTATTATTTATGTGCTGAAGGTTAGAGCGAAGCAGGGGATACCTTGGAAACCTGATGGTGGTGTGAATGAAGAGGTATTGAAAAGATAAAGGGAACGTAGGAGACATATAGACAGACTGGGAAAGAGACAGACTGACAGACAGAAATTTTGTAAACTTGATGTTTTTTGAAGATGTCCATAGAAATACTGAAATACTCTTAGCGATACTGGTCAGTTTATACTTCAAGGGTTTCATGTTTCTTCAGGTGCCTTGCATTATATATTTACTAAGATATATATATATATATATATATATATATATATATATACATATATATATATATATATATATATATATATATATATATATATATAGCGAGGTGTGTGACGACGATATTAATGAGATCTAGGAATGTCTCCATTTAAAATTTGAGAGAAGACTCTTAAACTATCGACAGAGATAATACTCGAATATTTCGGAATAAAAATGACGTCATCATGAACAAAGTGGCCCGCTCATCATTCGCTCATTCAACTATACTAGAAAAACAGCTCATATTTAGAAAATAAATATCATCATCTCAGTTCTTATGTTAATCTATTCATTCGTTTCGTTTATGGCCATGAATTCGGGTCCTGTATCACTGGGAAATCTTTACGGTTAATGTAAACTCTTCTATCGGCATACAAGGTATTCATATTAGACACAGGACTCTGTTATTTTTATCTATACATACCACGTTATTAGTAAATGGCATAGCATAAATCATTGTAAAACAGGTGAACATTTTACGGAAAGGGAACAATTATTCTGACCCATCAAGAAACAAAATAATGAATCATTAATGAAGAATTAGATTAGATTAAAAAGCCCTCCCAAAATGAAAATATCAAATCCCGTAAAAGAAAGGAAGTTTAAGGATTATGTCATACACATATTGACAACTGTCATAAAAAGTGGTAAGACTGTAAAGTTAAAAAAGTTAAAACAAAACTGAGTTTAAAGGTGATAAAATTTTGAAATTTAACAAATACATAAAGTATAATACAGTACAGATTCTGCTGCATTTAAAAAAAAAAAAAAAAATTGAGGATACGTCGGAATAAACAGAAACAAGTAGCTTAAGCGGCTGAACTGCATTTGCATAATCCGCGGATATACCGTGGCTGATCAGGGTTGCGATAACGAAAACAGTTCTGAATAACTTCCGATCTACAGCAATACAAGTGGATATTCAAACTTGTTATTATAATAACAACGCGTTAACCTCCTCCTTCCATATTCTCATAAAAGAAGACAACCATTAATGTGTTGAAAACTCCGTAGTACTATGGCAGCTAATGTTTATTCGAAAGGTGGACGTTGAAGCAATACTAGCATGCGGCATCGTCGTAATATTATTGACTAACATTATAATGCATTATGGTTTTTCCGCTTTGTTCTTCCCATTCTTCTCACACTCGAGAGAGCTGTGAAACCTAAAATCAAATCCCAAACTTTTTTTTATCTTCAACCTCAACTCCACTCCCACCCCAGTCTTCACATTTGCCATCTCAAGGAAATATCAATCGCCATTCAATGTGAGTCCCTATCACCTTCAACAAATCACAACTGCCAATTCATCTGGCGCCCTTCTGCAGAATTCCGTGGTAATACTTCTGTGCGCGTACAGGCAATAAAAACATTCAATTCAGGGAAATGAGCCCCCAAAAGCTTGTTTACAGATGTTCTTGGCGCAGAAGATTACATGAATCGTTTCTGCCTCGGTATCATGGACAACTGCAGCGCTCATATTCTGTCGACTTCCCCTATCTCGAGAATCTTTCTCTTATTCTCATTTCTTTTACCTCAGCAGTTCACCACTTTAGTTCTATTTCTGGAGATTGGCTTAGTCTCTTTCGTGAAATAATGTTTTTCAGCAGGTAACTTTGGAGTAAACAGCTTTTCAATTATGATCTTTCTTATAACTTAATCGGATTTAAATAGATTCTATGTTCTAAATCAATAAAAAGCACAAATATCTTAAAATACATCTTTCTCTTGGCTAATATTCCAACAGAAGCCAAAAGTCAGACCTTAGTAGTATTTAACTTAAAAGCTACACAAAACAGAACACTGCATTATGTACCCATGTTCATGTCTTAGGAATCCCAATTGTCATTAGCCTTTATTATGATCTGTGTATTTAATTAGTGAGTCTCTTGATATAATGATAGGCATTTCTTGTGATTATGAATGGTCGCAAACTGCATAATAATAATACACACACACACACACAATAATACACACACACAATAATAATAATAATAATAATAATAATAGCAGCGACATTGCTAAACTTATTAGCCTCAAGTCATATACCCGATAAATCAACAGTACTTTATTTGAATTATATTTTTCTGTCTTTTTCTCCTAAAGTTTACTTCAGAAAACTTTGTCTGTCTGTGTTTTCTAGTAAATTAAAACAAAACAAACAAAAAACACAAAAGAAATTTCCTATGAAGCTGATGATAAATGTGAGTTAGAATTTATCACGTTAGGTTGTTCTGAAATGATATATAAATTTGTTAGACATCTCGATAATGTTCGTATTTCACGTGCTGCTATCAATGACCTCCTACTTCATCCTTCCCCTTTCATTTAAGTGAGGGAAGCATATGCGGTTACCTAGATTGCCGGTTTCGTAGAAACAAAACATGCAGCGCAGGTACAGAACGAATCACGGAAAATGTAATACATAAAACTTGCTCTCTCCCAAATCCATCATAGACAACAAAATGGGAGGTCATTTGAATGGAAAAAAAAAAAACATTTTTTTGTGACAGTGATGAACGCTACCATTAAGGCATAAAAGTTGAACTCAGAGAAAATACTCGTCATATGCAATGTCTCCCCGTAAAACTACCCAAGAATAATAGTATTATACAAATGACAACACTCATTGGACAATACAAGCAACAATTTGAACGGCACAGCAGGACCTGTCAATGATGTATATAGGAAATAAAAAAAAGTACTACAAAATCATTTGGTGAAGCCCCGTTATTTTCAGTAATTGAGTTTGAATAGGGCTATTATATCTTCCAATATTTCATTTGAAAACACTCAAGTTGATTTATAGGTTATCTGTGTGAAAGCGAGATGTGGTAGGATGCGTAATTATTTTGAGAAAATTGACTTCGGAAATAAATAAAGCGATGACATTTCACAGAAATAATTGATTTTGTTATTTCTCATTTAGCGACAGGTCTCAGGTTCAAGTGTTTCAAATTCCAAAACCCTAAAATTTGTTTTTAGAACTAAAAGACTGGACACCTAAACAGATAGTTTCATACAGACAGGGTGGTATGGTGAGAGACAGACAAAGAGATGACAGACAAAGATACCGAGAAAGAAAGATAGAGTAAAGACAACAGACAAAGATAATAAGAGAAAGAAAGATGTAAAAAGTAAACTGATATAGATGTTCGTTAACTAATGACAGGGCCACATTATTTTGCCAAAACGCTGTAATAAATAGTCAAGAAAAAGGCGTGCTGAAAAAGCTTAAATCTCCATCCAGTTCTGAAAACCACCTTACACACCAAACAACCGCACCTAGCTATGTATGACTTTCAGTTTTCCACATATAGCCAATTTTTCCATATCCGAAAGATATATCATTTATATCCTGCATTTGTGGCATCTAGTTTCAAGAAAGGCACACTAGAAGACCTGGGCCATGTGTACTGAAAAGAAAAGTAATTACAGGTGACAATTACTGAAATGTTATTCATGTGATTATTTGGAGCAGTAGCTGTCACCAGAATGACTAATATTTGCAGAGCAGGTGCAAATAAAAATAACATTACCCGATTATTTCTAATACTTTGTACCAGAAACCTCCTCCTTCAATACACCCCGTGAAGTTGTCTGAAGCTATATACTCCTCTTATGCTCCGGACTATTGGCATGCACTTTGAGTAAACATTTCTAAAGAAACATCAACAAATCCCGTAACTCTATTTTGTAATTTAGCGTCACGTTTAGTGCTGCCGTCAGCACCATGCGGTGTACTGTAGGAATTACTTAACGTTCTTTGCAGCGTCCCTTCGGCCCCTGGCTGCAACCCCTTTCATTCCGTACCTCCGTATTCTCTCTCCCGTGACAGTTGTTTCTATAGTGCAGGTGCGAGGTTGTCCTCCTGTTACACCTTTCAAACCTTTTCACTGTCAGTCTCTCCCTTCCAGCCTTGAATGACCTCATTGGGTCCCAGTGCTTCTTGGCCTTTGGGGTAAATTCTATCTTCTACATTAGAGCGCCACGTGCACCTGTAAAATAGATAAAGTGGCTAATCAGTAAATCAATCAACTAATGAAATATGTTTCCGTTGAATTGGTAACTGAAGGAAAACTTACGTAAAGTTTTAAGAACTCTAATGAAAGCGTAAATCACCTGCAAACTACTGAAAGTATAAATCACCTGCGAGCGCTTGACAGAATAAATTACCTGCAACAAATGAAAGTAAACATCTCTTGCAAGCAAATGGAAGTATGAATCACTTGCGAACAACTGTAAGTATGAATCACCTGCTAACCAATGAAAGTATACATCACTTGAGGACAAAGGACGCAAAAGTATGAGTAACAACTTCAAAAAACATTGAAGCTTCTGCAAAGTAACGAAACATACTTTTTCTGACAACAAGGTCGTGCTTTCGGAGTAGCAATATTCGGCACATGAAAGGCTAACGTCAAATTTCTGGTATGAACTCCAATTAGACATTCATAAAAAATCTTTGCCGCTAGCTTGCTGTCTCTTCATATTAAAACTAAAATCCCAAGAATTTCAAACTACTTAACTCTCTCTCTCTTAACCTGTTTTCTGTTGTTTACTACAAAAAAATATCCACTACCTTTTCTCCATCTATGAGTTTAATGTCAGTAAGACAGTTTGTAGTCTTTCCAAATGGTAAAGGGGGCTTCATATTTTTTATATCTTATTATAAAATTAATATAATAGTAAAATAAAAAAAGATAAATATCCGAACACAAAGCATTTACCAGTTAACAAAAAATATAATCAGATGAATGTTACTGTAAAAAGAGGATATAATAATATTATTGAAATAAAAACTTAGCATTATTGTTAATCAGTTAAAACGCTCGTTGTCTCGATCAGCACGGATAACTGATAAAAAAATGATTAAAGATATGATTAAGAACCCAATGCGTACAGTATGACGTTATTTAAGCGTATGAATTATAAAAACAAATTCAATTAAAAAAGGAAACCAAAAACGTTTCTATTTTATCATTCATCCAGTTTCCAAATGATATTCCTGAAGCTCTTTATCCTTACATCATTACAAAATAGTTTAACCCCCTATAATGTAAGCAACGCAGCTGAAAAATAACCTTTGGCAGTAACTGGCATCAATAATACAAAAGTACGGAATTCTGTCTTTTAACCCACAGCAATTTCAGTGGTCGCCACACTTCTGCTAGGCTGGCTATTTGCCCTTTTCATCAAAAACGCGATTTAAGACAGCTGGTCCACCGCTACTGGCGACATATGGCGTAGCATTGCGAATCCACTCACTTTCGTTGCAGGATATGGCGTTCTCATTTGATGAAAGATGTTCTTGTCCAAAACACGTTACTTTTTCTTTTATTTTCGTGACCACTAGAGTTGAAAAGCGAGTAATATATAGGTTAAACACTTGAGGTAAATCTACATTTCGATACTATGTTTCTCAAAACACCAACGAGGCGCCAGAAAGCGCAAGAGGCTCTCAGAATTAAATATTATTGTTTCTAATTAATTTACATTTAATTTGGATCGTGAATAACATAATAAAGACAGCAAACCTAATTTTAGGGCTTACCATGCAAAACACTCTCACAATTAATTATTCTATGTCTTTGTCATATTATTCCATGTCCTTATTTGATACAGGTACAGAAAATAAAGATGAAACAGAATAAATAAACGTATCTTTATGAAAGCTCCCCTGGCCAGTTTCAAATCTTTGTTGAATATTTTTCAAATATATCTCAACTTCTGGCCACTTCACGATCTTGGAAAAAAAACTTATTCATGAAAAACTTGTAAAGTAATGTATAAAATGAACAGAATGTAAAATTAACCATTGGTCTACAACGAGTACCATTTGATAACTTTGTGGTACCGGCACAGCTCATTCATGCAGTTTATATCGGAAAGTGCAATTCCGCTGCCCTGAACAGACATATGTTTTTTTTTTTGAAAGTAAACTGATTCATGTTAATAATGTTAATTTTTAGAAGCACGTCGCTGAAAACTGGATAGCGAATGCGTTATGCAACTTACTCAACTTTCCTGAAATGATTGGCTTCGCGAAATGAACCTAAAATCTTCCAAGATAAGGGAACATAGTAAGGTGAGTCGAAATCGTTTTTTATTTTTCTGTCAGCTCGTGCTGCCAGTCCACAAAGCATAAGGTTAGAATCCCTTTGCTCAAAAAAGAGGATGCAGCTTTCTCATAAATCCATTTAGGTGTGTAAGGATGTCCCCAATATAAATTATATTTAATACAAGTGGGATTATTTGTGGAATACCCTTATTGACTTCAATTTAGTACGGAAACCTAAAATTGAGTGGTATGTATATACCAATAAGTGGAAATACCCTTATCTCTTTTGAACTCTGAAATGGTAATGTTAAGTGTTTCTCATTAGATGCCTGAAATAGAGAACTCAAGAGGTCACTGTTGTTATTTTGAATAAACCTCGCTCTATAACACATTCCCACACAGTTTTTTGTTAATTTCATGGTAAAAAAAGTTGTTTGCAATTCAAACTCCGGCTTCTTTCCTTTATTTAAGTATACATTAACGAGCGAGTCTCAATGGATTTGGATAATGGAAGACAGATGTGATTGTTGTGACCTGAGCGCCGTCCTGTGGCTTTTTGGATGTTTTCTCTGCACAGCTTCTTATTTAAGTTGTTAAATCTATCGTCTGTTGTGAGTGTAATCTTCGTGGTAGTATATTTTATTCGCCCCATAGCCTTCGATAAATGTGTGGTAGAGCAGTTGTGTTAGGTGTTATGAATGCAAAGTTGAATTCTCTTTATCTAGGCAACCCATTTGAACATATTCTCTAAGCCCCCCAGGAATAAGTTAAAATCTACCATGATCTTACGGAGTAATATCGTAGCTTAAGAATTGCATATATTGGAAACAGCGAAAGTAGTTTCCTATATACCGTGAAAGCATATCTGTTCTGTTCTCTATGATCAGTACATCCAGGAACGGTAATTCTTCCTTCCTTTCCCCATTCTCCTGTTTTGAATTTTATATCGGGAACAGGTGAATTTAGTCTATTAAAAGATTCATTAAAGTCTTCCCAGCTATTATCTAGAGTAAAAATATCATCTACGTATCTACGCCAGATCATATTGTGAGTTTATTAGACGACAAAATTTCTTGTTCTCGAAATGGATTCCATGTACAAAGTTTGCTAAAAAAAGGGCATAGGGACTCCCATGCTGTTTCCTCAAATTTTTGTTTGTAAAAATTACCATTGAAAGAAAACACGTTGTTAGTTACACAGAGGTTGATAAGTTTTAAAGTTTTATCTATGCCAAGAGGAAAGTGGTCTTCATATGGTTGTAACTTTCTCTCTAAAAAGACAACACGTCGGCGATCGGACTTTTGTAGTAAATAATGACTCGACGTTCAGGCTGAGCAATTTGATGTTATTTGAGGGGATGTTTAAACTACTAAATTTTTGCATAATATCCTGCATGTTTGTCGAGGATGAGAAGGTTCCTAGAAAGGGTGATATCAGGTCTGGTGAGCCATTTTGATAATTTACATACGAAAGAGCCCTGCTAGGATATTATATGCAAAGGAATCCCAGCATTTCTATGTTTCTGGGAGGCCATACACAGGAGAGAGGGTTGATTACCCTCAATGTCTCTATAGTGCAGATAATTGTATTATTTCATAAGAATCGTTCAGATAGTGAAACAAGCATGAAATTTTGCACAAGTGCTCTTAAAGTTCTCTATCAGAGGAAGGCGCTGGCCACGCAAAAATTTAATATGGCGGCCAGTATCGATACAGATTTTGGCTAATTTTTCACTAGAATGGCATGTATTTGTTTAGCAATATGGTAAAGTTTTCCATACTATTTCTCAGAATATTATGTTTTAGCTTCCTCAGTACAGTTTACCTTAAATATGGGGGCTTATATGGCTGCCAAGAAAAGAAACACAATTATAATGAGAAATAATGCCCGCTCAACAATTATCGTTTAAGTAGATGGATCTTGGTTTCTGTGGTTTTAGATCCTAATGAGGCCATCTCTTTCGAATAATCCTATCAATTTTGAAAGAAAATTAATAAATGTAAAAGAGTGTCTGCACACAACCACAGGGCACATCAGGATATCACTGCTGTGTAACCCAGCATGGGGTTCAAAGAAGCATCCAGCTTTACTAACTTGTAGTCTTAGACTAGTAGTTGTAGTATAGTTTAGTTTAGTGTCCCAAATGCTTAACAGCCCCAGACCAGCTTATAGTTAGATAGCCGCACCTGAATAGACAGGATGTGCCAGCGCTGGAGAGCGCAGCCAAGGTATGGGGCTGTACATGATGGTTCGCGCATTACCCGGATGGTGTACAGCATCACACGGACTTGAAATGGCACTGGATGAATGATCGGGCTAGGTGTAGGAGACCGAACCCAGTTGAATCCCATACAGGAATGTGTGCTTTGTTTAAGGTGGTAAAAGGATAACCCCCTCGGCCTTAATCAAAAGTGAAATCATGGCAGAATGTGACAATCCAATATTGAGCAGTTGAAAACAAACTGAGTTTGTGCTGCTGTCTTCGTCAGAAGGACAAAAGAGGTGAGCACCTTCAGACATCACCTCCAAGTCGGTCATGTCCTAGACCATGATGGGTACACAATGCTGGCAAGGAACATTCCCATGTTCAGTGAAATTAATGAAATGCCACTGATAATGGATTCAGCAAGGTTGGAGAAGGTGATACATAGAGGCTACCAGAAAAAATGCAGTAAAATACCACAGAATCGTCGTTGTTGTTTAACAACACCAAACTGACTGCAAGAAAGCGATAACCAGAATGACCAGACCAGCAAATACTGAGACTGGGTCGCAAAACTGCGCCGAACCGAAGTCATGATAATGAAGTTTGCATTTTCAGAGAGTGGAATCTGCATCTGATCTCAGACAGGCTAGTACTGTAAGGGTCTTGACTTGAATTGCGTGGAATGTGCAGAGATACTAGTGATGGCAAGCCCTTGCTGTTGACTGGTGGGATGTCATTGCACAGGAGTTTAAGTATCACCATGCCTGTCTTTGTGCCTCTCTACACAGAAAAGGTCCTACCTGAGGAGCCTTGAGAAAGACCAAGGTAGCACTGAGTCAGAATCAGATGTGTATCCACTAGTTCTGCAGAACTGATGACATACATTGTTGAAAACAACCTTTGTTCAGATGATCCAGTCAACATTTCGGCTGGCAGATATTTGCCACCTCTACCAACAACGTCTGAACAATTAGGTGTAGAGTCACCAAGTGTAAATTCCAATATGAGACTCAAAGACAAACCCTGGCAGAAATTCCAGAACTTGAGGCTCATAAATCTGCAGAGATGTATTACTTGCATTTCAAAAGGATGTGGGAAAAGCGACTTGCTCAATCATCTGATCTTTCAGAGGCAGTTATCATTGGGCAGCAGCAAATATTCTCAGAAAGTCTAAGTATACTTCTTGATCATCAGTCACGGCTTGATGGCACATTTTCTGAGGCTTCAGGTGTTTGAAATTCTGTGCCTCCTTCCTGTCTAGCGTTTGTAGGGATGGTTGAGCATGGGGCTGACATCAAGTCACAGTTACGATTTGGAGCATAAAAGTCAGACCAGGCCATTGCACAGCTCATGCAGTTCAACTGCTACTCCCGATACAAAGAGGAGCAACAATCATAGACACTCCAAAGACAGAGAAACACCAGCTCCCAGTCTACATGGGACTCTCAGTCTATGCCAAAAATTCAGAAGAGAAACCTGGTTGAAAATGCTACATCAGTATGGCCTCAGTATCTCTTATGACAGAGTACTGAGGTCTCTGCACAGTTAGGAGATGCCACAGTTAGTAACAAGTGGGAGGAGGGTGTGGTCTGGTCCCCCCAGTACAGTGAAAAGGTGGTTGAGAGACCACCACTGCAGTGGATGGACAACATCGACCACAACCCATCTGCAAATCATTGCCACTACCTCCTTCCATGGAACTAGCATCTCCATATTTTCAGCACCCACCAAGGAGAACACTGGACAGGAAAGAGCAGCAATCGTGCTTGCACCTGGAGAAAGTGAGGTCGTGTGCCTGAATTGCTGCGGACACATTCACAAACATCTCACCAGCCTTTCAAACAAAGAACCCTGTGTGCCACCAAACACCGTAATACCAAAGCCACTCAGATATTTTAAATACAGCTTGCACTGAGTATCAGTGGCTGACAAGGTCATAGTCACCTGTGAAACAGATGATGCAAATCTGACGTGGTCAGCTCATCGCTTCAATGAAGAGAAGCCCAGAATTTGAAGTAACCATAACTTCATTGCTTCCTCTCCCGCGATCAGGCTCATTCCCTGTTGCTGGGCGATCAAACACGCGGATGCAGAAAGTGCAGGATGTCACTGATTTTCTGAACCCTGGCCAGATACCTGATAATCACAGCTGATCAGCCAATCATGCCGTAGAGCAAAGCAGGTGCAGGCAGTGGCCTGATCAGTATGGCGAAGACAAGTATCTGGTAATGTTTGGTGGTCTGCACTTCACTGAGATACATGTAATGACATCTCTGGTACTCTCTCTTCATGGCAGTGGTTGGACAGGAGCTCTGGTGGAGGCAGGAGTTGGGTTTCATCTGAACTGCAGAATCCTTCCTGTCAGCTGCAAGTAACCAGACACAGCCTCTAGTTTGTACAACTCCTGAGGACAGCATACACTGACTACTGTGCTGAGAAAGCAAACAACAATGAGCAGGCATTAGAGTTTGAGGAGGGTGTGACCTTCTGTGGAATATTAGCAGCAGAGTCCACAGTTCCACTTCTGGCACATGGTGTTAAAGCTCATGAACTTGTGATATTCCTACTGATCATCCTTCCGTGAGGCCAATTTGTCTCCTCTACGCTGGCATTGCATGAGCTGATACCTACTTCTTTTCCAACAATAATACAAACTATGCTCGTTGGCTGCCTATTCACCTCAGGGACATGCTTTACCCTAGAGAGTTCACCCAGAGTTGCACAAGGAGTTCAAGGCGTAGCAACTTTGTTGCAGTACAAGACCAGTCGCCGTTTCAGCAATGGCTTGACCAAGCTCATGAGCAGACCAATGCCTTTATAAAGGCTGATGGCGGAGCCATTGGGCTGACTGAAGATCCGTCAGCACTCGGAAGATGGATGGTGGCTGGCCCAGAGATCATCCGCTTGGTGTCTGCATACGAAACAGAGGTTCAAAGTAAGGAGTTCACCGAGCAGACACACCAAGAACAAACACCATGCGCAGACATTTCTTGGAGAGAGTCAGCAAGCTCATTGGCTTTGCAACACTTGGGAAGTCCTTTCAGGAAGAGAGCCAGGATCTGTGGCTCCATTGACAACAAAGACATTGCCCACCTCCAGCTCAGCAGAAAGAACTTCTACAGACACACCCTTGACAGAGGCCGCATCAAATTTCAGAAGCTAGACCCTTTGGCAAACAATGCAGCTCCTTCATGAGCCGATAAAGAAGAATAGAACTGACTTTTCAGGTAAGAAGCGTTCTGTAGGAATAAATAAAAGGGTGAGAAACTTCTGAAGGAGGATTGCCAGCTTTTCAAAGTTATTTATATCCTGTCAGGAGCTGTGAATGTGATCTGCAGGGAATCTCTTCCAAATAATGAGAATCAAACATTCCCAGCTTCCTTAGTGAGGGGGCGTAGCTGTACACATGTTGTGAAGCTCCCAGCTGACCTCGGTCCTGGAGTCATGTTACACTTTCAGGAAGACAAAAAGAACCAAAGACTGATGTCCTCATTGTAGATGGATCAGCTTTGGTCCATGCCTTGCCACCAAAGAAAGGAAAGACCTTTGAGGGCTATGCACTTTGCGACTTCTTGCCTGTGATACAATCCTATAGCAGCAAGTACACATCATCACATCTTGTATTTGATGCTGATAATACATCCAGCCTCAGTTGAGACCAGGCCCAACGTGGTCATGAGGAAGGCAAGGTGACAGACAAGAACACACCCATCCAACTGGCGTAATTCTCTAAGACACGATGCTAAACAAGACAGAGTTGTTCCAGTTCCTGGTAGACAAGTTGCTCCAGATGTTCGCTATAAATGTTGTCATTGCTAATGAAAGGGTTCGTTGTCCTCAAAGCGACTCACGAGGCTGGCCCTCAGGGAATGGAAAAGCTCTCATGAGGAAGCGACACCCGCATCTTCTCCGCATGCCAAAATATACAGAACATGGAGCCAAGACCATCAATGTGTTAAAGCAATGACAAGCAGATGTTCTTTATCGTTGCAGCTGCGCTTTCTCCACTCTCCACAATCTAGGGCTAGATAGCTATGGGTGGTGATGGCCAAGGCTGTATTTCGTGCTGGGATTGCTGTGCATGACCTGTGCAACTGGCCAGGAGAAGGTGAATGGTATGCTCTTCTTCCATGCGCTCACAGGCTGTGATATGTCAGTCAAGTGGGCAAGAAGATCGGCCTGGCAGACATGGGAACATCTTTCCAGAGGCCTCCCACTGTGTTCTCCAAACTGAGTCAATACTCCCTCTCAGAGTGGAAGAGAGTGACCTGAAGGTCCTGGAGAGGTTTGTCATACTTATGTATGAAAGATCCAGCACTGCTGGCACTGTGGATGAGGCTAGACTTGATATGTTTGCCAGGAAACAAAGGGCATATGAGGCCATTCCACCAACCAGGGAGCTCTCCTCCAACACACTCAGCGTGCTGTGTACCAGGCTGGTTGTGTGGGGCAGGCCACCCAGTGTCAGCCACAGCCAGAGAACCCTGCTGAGTGGGGATGGCAAAGTCTGGTGAAGCATGGCAAGTCCTCTTGGACAGAACCAACTCGCCCTTAGCCAAGAGTTGCCAACAGCTTACCAACTGTGGATGCAAAGCAGGCTGTCGGGAAAGGTGCAGTGCTAAGGTAAGTTGGGTCTTCCTGCACAGCTCTGTGCACTTGCAAATGTGAAGTCTAGATAACATTGCCCTCTTCAGTAGATAATCTAGCTTGAGCATCCAACGTGTCATGCTATGCCTATGGCAAAATAACAGAATATACCTTCTATCCCTCGAATTTTTCAAAGGTGTAGGTTGAGAGACCTATACATGATTGGTTGCAAGGTAAGTGTTTAGTCCGTATTTCTCTTCTTTTTCTTTATGGTTACAGTCTTAGGACACACAATGTTGTATGTCACCATACTAATAATATTTCAGTTGAAAATAGCATAATAGTTAAACTGTCTGATCACATGAATATACTCATTAAATAAAAACAGTTGGTCTTCTATGTTCGTTATACTTAGGATAGAAAAAACTTTATAAAAACCATTTTGTACGCCATCTTGGTTACAATTCATTTAGTGCGGTTTTCACAAATGCGTGGTATGGAACATTTTTATAACTCCAAAAGTCGAGGTTTAAAAAAAAAACTGGCATATTCCATCCAATAGATGCTCCCAAACCAGTGAATTGAACATAGATGGCGGCCATTTGAAAAAATAGCCGCCATCTTGGATTTTCAGGTGGCCAGCGCCCTTTCTAAGAGAAAGGTAGTCTTAGGAATGTTTGTGCCAAATTTCATGCTATTCAATTATTCGGAACGATTTTTACAGCAATGTCTTTCTTGTTGCTCCTGGGTTATTCTGACTGACGTTAAATTGGAGCAGCAATGTTTGTTCTTTGGGACCTTTCGCATTTGTCATAGGTCTCCACATCGTTTAGAAGTTCTTGAACTTTATTGATGGCGGTTCCCCGTTTAAGAGAACTATTTTCCTGTCTTTATTAGTTTAGAATATGTTCAAATGGGTACCAGATAAAGAATTCAACAACATCCACAACATTCCAACGCAGAACTGCTCTACCCACCTCACATTATCGAGAAGGCATCAGCACAAAATATACTACAAAGGTCCCACTCACAACAGACAAATAGATTTCAATAATAAATAAAGCTTCAGATGACGAAAGCATCAAAAGTTGGGCTATAACGGTAACTCAGGTCTGACAATCCTTTATCTTCATTATCCCAAATCCATCGAGCTCGCTCAACGATACTTGAATAAAAAAGGGGAAGAAGCCGGAGTTTACAAGATTCCATGTAGCAATTGTAATGAGATTTACGTGGGAGAGACAGGCAGGTCCCTCTCGCAAAGATTAACAGAGCACAAAAGGTCCGTACGGTATGCTTCGGAGAGTTCAGGGATTTTTTTACATATCAGAGATAGAGGCCATTCCATAAATTGGAGCGGGGCGGAGCTGGTTTTCAAAAGTAGCTGTCCGTACAAAAAAAGATGCTGGAATCTGCTATCATCAATCAAACCAACAATATGAACTTGTCAGGAGGACATTGGAAAGCGGATGAAATCGACGGGTTAATCCTTAAACCTCTTCTCAAACAGGTGCTCCAGGAAACACGACCACCAGATGAATCGCAAAACAGGAGTTAATGAGGCTGAAAACCACTAGGGAATTGTTTTCCCTCCTTCTTGGGAAAAGGTCACCTGCATACCATCGGAGACTTAATGCCATACCTACACATGCCTTATAAATATTCTTGTCTCAAATCATTTGTCGATATTTTACTAGTGAGCAGACATGCAGAAGTATCCGAAATATATGGCTGCAACGTGCATATAGTGTTTTATAGGCCTTCATATTCATATATTACACTGTGGCATAATAAAGACATTCATATATATATATATATATATATATATATATATATATATATATATATATATATATATATATATATATATATATATATATATATATATATATATATATATGTGTGTGTGTGTGTGTGTGTGTGTGTGTGTAGAGAGAGAGAGTAGAGATATATATAGATATATAAAAATATATATATATATATATATATATATATATATATATATATATACATATATATATATATATATATATATATATATATATTCCTACAAAATGACCTCTCTGCAGTATTTGAGTAGAAATATAATCAAAAGCCAAAAGAAATACAAAGCTAGGGAAAACTTTCTGTGGAAAGTGGAGAGGGAAGGGCTAGTTGTTACAGGTGTTCAAAATCAACCAGTCTCTTAGTAGCTGATACATTAGTATTAGAGACCTATCCAACAGGGAGGGTCTCACCAGGCCCTCTTAGTTAGGGGAGAGTCCTGTAGCCCATTTTCCTCTGTACTATGCATCGGGCGAGTCCTTGTTGTTCTTACAGACTGCCCATTAGCGCCATGAGAAAGGATCATGAGCTTGACAAAATCAACAGCCAATTCAATCCACCCAGGAGCAGAGAGATGTGGGAAGTCATCCTACAGAGCACACTCTGTTCTTGCTCACTCTGTCCTCTGTCCTGTTTGGCTATGAAACCAATGACGCGTTGTTCCAGACTCGGGCGTCCGTTGCAGTGCGCAAGCACCCTGCGTGAGGGCAAGTCTGAGAAGAACCAGTGCTCACCATGCCTTAGCTATTTCTCCCACTGTATTTCCTTTCTTTTAATTCCTCCCTTCTCAGCCATTGGCTAAGATCCTGGTGGAACCATATTTCCTGTATGAAGTCGAGTATATGAATTATAATTAGTACTGCCTAGTGAGATTGAATAAGATATTCCCCACAGTAATTAAGAGTTAGAGAGAGGTCGTAATTATAAGTAACCTTGTGGCAAGCTCTGGAAACCTGATCATACCATTGTTTGGAAGAGGAATAGCCTTTAATATGCTAAAGAATTGCTTACGAGAGAGCTACGAGAACTAACCGACGTTGCGTTATAACCGAAGTATGGAAAATATTACTGTGTCTGAAGAGGACTAATTGGCTCATGTAAATTCCCTCACTGTAACAATTCATTTTTTCTGTTGTTGGACTAGGTGGGTAATCAATGGGTTTTATTTATTCATTTGTTCCAGAATATAATCAAAATATTCAATAACCTAGTTGTGACTGAGACCTAATCTAATTTAGTTAATTGCCTGTCTTTTGGGTAACTTGTTTAATTGACAACAATGGTAATCTAGTAAGAGAGAATGTAATTTACAGCATTTAACACCAATCAGTTGCAATTACATACAGCTATACATGTCTGTTGTCCTGTCTGCAGAGCAGATGGTATATATGAGGTGGTGGTGGCAGATATATATATTACATATACAACAAACATTTATATACAATAAGGAATGTCATCCATGACTAGTCCATATATATGGAGATTACAATGGATAAGAACACTAGATAAAAGCGTCAGAAATCACATCAGGCAATCTAAGAGGACAAACAACGATACATACAAACTTTTTAATCTGCAGCAAGAAAAAATGATTAATACTGCTGAGGAATGACCATACCTGGTATGGAAAATACCGAAAGAAACTTCACTATAACAATGGACAAATAAATCAAAGACTCCTCGAAAACCAATTATGATGTGGATAAAAAAGAAAGGACAATAAACAAAGGAGATGAATGAACGTGCCCAACGAGTTTTCTGTACAGTGTATAATGCTGTATGAAACTCTCAGCTACGACCGGGCAGCGCTCAGTTGCTCCCCAGATGCGGTCATGAAGGTGCGCTGGCGACGCCTCCGGAATTTGACTTAGCGGTGGTAGACGCACGATTCATGGCTAAACTTAACCTTAAATAAAATAAAAACTACTGGGGCTAGAGGGCTGCAATTTGGTATGTATGATGATTGGAGGGTGGATGATCAACGTACCAATTTGCAGCCTTCTAGCCTCAGTAGTTTATACGATCCGAGGGCGGACTGACAAAAACAGACTTCTCAAATATTCTTCTTTACAGAGGGCTTAAAACTAACATCTGTTATTCAAGCTAATAATGTAACTTCAGTTTCATTGGTTGAAAGAAACGTTGAATGCATTTGCGCCGTGCAAAGATAATGACAACAACTGTATGTAATGAAATGAATGCTAAGCACTTTAATTGATGTATATCTTATATTATTTATTTGAGCCTGGATCAGGACCGTTTTACAAAAATTCTTATGCCCTCACGTCTTTTTGACCTTCACCAGAGAAGTTAATTGCTCTTAAACAGAGAGAGAGAGAGAGAGAGAGAGAGAGAGAGAGAGAGAGAGAGAGAGAGAGAGAGAGGCTACTCGCATTAAACTGTATTAACAATGTTGGTTAAGGAATATCCCTCGGCTGGAATTGATGCCTGTAGTGTTGTGTGCTCTCACCACATCGCCCTCACCCCCATGTCCTCTCCCACCATGCCCATTTCGGACCATTTATCTCACTGAAGGCAGAGACATAGGGAAGAAAATTAATCTACATCTTGTGTACCCAGCCAGTGATGAGGAATCGGTCATTCATTGTTTCCTGCATTTTTTTTTCGAACTGACAAAGAATCATCGTGAATGTTCACAGGAATATGAATGTTTATAATTCAGAAAAATTTGTGTAAACCGGTCAAGAATTATGACGCTACCTTTCAGTTTTACATCTTTTATGAAAGCAAAAGATTTTTCTATTATGCGAATACAGCATTATTTTTTGTATCACTATTTTTTAGCATAAAAGCAATGAAAAATACCCACATGAATAAGCTATTCAAATCATAAGCAGTTTATGCACAAAATAACGATCACTTTAAACTCACATTTACCTCTTCAACTATAAACGACTTCCAACTTGTATGTGGGGAGCCAATCTAATAGTCAGCCATTCTATCTATTCTACTCGTCTCTTTGTCGGTGTGTTATTTCATTTTATTTGATCTTTCGCAATTTTACACGCGTATCTCTGCAGTCAATCGAAAACACTCTATGCGCACCAAATGAATGAGTAAATCTGTTACTGAGACCAAACCATTTGATGTACTGACGATACACAGACACACACACACACAACTCAGTTTGTCTAAGTTTTTTTTTTTTTTTTTTTACCGGTAATCTAGCTTTCTTTTTAGTCATTTCAGGGAAGCATAGTGTTTTACGAAACCATACTTTCATCACACGGGAGACAATTATCTAAATATCTGATCGTTTACATCTGTTCTCTCACTGCTGAGACAACCTGAGCGGTGCTCTTCATGAAAAATGAGTACAAAGGCGTAAATATATACACTTTAATGAACACTACAGCAACTCTTAATGAATACAAAAGCTTGACAAAAGCACCCATTAAATGAAATGAAATAAATCTAAAAAGGAAAGAAAGTCCAGTTTATCCTTTCCGTACTTTAATCGTTGCCATTATAAGTCACAAATATTTGGTTGGATACATTTGTGCTAGATTTCTTTTTATCTAAATGTTCTGTGGCGTCCGCATGATCATAACACTTAAAAGAAATAATCAACAGTGGTGCTTAGTTTCTGGTGCGAATCACAGAATTTCTCTCTAACAGATATCCGGGTAGATACAGAAGTGAATGGAAATCGGTAATAAAGGGAAGCAATAATCAAGAAATCAGACCATTATCTACCTCAACTACTGCAAATAATTACAATGGCAACCGTCATCAACTGAAAATTCTTTCATCAGTTTTACTGTGTTAACAACTATTTGGGATCGTACACAGGAAAACTTGGTGTACACTCGATAATATTTCGTTAAATTTAATCGTTTTAACATATGTGAGAATTAAAGCTTTTTTTTATATAATTTGTACTGTAACTTGCTCCAAATCCGAGAGGAGGTCCCATTACTACTTTATCTGTAAAATAAAATATATTCTTCTGATCGTGTATTATGATGCATATAACTAAATGTACCAGATACTGACTGGCCATCGCAACATTTTTAACAGTTAAGGAATGCAGTGACCATCGCCTTTCTTCCTTCTTTTTCTTATTCGATATTCTACTTATACTATAAAGAATACTTGTTTCTCTCCATAAAAAGAAATATTTTTTTCCATAAAAATATACTATTCCCAAAAGATAACTTCAGGTATAGTAATGTCTAAAGAATTTCAGAGAAGAGCCAAACGACTGTAGCGAATGGGAGGCGCCTTCTGAAAACCGAGTTTTCTCCTGTCCTGACTGAACAAAGAACGACAACTCAACAGCTTTATTTGCGACAGACTGGGTGGGAATTGGTCCAGAGTAGGCGCGATAGGGGGCGATGATGGAACGACTTCATGGAAAGTGTATGCGTGTGATGCTGTTGATTTTCTCTCTCTCTCTCTCTCTATTATATATATCTATATATATATATATATATATATATATATATATATATATATATATATATATATATATATATATATATATATGTGTGTGTGTGTGTGTGTGTGTGTGTGTGTGTGTGTGTGTGTGTGTATGAATTCATTATATATAATGTATGTACAGATGATAGACTAATATTTCATCTCCACCTGTAAAGGTTTATCTTGTTATATGTTTCTCGATTAAAATGATAACTATGAAAATCACCAGTTCTACTGTATATTGACGCAATTCAAGCGATTTAATTTTATCGCAATCGTTTGCCCGGTTTGTGTACAAGGACCAACACTATACTCTGATTTAAGCTTAAGCCCACAATAAGAGATTAACTGCGGAAACTATGGAAATGGAAGCTGTGAAACGGGAATAACACTTTTAACAATTAGATTAAAAGTCCACCAAAAAAAATTTATAATTTTCTCTCCAATGTGTGTAAATCATATATGTCAAACAGATCTCAATAAACCCTCCCCACTTGAAAATACCCACATAACAGACTGGGGGAATATTAAAGTTGCAAGAGAGCAACATAACCCTTATTAAATATCTACAAATAACATAATTATAAATAGAACGCAGGATATGAAAAACGGAACAATGAGGAAAGCAACTGTCTTGATGGACGAACGAATTTAGCAAAGCTATTAAGCCACTGACTTCCCGCTCCCTCTATCCACAAACAACCGCCCCCTCTCTCTCTCTCTCTCTCTCTCTCTCTCTCTCTCTCTCTCTCTCTCTCTCTCTCTCTCTCTCTCTTTCGTTCCTCTCATGTTTAATTTATTTAGTAACGGGCAGCATAAATTCTCTTTCAATTGTAACTATTATTCGCCCAGCGTTCAATTTAAGTTTTAGTTTATTTTCATTCCGGTGACTTTTATTCCGTGTCCTTCTTTGTCACTTTTAAATCCCTCTAAGAAATGCCAATACTTTGTTTTCCGAACTTTCAGAAACTAATATATATCATATATTTTTAGAATCTAATATATTATATATTTTAGACAGTAAGAACTGACGTGTTACAATGTTACTGCAAATTTAGTGGGAACACTTGAGTAATTGCACATTTACTTAACCTCTCAACATTATTATGCAGTATGCACTCGTATATATTCATTAGTGCTCACACAATAGAAACTACGAAACTTATTTTCAGATATACTTGATCATTATTTCCACATTCCTGAAAAAAATATTTGGTTACGATTCTATGGTGTCATCTCGTGGCAGCTTACTAGATTTTAAAATAAAACCATCGAGCTACATCATCTGTCTTTTAGTACATACTCAACCTATGTAAGTGTCTTAACCGTTGCCTTAAACTGATTTGAATATCACCTCAATGTAAAGCAAATTTCATATTTACATATAGGATTTATGTATCTGAAGTCAATAAATGTAAGAAATTAAAAACAAATCAGATAATACAAAAAATCTATTAGAAATTAAATGATGGTACTAGGAAAGAGCCATAGCAAATTTTCACTTGCTTCCAGCAATGAAAGCATGAACATAAATAAGCCAACCTTATTTTATCAGTTTGCATATTTAAACGAAATTACAAACGCCACTTTGCAACACTACACAGTTATCGTTAAGTGATCGAGGTAGGTAGATTTCCCCGGATCTCGAATGATGCATGTTAAATGTATGTATGCGAATGGAACCATTATTCCAAATCGATCCCTCATCCCGACAAACACAAGGACATAAAACAAAAAAAGAGTCGAACTAACTCTGCTGCATTTGCAAATACTCTTTGGAGTTTGTGCAGAAAACGAACCAAACGGCAGACAAATCACTTCAACGAATGTTGTGTATCTGGTCATTCACCAAGCTTTCTTGTCAAAACATTGTCATTATGGCAACATCTTTACAATAGAAATTCTCCAACAGCGAAAGAAACGACAGCCGTCACATTCTGATTGCAGTCAACTTAGTGCCAACGAAACCTTTTAAAGGAACCCCGTTTGTCACGTCCTTTTCTAAAATTCAATCATGTAGTAATTCAAAGACGAAAAGAAGAAACGCCATGTAAAAATCGGAAGTCTCATCATACATTGTGGCAAATGGGAGAGGTCAGACTGTGTAGCTACAGCAGCGTCACCAGTGTCCTTTGGACTGATATTCATAAGGCATCGCAGATTGGTTCTCCTTGTAACAAGCCATCCACATAGCTATCAAGAGAAGGAAATGAAACATGAAAAACCACGAGTGATGAAGAGCATTTCGGATTTTTTTTGGTGATTTAGGGGCTTACGAGTCGAATACTGTAAGCTTATCTTGCCTATCTATCTATCTATCTATCTACTTAAAACTCGAATGTAGTTGTACAGCTTGTATGAGGGCCTTTATCAGTGGTTTCTTAAAACAAATGGGTATAAAAAATCAAACTAGTAAAATAACTAAAATGATACAGTAAGAAAATAATAAAGCCTCCTTCTCAATCTCATGAATATGGTCGATTACGTATGTAAAGAGTACAGAGAAAATATTCATCTCTAATACTTTTCAGTTTCTGTCATAAATTACGTAGCATACAACGGAGTTCACATCCTATAACATACTAAATACAGATTAAAACTGAAAATGCAACATTAAGAATAGTCTTTCAAAACAACGCCATCAAATCGTTACATACTAGGAACCATTGTAACAATTCGTTGACAAGTATGGAATTTATTATCCCAATTATTTAAGGTTTTCAAAATCCGAACAAAATTTGAAAATATCAACACTTTCACTGTATTCATTATTGTTAAAATAGCGTCTGCTTTATTCCAAACCTGCTCCTTCAATAAACTGAAAGAATAGCTGACATTCAAAATACAAAAGCTGATGGTCATCAAGGAAAACAAAATTCAGACGAAGTGGGCCTACTGTGACGGACGAAAACTAGAATCTTACTATTGTGACATCATTCATTAATATCGAGTACCCAATAAGGAGACAGCAGCAAAACCCATTTAAACCGATAAACCAAAGCCGAAAGCAGTTGTAATTTCACGGTACTTACATTATAACAGCCTGGCTTGACTCCCTCGATTCTCGGTGTTTTAAAAGAAATTTGGCACTGGATGAAACAGTCCACAAAAGCAAATGCACCATCACATATGATACCATATTATTATCACAGTGTCACTCGCCGTGCACCCAAGCTTCATCCTCCCGATACTTACACTTGCGACCAACAATTTTCAGCAGGGCCGAAGTTAGAAAGAACTGCTACTGTGTTCGGAAAGCTAACTCAGCTTTAGCGAGGGTAATGTTAATGACCGAACGATACTTCCAGCATAAAATGCACCATAACTACAAGGACAAAAAAAAAAAAAAAAAAAAAAGAAGAATCAAGACCCTCCAATTCTGTTAGAATGGAAAATGACTATCATGGAACTTACAGCCTTACAGTTCTTTTCTGGAGGGTAATAAGAGTTATTCTCAACTTTTCCCCCTTTAAGGGCTGGGACCTTTATAATAATGATGAACGAAGAACATAAAGACGACCTAGTGTAAGAATGAGGCCAACCGATATATTTTTTTGCGTTTAATCCACGTATATGGATGATGAGTAGTTTTGAAATGTAATTTATCTGCCATTGCAGAGAGGATCTCAGCTGTAATGATTCTCATGATTATTTGAAACCGTGATCTTTGTAAAGTTTATCTTGCACATGTGCTTCCTCACTTTCAGACACCTACGTTCGTGAAGATGCTGTGAAAGATGACTCGGACTTCCTCGTGGTAGATAGAATCGTTCAGAAATCAGTTTTCTCTGACTGACTTGGTTAATACTCATGAACAATGTCACTATAATCTTTTTAAGTGATGCTACCGTTGCCTCTTTTCGCCATTAGGAGCAATTCATTGTCTTCCTCAACATGAATTTACTTACGTCAGACCTGGCCTAATAAAGAGATTTTTCTTACTAATCCCAATGACGTTTGTACAAAAGAATTGCTAAGAACAACTCTGTCATATCTGATATTACAATAAACATTGGCTTACAATAAAACAATGAGGATGTATGAAAATCTATATAGGGTGGGAGAACTAAACATGTCACTACACAAGAAAGTAAAAAAGAAAAGTGTATATATAATCTCAAAAAATCGAACATGTGCCTGAGCTACGGGGACACTCTTGTTTGTATCCTGTAAGTCAAGTACTTAAGGACAGCAGTCTTTTACTTATTTTAATTGGACGTAGTCCTCATTATCTCTCGAACCAACATTTGATATTTGACCCACGTCTAAGGGTATGTCGTTTTCGTTCGATTCGCTTTTCAGAAAGTGTTGTAAGGTCAGAACTAACAGTTGATTGAGAACAACTAAACAAATTTCGAAACAGTGACGAGACAAGATGGATACGCGGCGATGGTTCTATTATCCGATTTTTTTTTTCTTTTTTTTTTAGCAGGAGTGCGGTACGTAAGTTGGTTGGGACTGTTGACAGACGATCTTAATTTGCTTATGTATACTGAAAATCGAATGGCAAAACCTCGTGTGACCTTCTTCCAAACTTTCAAAAATAAAATGACTAAACATTCTGCAAAAGAATACATTGGAAATTCCATGTAACAAAAATGTGTTAAGCCATATGAAAGTAAATTGTAGAATTTGTTATAAATCCTTTTCAGTTGTGTATAAACCTTGTTCGTTGGCCAGTATTCCATGAAGGACTTTGCATATGCAACGCAGATTCCTAATGTTTAACAAATCTTGGTGTTACCGTCTAGTCCACTTACTATCGGTGTTAACTAAACTTTTTAAAGAATATTTTAAATTATGTTTAAAGAATTTTGCAAAAGAATACCGTATATTTAAATCTACCTTCTATTCGTTATTTAAGTACCCTTTTCACTAATTTTTTGCATACACTGGTTAGCTTACATACTATTTCTCATACTTTTCAAAAATCAATTTTCTTATAGTATCGAAAAATATTTATTCCAAATTTTCAAATAAGTACACAAATAGTATGAAGGCGCTGATCTGCCATTATTTGGCTAAAGGGGAATGAATTATTTTAGTCACAATGAATGCAATGTACGTAAAATAATTAATCAGAATATTTTCAGTCACAACTTTTTACGAGATGAATAAAGTCATGGAGACTATTTGCAAAACTGTATTAAACGTTTGGGGGGCTATACCACCCACGCCGCGAAATATATGATAACGGTAATGGCACTGAAGGCCTTTCTAATATATGCATGCAAATGTCTTCCGCTAAACGAGTTGTGCCGCGAAGAACGCCTCTTGGGTGAGAGAAAACGGAGGCATTGTCGACATGGTTATTAGAGTTTATTTTAATGGCAATGATGAATAATCGATTATCCAAAACATTCCGCTTCTGCAAAGTAAACTTTTTTTATAGAAAGGTTACTCTGCAGAAGCGGAATCTATTTTACTGGAGGTTTTGCAATAGTAGTTAATTTTATAATGTCTCTCAGATAAAATTTGCAGAATATGTTTAACTGGATATAATATGTTTGTTTTCATAATCTTCAAATGAATGGTAAACATGCGCTTTAAACTAAAACGCAGTTTGACTGTGTATTCCCTCTACTTTCAATCTATCTTTGAGTTCGTTTACCTTCTGGAATAATAATGGTAAGAAGAAAATAATGAATAAAACCTAAAGGGATTCAGAGCCGATGAAACACGGTTTTTCGGCAACACCTTTTATCAAAGCATCGGATAAAGGTGAAATTATGTATATTTTAAAATTATTGCAAGTGTTATTTACTACCTAAGTTCAATAGTTCTGGATTGGGTTTTGCCAGAGCCATCAAAATCGTTTGGTAAATACAATAATGACGTTAACCTATGCTTTTTCATAATCTAACCCACAATGGGGGAAAACGTCTCTTAACTGTGGCTCTGCCCACTTGGCGATGGCATATTCACTAATTTATTAGCACCAAGACCAAGAGAAAGGGAAGGTTTGCTCACTTTCCCCAAATACATGTAGGTGGAGCTTTGTCTACTTCCCTTATTGCATCAGCAGGTGAATTGCCGCAATGAGCATGTACCTTGTCATCGCCTACATAGTTACTCCAGGCGTTTAAATCTTGGCCTTTAATAAATACAAGGCTTCAGCGATAATGATGGTTGATTTGTCATCGTCCCTTGATAGCATTATCATTCTCAATTTTATTATTATTATTATTATTATTATTATTATTATTATTATTATTATTATTATTATTATTATTATTATTATTATTTTGTGAGGTTTCATTGCAATTTCCACAGCAGTTGTTAGGATAAGTTGTTAGCTTGGATTTCTTCCATTTTCTTGATATCGTATTGTTTCTTTTTACAAATAATTCAGTGCAAGTAGTTCATCCACATAATGAACCAGTCTATAGCTCATTTGTTAGATCTACATCTATTCAGGGCGGGAATACAAAAAGACAATCCATTTTGTTTATCTCAGGTTTTGACACTATACTTCTTTTATGTCAGAGCGGTCACTAGAAGTAGAATTTAAATGAAAAGCAATGATGTCAATTGTTAGAGTTGTAAAGTCATTGTTTTATTTCAGTTAATGTAAATTGTTATTTTTCTTGGTTTTTTATTTATGTAAACAGCGCTTGTATACTGCAAATAAAAGGTAAGATGGAGTCAAGATTTTGAGGGCAAGCTCAGCTATTATTTACTCTGCTTCAATATCAATCAAATGTTTTGATTTATATTGATATGCATGGAAAGGAAAATATATTGAAATCAGTTTGAATGAGAACATATTGTTATAATCACTGTGTTTTAATAGATGTTTTGTACAAATAAAACATCTAACACTATACATAATTAATTTACAAAATGTCTTTCGTCGTCACTCTCGTTTTTCGCTAGCGAGATTTAATGACTGGACGCTCTCATGGATAATGTCCGATTTCAAGTACTCTTCCTCAAAATGATTGTAACAGCTCCTTTTTGGGGCGGAGCAAACCATTACCCACCATAGAAATAATTACCTATTCACACTAGAGTAAAACAGGTCTTCTCGCTTCAATACAAAGTGGTTAGCACAAATGCATCTTGCAACACGGGGACAATTCCATATCCTGCTGGCCATTATCGAATTTGTCGAAGCCTAAATTCTTTAAGCATTTAAGCATATCCATTCACCGCCTATGGTGGATTTAAATATGTTTACTCACGAATTGTTTTAGAATCCTTGTGTGATTTTCTCGGTCCCGGCATCGGTGACTTCATTTTACTCTATAAATATCAAAACTCGAATTTTCTAAATAATACTTGCAAAAATTAGGTAGGGTTATAAAATATACACTTGCCAACTTTCAGCTTTATCCGATGCTTTGATAAAAGTTGTTTAAAACTTGTTTCATCGGTTCTGAATCCCTCAGTAGTGCTGTTCTATTGCTGAATTCTAAAACTATTTTCAGTAGAGATTTATTAATGTCTCACGAAATTACAGTTGAATCGTGCTTACAGTTACAGATTCAAATGTCAAAATAAGAAATGATGACAGAAATTTTCGTACAGAATAACCGATAGTTTTTTTTAATCGAGTCTAAGAGGACCCTAAACATATCCTTAAATTTACACTTCTACCTGCATTGTTACATTATATAAGAGGTTTAATTGCCTCATGGGTTCTAAAGGTTTAGTGAAAAAGATGACTCAGAATTCTGTATTCCTAAGAATTTGATGTATGATGCTCCTGTGGTTTATGAATGCGGCAAAAATTGTGTCTTTTTTAGAGTTAATCAGTAAGTACAAATATAAACAAATATGTATAACATCTGACTTACGGTCTAATTAATTTATGACTCCCTAAGTTTACGTGACGTTGCAAATCTGAATTGTCGATGTGCACGCTCTTTTTGCATAATCGCTTCATTTCCATTTCACCAATTTACCTTACCTTCTTTTGCTATTTCTAAATCATTCAGAGTTCAGATGTTTAGCACCCGTATAATTATTGTAATTTAACGTGGGTGTAGGTCACAGCCTCCACTGGGTAGAAAGAATATTCAAGGAATTTAAGAGCTTTCCGTTTATATCATGTGGTACATAAACTGCGTTCAAAAGCAATCATGAAAAATTACATCGTATAATTGTCAGGTGGTAATAATATTTTCCTTAATAGCTTGTCAGGAGCAGTTGCCGATAATCTGGTTAGTAAATTGGACTGGTAAAAGTAGTAAGAGGACCATTTCGATATTAGAAGCTTAACATATCAATTAGGATACTTCTTTAAAATTACTGGATTGTACCTCCAGAAAAATTCATATCAGGTCTGGTTGCCTTGCATTAAACCGATTTAAAATTGAACATGACCGATACGATTATGAAGTTTAAGGAGATCATCGGAAAACATGAAGTCATTAAAAATATTCCAAAGTGGTTTGCAGTTTTCTGTTCCCATGACAATAATTAAGAATAGTCTCGAATATGATGTGTTCGCATTAACATACTCAGTATACTTATGTATAAGTTCAATTAAGGAATATACCAGTATCATGCGCTGATTATATGAAATTTCAGTCGCAAAAAGGAGACTTATGTTAATGAAGATAATTAATTATCGAAGCAAAAATGGCCTCATTTTTTTTAAAGAGCCCTATGGTGGTGACGTTATGAACAGTTTTAGGATGAATCATTTCAGTTGTTTAGATGGAGAGTGATTGTACTCCGTCTCCTTTTCTGGAACATGTCATATAATCGTGTTTCTTTATATTTTTATTCCGTATCAAGAAGTATTCTAACTTTAGTTTTCATAACATTCCTTACTTCATGTCTCCATTGACCTCATTATCTGATGAGACATCTATGTCATGAAACGCATGTTTCTTCCTTTTTTTTTCTTTATTCCTATTCCTATCGCTTTCCCTGACCGTCAGCAAATGCGTCTTTATCTTTATGGTTCTGCGTCTGCAGTTAACCGTTATTGGGAGGCTCTAACCGCCGTAATTTCTTGCTTTTGTACCAACTCCATTCTCCTTTCCAGACTTATTTCAATCCATCCTTCTTATCCCTTAAATTTAGATGCAACACCTCCGGGTAATTTCAGACATTGCCGGGGATTTGATGGTCTAAAAATAGGGTTAATTTGTTTAGATAAACACCAACCTCATCCAGGACGTCACCATTCGAATTATACTGAGTCGTTCCCTTGGATTTACCATTTTAATTAGAGAGAGGTGGGGATATAGTAGAAGGAGACAAGAAGAGGCGTGGGGAGGGGGAATAAATGAGTGAGTTGTTGGAAGCGCCATTGTTTGGGTGGTCTTAGCCCTGAAGAGGGAACAAAATTGAAAGGAGGCCCAGGATGGGACGATTACTCCAAAAATAGGATCCACGAGAATATTTGATGTTATAAATGTAAACACTGTTTAATACTGGTATAACAGCATCAAGAGCTAATGTGATTAAGCTTCAGTGTTTACCTAGATGATTGTATTATAAATTCAATCATTCAGCCTAGCGATTCTCATTCAAAAAAAAGTTGAATCATGCCAAATGAAGTTCTCCTCTCTCTCTCTCTCTCTCTCTCTCTCTCTCTCTCTCTCTCTCTCTCTCTCTCAGAGAGGTGTTTTTTCCGAAAGGAAAAGTTTAATTAGTGCCGAAGCGAAGTTCAGATTTATAAGCTAATTGAAGTCTGACACCTTACATCCACGAAATCTCACGCCAACAAAACTCCCAAATGATGTCACTAACAAACAGACGTGAGCACACATTCTCAAAATTCGGGATTTCCACAAGGCAGGGAACTTTTGACAATAGTTAACGTGTAGGGAATCTTTTGTGTGTTCAGCTCCAGCCTTATACAAATTCGTTATAGGTAGCCTTTTGGTTAATTATTCAAAATTGATTATGCATTCCGGCAATCAGAAGCGCACACATGTAAAGTGGAATATCAGGCAAAAAGTGGCTATTAAAAAAAAAAATAAAAGAATTAAGACGAACAAGAAACTTGACACTTATCCAAGGTGACATGCTCGTATACCATTTCATTCACTTTGTTAAATGTTGACCAAAATATGGCATTAACAAGAGGAACATCTATGAGCAAGTTATCGAACGCACGTAAAACAGAAAATGTTTTCGTCTTATTCTTCGCCCTTATCAATTTTTCCTTTATTTATAATGAGATTCTCTCGCCCCAAACCTCCATAATATAAAGGAAACGCAATCGACGTTGGCGCTCATTATTTCTGAAGAGTCGCGTAAATAAGATATGGCAGGAGTCCCGAAAATTGATGCCTTCGCCCTATTTATTTGGGGCCGCCGAGAAAATGTAATCGTATTACGCTGCTCCTTCAGAATTTACGTCTGATGGGTCTTGATTGCTTCACAAGACCGAAGAGGAATACATCGTCCCAAAGACCTTCTCATTACTCACGTTGGTGCAAATTCTTTGGGAGCGAATATTGAAATTCTTATTTCTTTTTCGTGGATCTTTCTTATTGCCTAGTTTTCATGTACCATTCATTTTACCATTCATAGATATTCTCTCTCTCTCTCTCTCTCTCTCTCTCTCTCTCTCTCTCTCTATCTCTATATATATATATATATATATATATATATATATATATATATATATATATATATATATATATATATATATATATATATATATATATATATATATATATATATATATATATATATATATATATATATATATATATATATATATATATATATATATATATATATATATATATATATATATATATATATATTATATACATATATATATATATATATATATATATATATATATATATATATATATATATATATATATATATATATATATATATATATATATAATTATAATTGTGTGAATGAGCATGTAAAGCATTAAGCCACTAACAGGAGGTGGGTGCCGAAAACAAAACACATCTGTCATTTCCACTTTCCTATATTAAATGATGAAACATGGAGGAAACCCTTCTGCTGCAAAACTTCCACAACATTACCTGCTTTTCTACACCTTCACAGGAGGCTTATCAGTACAGCGGCACTCAGGTCAGTCTTGAACACATTCTCGTGCTTCATGGACTCTAAGGCCTTTCCTTTCCAAAACCTGTCACCCGTCCCTTATCAACTGTTTCTAGGCCCTCCTCTCCTTCGCCCTAACAAGTCATACCCTTTCAACCACAGTATTATCGTCCATTCTTTCTATATGACAAAAATCTCAGATTTCTCTAATGCATCTTTTCACCTACGCTATCTTTCTACTATTTCTTCAGTGACAGTCCACATGTCTCGCCATTTGAGTTACTCTTCTCCCGGAGACACTACAAAAACTTTTTAACTTAAATATATATATATATATATATATATATATATATATATATATATATATATATATATATATATATATATATATATATATATATATATATATATATATATATATATATATATATATATATATATGTGTGTGTGTGTGTGTGTGTATATATATATATAATTTATATATATACACACATATAAATATATTCAAATCTGTAATGATCTCTTCTGTTTACCTTTACTATGCATTTCTCTTCGTTACTCAATTACATTTTCTTTTTATCTATTGAATTCTTTTTCTCTTCAAGCGAATTACTTCATTCATAATACCAGACGCCATCCATTTGCATTTAATGAGCTTAATTAAAACTTCTTTATTTTTTTCTGTGTGCATCCTTTGTTCAAAGATATCAAAGGATCTTTAGTAACTCAAGTCTTGATAGTTTTTTTAAAGCCAGGCCAGTAGTGCTCTGAATGTAATCTGATATAGTTTTGTCCGTCATTAATCTGTGTTGATGAAAGAGAGAAACCAACCGTATCATTGTCAATAGTTGTTTTTAGTGCACTGATTAAAAAAGGTGGTAAATGAGTTAAACTATTTGATTTGGGACCAGAGAGAGAGAGAGAGAGAGAGAGAGAGACCTCTGCTATTATTCTGTATAATACTATTATTAGTTGCACTGATAAGAAAAATAATTGCTCATCGATGGTTTCCGGTTTGGAGTTATATGCCGCTATACGCTTTAACTAGGTACTGTTCGCTCATAGCAGTTTTTTCTTCCTATCACTCTTTCGCTCACCACTACAGCTACGGCCCAAAGCGGTCGAATAGTAACCAAGAACGTAATTAATTACTAATTTTTCGAAAGGTTTATTGGATTATTAGGGCGCACACCCATGTCACTTCCTCCTCGTCCGGTCCAGGGATCCGACGTTGTTTATCCAGAGAGAGAGAGAGAGAGAGAGAGAGAGAGAGAGAGAGGAATAATCATGCGCAATTTCATTGTTACTCGAGGGTAGGTAGACAATAATGAAACGATACTAAAATTAATGAGGTAATATGTTATAAAAGTCCAGTATTACGACCAAGGGGTTAAAATTTACTGAGAAAAATGCGCTCTGGTTCTTCTCCTGAGCCTTTTCTCTATTCTCTTCTTCCTCCTTTAAAGGGGTGTTAAGGTGAATGTATCCCATTGCCTCCCGAAATCAGAACCGTAGATAAGCGTTGATCCAGCATATACAGTATAATACCCGCGTCAGACTGAATTCCGGGCTTGGGGGTACAATGTCGGAAATGGCTCTCCACTGTCATTTCCTGCCACTCTGCATGTTGGTGGGGTGCTCCCTACAAATGTCTTTCTTTATATTTATTTCCATAATAATTATTTCGCAGTTTATTTTTATTACTCTCTATCCTCTAGGCTTCAGATGGATTCAAGATCATATAGGATATCGCATTGCTCAGACAAAGGAAGATTCATTTTTCACTTATCTTTGTTCTTGACATTCCCTTTCCAGTGGGTGCAGATACATTTGTTGAAAAGTTGGTAGACGAGCGGTGATAATTAATGAGAAGTGTAGGTAAGAAATCAGAATCCTGGGAGAAGGAAAGTTTTCCTTCGATTGCTGTCTCAAGAGTTAATGAAATCCAATTGACAATAAACAATGAAAACAAAATTGACCATGACCAAAAATGACTTCTTGCAAAAGCAATATTCTGAACTTTACCGAGATTAGTTAAGTTCTTACCTACTACCCCGATGCTTAAAAATTTGTAGTGGAAGAAATTCTTGTTTATTTTTAGAATTAGACATATTCTTTTGGGGTATATTCTTTACAATTAACTACATTCTTTTGAGATGTATTCTTTAGAATTAAGTGAATTTTTTTTTGACAAAAAGAATATATACGTGGATTATGATCATCCAATATGCAAACAATTCTATCTAACTCTATGATTTAGGTAATATCAAGTAATGATTTATCAAACAGGAGAAATTGAAATACAAAATTAAACTAATTCATTCTGATAGCTGTTAATGAAACAGGAAATGGAGTGACAATGGTAGCTGTTCTCTTTGTGCATTTCTTTTTAAAGACTAAAATGTCTACTAGCAATGAATGATCAATAAATGATCAATAAATTTAGCCGGGAAATAACATGCAAAATATCAAGTTACTTATGTTAGTAGCAGGACTCTTGTCGTGTGAACACTGACGAAGTTGTGGCCCGTCAGATCGCGGTCACAAAGTAGCCCTAATGAAAAGTGAGCAAGCTTCATGATAAAAAAAAAGGGCTCATGTTAAATCTGAATATAGTTGTCCCATGAAAAATTCTCTGTTATCCCTTACTGAGCCTACCAAATATATGAGAATTCGAGAACCAGATGAAACATTTCCTTTCTATAAAATACCCCCAAGAGATCACTTGCTACCTTCGGCTTGCACCTGTTTCAACTCTATGGAGATCCTCTGAATTATTAATAAATACTTAATATATATTCGTTCACCAATGAAGAGATCACCTGTTACCTTTGGCCTGCACCGATTTCAACACTATGGTGATCCTCTGAGTCACTAACTGATGGATTAAATACATACTGCATCTTCGTACCCCACAGCCAAGAAATCTAATCTTAAGTTAATTCTATTCCAGTAATTCGGATTCATCGATCTTTATTTCTAACTCCAAAAGTTATAATTAGAATTCACAATCTGAACAAATTTACTATTACTTGAAAACAACATAAGATTTAATTAATTCTTAACAAGATTAATTCACAAAACTTTAATTTATCAAGAAATTATGTTAACTAAGCAAAATTCAAGCTATTAAGATTTACTCTAAATTTGAAAAAGAAATTTTAACAAATGAAATAAAAACAAGTATGCAATGTTAAAGTCTCAACACATATAAAGTATTAACTAAATAAATGTTAAATCGTCAACACAAAAATTTGAGTAACACTATGAAATTGTAAACACAAGAACACACAAAAGAAATGTAAAAGCAAGAACATATAAAAATACACAAAAGGTTTATCAACAATAATTTCACTAAGGCAAAATCTGTTTAAGATTATATCTACCGTTTTACCACTGGAAAAAAATAAGTAAAAACCACTTTACCTTATACAAGTTTCTGCACACCATTACACAACTCCTTTTTCCTTTTTGCTGCACTAATAACACTTTTACCTAAGGCCTGTTACTGTTAACTCTCTCTTATATCAGATTCTACCAAGGGAGCATTAAATATTATTAACAGTTTCCAAACACTTATATGTTTGGGAGAGTGACCACAATCTTACACTCTTCTACATGAAGAGGGGATGAGAGAGAGAGAGAGAGAGAGAGAGAGAGAGAGAGAGAGAGAGAGAGAGAGAGAGAGCACTGTCTTTACCAAGTCTCTATCTGAACTGACTTTATTCTACCAAAAATCTTCTATGAGGTTAAACCTGGGTTGCCAGTTAGGCATTTGTGGTCACCCTGGAAGAAACAGGAATAAACGGAGTTTCTTCCCTGGGAAAGAAAAGAATAAACACAGATTCTTCCCCTGAAGAGGGAAAAAAGATAAGGAAATTATTTTCTGGCTCAGAAAACTATACATGCCTGTCTCTTATCTGAATGATTGACAATTTCCTGTTTGAACACTTGTATAAACGCAGGCTTTAGGATCAGGCAGGTTATCTGAACCTGTCATCCCACATCTCCTTAGCTAATAGGGTATTTCCTGTCATAACACTTGTGTAAACAACAAACTTTTAAACTGGCCATGGTTATCAAACTTGTCATCTCATCTCCCTTAAACTGATAACTTAAGTGGCTTTTAGGGTGTCTCTTGCATACAGCATTTCCTGTGGTCACCCACCTGAATAAACATTCAGTTGTGTACACAATGCCTACAAGAAGATGTATCTTAGGTTATCACACAACCAGCCAACCCTTTTAAGACCTGATACTTAGCATCTCCCATAAATACTATTTTCAAAGTTATTACAGTCAATACATGATAAACACAAAAGAAAATATATAAGCATTGCACAAAAACATACATACTGCAAAATCACCTCATGATATTTCACAACACATGAGAAATATAAAAGAAAACATATCAAAAATACAGAAAACAAATTACTTTTATAGAATACACACATATCATAAGACATATTATAATATATATATATATATATATATATATATATATATATATATATATATATATATATATATATATATATATATATATATATATATATATGTAACCTTGCTTAGAAACCATGACTGTAACCATTTGGCGCCACTTCATACAAAGGGGAAAAAGGAAAATGATTGAAAAAATATATACACATACTGAGTATTGCACGGAATGCGCAGCAGAGTGACGCTATGTACAGCTGAGGAGATTCACATACAATATTATTTGTTTTTAGAATTCGTTTGGTTGTATCAGAAGGGGTTCTATTTGGGTAAACATGGGAGTCAGGGAAGAGGAAAGAAGACGGAAACAGCCATGGGTTCTTGAAATCAGAGGATTTCTGGTTCACAGAATACAGGTTGGAGTACATAGAATACAGGAAGGGGACTAACGTGCATTATGAAACCGTCTGATCAGGAAACTATTTTTGGGCTCGCTGTAAAGTGACAACATCCTTTTGTTGACGATCGTCAACTGGCTGTAAATGGAACTGCGATCGAATGATAAAAGTAAAGGTGTCACTAACCACATGAATTACTCCTGATTCAACCCTATCGAGAAGAAGGACATACAATATTATTACTGTAACACCCAAATATGAGAAGGACACTATTTATAGGGACGAGTACCGTCAGCATAGAGCTTTGATGAGCCTTATCTTTAAAAGCAGAATTAACAATATCACTATGAGCTTTTTGCTTAATCAGATCTAAAGTAACCAGAGCGTTCAAAAATATTCGTAAAAGGCTGAATTGTTTTAAAAAAAGAGACAAAGAACGATATAACTGAGGAGCCAAGGATACTAGGCGCATAAATACAGAGGTAGAATTTTAACCAATAAGATATAAATGTATTTAACGTGGATAATTTCCTCGTATTCATATTATTGTCAAATTAATTGACAGAAAAGGAACTAATAGATTTTGTTAGATGTATTTGAAAAATGAATGTTTAGTGAGTTTGTAATAGGAAAAGGAAGTAGGGCGAAGGAATCATCTGATTAGAAAATAGGAGAAGACTATTTTGAATATGGAGTATGAACGCAAAAGATAGGGTATAATAAAAAATAATTTGAAGGAAGTAAGGAGAGAATAAATTAATGTTATTAGGACATAAAGGTCAGAGATATTTCTCGTTAAAAGTGGATAATCGGTTCTAAAGTTTATTAATGACGGAACAACAAGGAATAGGTGTTCCTAGAGGATGAATCTTGAAAAGACATTTGGCAATGGAAAAAGAAAGGTGATATCTCCAGGCTTTGATCAGCACGTTTGTAGCGCTGTGAATCGGCTCTTATACAAAGTTCAGCAAATACGAAAAATATACAGGCAATTCAAAATAATTAAAGATACCCTGATGGTAATGTTGGAGAAATGATAAAATATGGTGGCGCAAATCTGATGTTCTCTATAGTAAAAGAATTTAGCTGAGGAATCATTCAACATGAAACCCCGAGGGGCGTCCTTGCAAGCACTCTCAGTCACCCGTAACTTTGCAGATGAACATTTGATCGAATTCCTCGCTTTCATTTAATAACATTCAGTACCAAAACTTTACTTTTCTCTTAATAACTCCATCAAATAACCAATTTTTGGGGGCATTATTACTTCACCACAATGCTTCCGTTTTATGTAGTTTATTAAGCTATAATAATGCTGACAGCATAAGAAATCGTCCAGATTGCCATCATGGTACTTTTACCTGAGAGATTATCTAATGGAGTCTTTCTTATCACAGGAGAACATTAACTAACTAAAACCCCGTGGATTTGAAACATTTAACATACAAGGAATCAGAAACTTATGATGGTTTCCAAAAGCCGGAGAAAGGATGACACAAAGAGACAGACGGGGTGAGAAATTAAAATAGTTAACAGGCAAGGAACCAGAAAATTATAATGGCTTCCAAAAGACGGCGAAAGAGAAAAAGAGAAACATGAGGAGAAAAAGTTAGATATTTAACGGAAAAAGATTCAGAAAATTACAATGGTTCCCAAAAGACGGAGAGAGAGAGAGAGAGAGAGAGAGAGAGAGAGAGAGAGAGAGAGAGAGAGAGAGAGAGAGAGAGAAAGAAATTCTGAAGTTCTTATAAAAGCGTCGGTTTGGAGGCACCCATGATTGATGAAGGCAACGAATACCAGGATGTGGCGACTGAGGTGAAGGTGCCGTGATTTACAGGAGGTCTTCATCATCTGAAAGACTGATTTAGCCGTCCCGTCTCCCAACACCCTCCCCCTCCACGTCCCCTTGTTACCCTGGACCTCTATTCCAAGAGATTCTCCTTCCTTCCTCCTCCTCCTCCTCCTCCTCCTCCTCCTCCTCCTCCTCCTCCTCTTATGAAAACACCGGAAAAGGTACGAAACAGGTCAGACTTGATAACAGGGAGAGATGAATGGCTGGTTTTTGGGAGGTGAAGGAAGCAGGAAGATGAGAGGGAAGAATAGAGAGTCAAGAAGAAAGTGACAAGATGCAGAAGAGGTAAAGAAAAGGAGGATCTAGAGGAGAAGGGCCTACGAGCCTGAATTTAAAAACTGATAAAAAGCTTGTGGAAGTTATGACAAACGTATTTGAATAAGCAGGTCAAACTCACTATATTTTAGAGAGAAAAAAAGCAGTGGTATACAAGAAAATGTCAATATAACAAAATTATAAATGACGCAAAAAATAAAAAACAATCTTTACTTTATAAACGACGCTCAAAGAAAAATATCTTAGAAAAATAATTTCAGTAACGCGCGAATATAATTTTCCACAAATTAACTTTGACTTTTCTTGCAGGAAGCTAAATATGGCTGTTGATTTCTTATCTTTGGTAAATGCCATATGTTCTCGAACTATTATTATGATCCTCTTTATGGTTCTTTGAGGATTCACTGAAAATACTTAAGGAGTTTAGTGGATACATTATGCAAAAAAACAATGCGCAGTGGCAAATTAATGGTAGTATTTAATAAAGATATTACACCTTTAGTAATTGTTTTAGTTCAGGTATCAAAATTTTAAATTGGTTGTATTTCAGAAGTGCTATGTTCTTTTAGATAACTTTACAAAATCAATTAGATACAAGTGCTCTTACAGATTAATTTTACATCCGATCTACCTTTTACACCTATCTTTCTAACACTGTGCTAAGACAGTGGCAAAATAATAATAATAATAATAATAATAATAATAATAATAATAATAATAATAATAATAATAATAATAATAATGTACCCATTGCATCTGATACCATAACAATAGCTATTACTAGCAATAATAATAATAATAATAATAATAATAATAATAATAATAATAATAATAATAATAATAATAATAAAATACAACCAGTTCATCTGATAAAATATTCCTGAAGCCTTTAAGAAGCTACCATTTTCGGACAACACACATCTCAATTCATTTTTTTCCGTAGAACAAATCAAAGCCAGAAACTGGTGAGAATACATTTTATGAAATAAGATTAATTTTATATATTCTCTTTCTCTCTTAAAATGGGTTAATGAGTCCTAACAATATAACATTCCTTACAACACTGGAAAGGGAATGACCTATTCATCTATCACCCGTCTACCTATCTCGGCCGCCATAACAGAACCTTCGAATAAAGGGGCGGTTAAACCCCCGTCCCAATATTCCCATGAATACTAATGACCGATTTGCAGTGATCTGAAATGAAGGGCCCATGATACCGGAGAATGAGAAACAGCGAGGCATGAATATAAACACCTTCGCGTAGTGAAGCTGAATTAGTAATAGATACACGAGAGGTTTAAAGCAGATCAGCCAGAGGGTATTCTCCTGGTTTCTACGTTTAGGCCTATATTTGGCCTGGTATATATATATATATTATACCATAAAGCAGCAGTTATCACACTGCACCTAAATAGTACAGAATGGTCTCTTTCAGCTGTAGTGTAAAGTATCTGTCTCCCTTTAACCTCATGTGCATGGGTTCGAATCCCAATACAGGAGGGAGAAGTTCTTCACTTATTTCGCCTTGAGATTCAGGGGTTACAGCTATTATCATGTCCAAAAGTGTGGGAAATCGACAAGTCATGAAACCATTGTGGTTCTGAGCAGTTCATTGATTTGTGTTAAAAGATTCAGGAGGGAGAAGTTCTTCACTTATTTATGAGATTCAGGGGTTACATATATATATATATATATATATATATATATATATATATATATATATATATATATATATATATATATATATATATATATATATATACACACACACATATATATATATATATATATATATATATATATATATATATATATATATATATATATATATATATATATATATATATATATATATAATATATTACTTACCTTTCAACAATCTCAGTAACAGAAAGATTTTACCTTGTTATTCATGTGTGCATATTATATACACACCAACACAAACACAAACACACATACAAACACACAAGCACATGAATGCACATATGAATGCACACAGGAATAGCAAGGCAAAAGGTAAATACAACAGTCGAAGTGACACCCTAATAATTAGCCTTCTAATCTGTTCGGGACAGTCAACATAATATGAAACCCTCATGGAGAAATGTTATTCTAATTATTTCCATTGATGTTTGTAACGACAGCTAATTAGGGCTCACCTATGGGATCAAGTGTTAGGAAATATATTACTCCTATGAGAGAGAGAGAGAGACGTTTACTCTTTTTTTACTGTGCGAGTTTAATTAGTTTTTGGTTGCCGTTTTTATTTCATATTCCAGAATTTCCAAATAAATACTTATTTGAAATATGGTGTTACCGTATGTATGTATGTATGTATGTATGTATGTATGTATGTATGTATGTATGTATGTATGTATGTATGTATGTTTAAATTAGTATTCCATATACAAATTACTTTTTCTGGAAAAGAGGTAAAGATACAAATTTCTCATTAACTTTAAAATAATATGGTTACATTGAAATTTTCCGACAAATAAACAATGAAAATATTTTGGGGAGTCTAAAATATATAGCGTACATTAAACAGAAGTAAAAAGAATTATATTCATCTGTATTTATTCTTAATTTGTTATGCAGGAAACAAATGCTTAAAAATAAAGAAAAATATCTGCATATATTTGCATCAAAGTATACCTTCACTGTTAAACCAATTCCGCGTTAGCACCATAAAAACTAAATATTGTTTACCCAATACTTTGGCCTGGTTGCAATTATTGTTGTTCTTTATGAATTTAATGTAATACATATCTGCATTCTTTTTTCATTACAGAAAACAAATTTTCTACTTCAAAATCTGTTTTAATTTCAGTGGTAACTTAAATTTTCCTGGCCACTTTCAAGTTTAAAAACACCTCTGAGAGAAGGCTTATCTCTGTGCATTTAATAGGTGTCTGATGAATTCTTTTGTGCTAATGAGAGGCACATTAGTAAATTTAATATTTCTGAATTCACCAGATATTTGGACCACGCCCCGCCCAACCCCACCCCCAAAAAAACGTTTTACCTCGTACTAAGGAATACATGTGCAAAATTGTCGACATGGGTAACATTTAAGGGTCAAAGGGAAGACTGCACCTGTATGCATATGTATTTTTTCATTATGTAAATGTATGTATGTTATGTATGTATTCAAATTTATCTTACAGTCTTTAAAGCAGTCACTCCAAAATTATCGGTGAAATGCTGTTGACAAAAACTAATAAATGGAAGGAGGACACAACGAGACTCGGAAAAAACTCCGACCTTATGAAGATTCCTGAAAGTTGAGCCACCAAAGCAAATGCTTTTAGCGAATATATATATATATATATATATAATATATATTAAATTTTATATATATATATATATATATATATATATATATATATATATATATATATATATATATATATATATATATATATATATATATAATTCATTTCAAACAGGAAAGTTTGCCTAATAATCCATTTAGAATTAATACACTTCCATAAACATTCCAATATATATATGTGTGTGCGAGAAGGCTTCCTGATGTGTAAATATGTATACAAGAGCTACACATGGAGTTGAACGCTTGTAATGGTCTCTTGGTGCAGGAAACTAATATGTTGTTATTTGCAACATGTTTAAAAAGTTGAAAATGAAAGTATGCCATGTACGTGATACAGAATTCACACAGCAATGTGTAACTAAACGAAAAAGTACCTAATTAACTTATAACGTTCAAAGTGCGATTTACAGTTTAATTAGAGTTGCTTTTGTCTGATGAAAATATCTAATGACATCGAATATTGTTTTTGTTACCATGAATACTAATAATTAGACAACATTTTAACATTCTGTTTATTTAGTCTCAACGTTCATTATGATAAATTTATTTAGGTGATAATTACTACTTAGATATTTTAAGACTATTATGAGTTCCTCATGTAAAAAAAATGGCAATCTATGTTTTACAACATTTTACCCATTTGTGCTTTTACTAATAATTTGTCCTTAGCATAAAAGTTCCACGAAAGCGAGGCACCTTTTCTTCAAAAAAAAGAAAAAGAAAAATAATGTCTAGTAAATTCTTGAGAGAAAAAGCTGAGAATAAATGCTAATTAAGAAATTGGTCTTTATGAACTTCTCCTTAAACAGATTGTTTTCAGTAGAAATTCTCTCCTCTAAAATTTTTATAAAATTTTAAGAAAAATCAGCTCATCTATTGAGTTATTGACAAATCTCTCTAAATATCAATGTTCTCAAGAATATTAAGTCTTAACGATTTCCAATTGATTTTTCAAATGGGAAATGTTTTCAATACAAAATATTCTTAAGGAAACAGCCCTCCGAATCTTTATAATAAAACTACATTTAATACATATTAATAATTAGTGGTCATTTAGCAATGACAGAGCACTAACATATTAATCTGGGCCATCTGACAAATGGTCATACAATTTTTTTTTATGTCAAATATCCTGAACGGCAAATAAAAAATGCAAAATGCTTTCTGACCTTGATCGTTTGATTTTTAAAGCTAAAGCATGGTTTTTTTATCATTAATTAAAATAATACGCCTCCAACAATGAAGAATTTGTGATTAAAATCTGTGAAATTGGGCTTTAAATGTTCAAGATTGTTAATGCCTGCAAATAAAGCCGACTATGAAGTAATTAAATGGGGAAAAGCAGTGACTCATACCAATAGTCGCTAATGGTCAGGCTTTATAAGGTGAGTTCGTACTAAGATGAAACATTTATACCCACGAAAGTATGTGATATTCACATCTAGCCATTAAACCTCTGACAAATTCCTCCCATAAAAAAAAGTCTCCGATTTAGAAAGTCGGAGTATACCTGGTGCATTATATAATTTCCTGCTAATGGTCTTCTCGGATATCCTGAAGATAAACACAGGTACGGTTCTTTTACAGCCACTTTTTGTGGAGACAGGAAGTGAGAATGAAAATTTACGGATTTTGAGGTACCTTTTAGCAAAATTTAAATGACGTTTAGGAGAATGTAAATTTCACACGTGAAGAGAGAGAGAGAGAGAGAGAGAGAGAGAGAGAGAGAGAGAGAGAGAGAGAGAGAGAGAGAGAGAGAGAGAGAATTATCGGCTTCCTATAATTACCTAGGCTATTGTGATTTTCCGAGTCAAAAATCAATTTGCTCCAATAGGCTTTTAACACTAGATGTTGCCCGATTCCGCTGAATCCAGTTACCTCACATAAATATTTGAATAACTGCGCTACATCAGAATATGCTATAATCCTTTACTACGTGTTTTTAGAAACCATTTTGGGAATACTGAAGCGACGGGGAAAATACTGGGTAGTGCAGCCATTCCATATTCAAGCACTAACAGCCATACATTTTAGCATTTTCAGAAAAACGGTGCACGCATGAAACACGTGATTTAATATTTGCATTCTAGGATAATGCAATGTTTTAAATAAAAACGGAATGTAATTCTTATCACTTACATTCTTTGCTTCGTATCTAAAGCCTCAGTGAACTTACATTTAAGTTTCTGGTTAATCTAAGCATAGGAAATTGATGTTAAACTGAAAAATCACTTTAGTAACGTTCACAGGGTAAATAGTTTTCCAATTTCAATTAACAGTTATAATAAACTATAAGAAAAATCATGGTATTTCCCAGTTAAAATATTTGAACAGAAAATTGCTGGTTTTTCTTCGAAGATATGGCCTTTATAATCGAATACCACACAATAATATTCGAAGGAAAGAGACTGGACAATATACTGAGGATGCAAAAGTCTCTGTAGGAGTCTGAGACCAGAATGAATCCTCTTTTTATATTGGCCTTTGGTCTCCGCCAGCCATGTTTGACTTGGGATCACAAAGGGTAGCTTTTCGTTACGACAGAAATATGAGTTGTGGTAAAGGTGCCTCCGCTTCAGTTGACAAAGTATTACCGGCCAAAAAAGAATGTTAAGCAACGTTCGCAATACTCAATATCACGGAAAGGAAAGTGGTAGCACAATTTTCCTATCAAAGGGCCTCATTTCCCCACGAAAATAACTTTGTAAGTAAGCTCCGCCGACGAAGCAATGTTTAAAGCACCTGAGCAATGGAGCTTCGCCATCAAAGAGATCTGGACGGTTTGCCAGGATCAATACGCTTTCCAGAGGGAGCAGGAAAGTATAATGGAAAAATAAATTGGATGTTGTCTCAACTTTACGGCTTGACTTTGTAGTTTGGTTTCCTTTTGCGCGGGATCTCGTGTTTATTTCGTGGTAATTACGTTACTGAATCAAATTACACGCAACTCATTTTTATCATAAAATTTCGTAAATTTCTACTTAGTCATATCTACTGTATGTCGGGCGAGAGAATTAAAATTAAAATTTTACAAAAATATACGAAAATCAAGCCTTATACCCGCCAGCCCCACCTTTCCCTTGAAAAATGAATTAGGAGAAAAGATTAGTAAAAATATCATCACAAATATATGCAGAGCTAGAAATCCACTCCAGTGTTATATGAAACTGCAAACAGAGGATTTTGCAAAATCCCTCCAATTGTTTGCCTTCAGTGTTTTCGTTATTTCAAAAATTTCCGCTAATTATTTTACATGTGGAGCGATCAGCCTAGTGAAAAGTGGAAAACTCCAGCCAAATAAACAAAAACGAATCTATTAAAGTGAATTGGCCAAAGACTATTATTCGAAAGATATTTTAAATCAGATTCTGGGCTGTTGTCTCTCTCATGCAAACGAATAACGAAGTGTAAGAATTGTCTTGTGAACAGACGCAAAGAAGAAAGGGAATTTTTCTTTGAAAATATTCATCTTTGGCTGTTTGTTTCAAAAACTAATTCTAATTTTGACGAAAAAGTCGACTTAACGAGATTTAAAATCATCAAACGATTAGCTGTGATCATCTGAAAGATGATTCAGTTTTATGAATTTAGCCGAAATACATCCGAAATTATGAGAAAGACGAGTAATACATTTAGACGTCTATACCATTATGCACACTGAACAAATAGTATTTAAATTTCATATAACGCGAGCTCCATTGTATATGCATATTAAGAGGCAAACCAAAAATTAACATAAAAGATAGTGTTTCAAAACAGAAGTTGAGTGAACGAACCATGAAATTTAATATCAAGTCCTATGATTTAATCTTAAAGTGTTGCATGCATTCTAGCATGTTTGCCTTGTACCTTCTGATACAATATCAAGCTATGGGTGTTTTTGTTCTAATACTGTGTGTGCTTATTTTTCACATAGGTTTAAGATATACTGAAAACTTACTTTTCCTAGGGAACAAAGCGTTTATGATGATGATAGTTTAAAATATCCTTTGATTTTTATTTGCGCTTAAAAGTTTACTAAATATCCTCTGGAATAATTTTGAAAGCAGAAATGAAGGAACAAACATACAAGATTTTCTTGCTTAAAAAGCTATTAGAGAGAGAGAGAGAGAGAGAGAGAGAGAGAGAGAGAGAGAGAGAGAGAGAGAGAGAGAGTATAAACCTTGTTTTCACTATTTTTAATAATCTTCATCTGAACAAACTTGAACCAGTAAAGACCCTTTGCTCAAGTTTGGTCGAAAATATTCTCATGGTCCTGGAAAATGTTAAAAGTTAATGACATACTTGCATATCTACATACATGCATTACTAGTTAAAAAAAAAAATAAATAAATTACTCAAGCTTTCAACTCGTACGGTTTACAACGCAAACTCAAAGGAGTAATAGAACTTGGTTCAAATCTTGACATATTCTAAAGTTGCTGATGACCTAGATTCCAAATCAGCTTTCTTAAAGGCCGCTACTAACGTTCAGTTATACCTGTGCAGTAATGCCTGCACAGTCGGCCTGCGGGTTTAACTGGAATGAATTTGCAAGTAATGATATAGCAGGGAATTTTTGATCATCTTAACGATATTTATAAGAGTTAATGACAACGGCTGCATTAACGAGAACAACGTTAATGACCCGGATGCATGAGCTTTAAGACAAGGGCAGAGAGACGTTGTGTTATTTAACGGAGTGGGAAGAATGAGGTGTTCAATAGCACAGGAAGTGGTTTTAGCTTGGTCAAATGACTCTCAAAGGAATGCAGTTGTGCTTGGGGAAAGTATATGGACAAGCGAAGAAGGATGTATAGGTATTACGAAAGGCAAGAACGTTGTTAAAGACGTGAATCATATGAGGGATATATATATATATATATATATATATATATATATATATATATATATATATATATATATATATATATATATATATATATATATATAATGTACCAAAGTGATCATACTATATATGTAAATATATATATATCATA
>NC_089748.1:60640794-60645794 GCF_040412425.1 Macrobrachium rosenbergii
CCCCTTTCTTTCTCTTACAGACAAGTATACAACAGGATACCCTGCGGTCGTGCACCTGTACGTTCACGTTCAGTCTCTATGAAGGGTCTTTCCTCGCCTTCCTAGCTAAGTGATTGTCGTCACCATCAATTATCGTCTGGGAATTTTAGATAAGTTCTAAAGGTCTTCTATTGAAGCGTGAGCGACATGTTGTGCACGATAGACGGCGCATTGTATTTCACGATTCAGGATTTAAATTCATGAAACTGAATAACAGTGCGATTGAACATTATTTGCTGTTTCTTATCACAGGCCTAGATTCGATCCGCCAAAATGAGCTGAAAAGACTGTAACCCAGACTACAGAGTAAACTTGATATTTTTGCAATTACTTAGGAAGGTTACGATTCTCTCTTTAAGTAGTAGTTCTTGGGGACACTGGGGTAGCCACAAGACAATTGGCGGATGAGCCAGAGGCCCTGATGACACACATTAAGCAACATGAATATAAAATGGCACACAAGGATCATCTGCAACCGTCGCCAATGTCGAAAGGAAGTGAACTCTAGAATAACATATACCTTATGAATGGGAGTGTTTAGGAACATGACCTAGTTCGTTACTATTTAAAAAAAATTCAGTTTATGCAATAAAAATAACTAATTATCACTGCTTAAACTGAGTCAATGATACATATACACCATCCAGGGAAAGGCCTTCGCAAAAAAAAAAAAAAAAAAAAACGAAATATTCATAAAACATTATACCCAAACACCCAATTGGTATGGTCTGTGTATATTTCCCGAAAACAGTTACCGCTGGACATTAAATTTTCAATCAATCATGTTTCAAAATCATTTCTGCGAAAAGCTTAAAAAAACTCTCAAAGAAACTTTCCCGGCAGACACTCGGCGAGCAAGGGCGAGAGAATATGTAACAGAAATCAGGCGAATAAAGGCCACTAACACGGGAGGCAGCCCCATATTCCGATACCGATAAGGGCGAGTGAGTGATTTACATACCGATAAATATCGGTTTGTCCTTCCATCAGCTCCGGCCGCGATAACCGATAACATGAATGAAAACACTATTAGGACGAAAAGTAGGAATAAATAAAAGGTTTGTCGTGGCTCTTGTTATTCGAAGGAAATCTGTGTCGGTTTCCGTTCTCTTCAAATAAACAGAATGGGATGTATTTATTCGGTTAAAAATTTCTAGTGGGTTCTCAATTTCTGAAAATTGAGTAGAAGGATTTCATTTACAAAAAAGATAAAAAATCTTTCGTTGAACAGTAAGGATTTTAAACATAAGAAAGATAAAAAACTTTATGTATAAAGACAGTAACATCATAGTGACATCAGTCCTGATGGAAATAACACACAATTTAAGATAATGAACAAATCTATATACATATAAATGGATGTAGGTGTGTATACATGTGTGTATGTGGCAGAATAACTCTGAAACGCATCTAGCAATTTCAACCAAACTTGGTATACATATGGCTTACTATCTGGAAAAGAATACTGTCGGGGAAAGACACCACTGGCACCGAAGGGGTGGGGTGTGGGAAGGGGGTGACATGTAAAAATAACAGAAAATAACAGGTGTCTAATCCATAGTTTTCGAGGTTGCTGAGATAAATAGTGACACACCCAATGCTCTTTAAGTCCAAATTCAACCCCGATTAGAAGGGGGGTGAGAAGGGGGTGGGAAGAGGGTGACATGCAAAAATAACAGAGAACGACAGATATTAGTATCTAATCCATAGTTTCTAAGGTCGCTGAGATGAATAGTGACTCTCCCAATGCCCTTTAAGTCCAATTTCAGCCCTGATAGGAAGGGAGGTGAGGAGGGGTGGGGAAGTGGGTGACATGTAAAAATAACCAAACATGACAGATATTAGTGTCTAATCCATAGTTTTCGTGGTCACTGAGATGAATAGTGACACTCCCAATGCCCTTTAAGTACAAATTCAGCCCCAAAATGAAGGGGAGTGAGAAGGGGGTGATATGTAAAAATAACCGAAAACAACAGATATTAGTGTGTAATCCATGGTTTTAGAGGTTGCTGAGATAAATAGTGCCACTCCCAATGCCCTTTCTCAGCCCTGAAAAGATGAGGGGGCTGAAGAGGGGTGGGAAGGTCATTGCATGTAAAAATAACTGATATTGGTGTCTGATCCACAGTTTTCGAGGTCACTGAGATGAATAGTGACACTCCCCATGCCCTTAAACACAAGTTCAGTCCCAGGAAGGAGGGGTGAGAAGGGGGTGGGAAGGGGACGACATGTAAAAAGTACTAATTAGTGTCTAATCCATAGTTTTTCAGGTCGCTGAGATGAACAGTGTCACTCCTGATAAGAAGAGGGGGTGAAAAGGGGTGGAAGGTGGTACTGTAAAAATAACCGAAAACGACATATATTAGTGTCCAATCCATAGTTTTTGAGGTTGCTAATATGAATAGTGACACTCCTGATGCCCTTTAAATGAAATGTAAAAAATGACAGATATTAGTAACTAATCCATAGCTATTGAGGTCGCTGAGATAAACAGTGACACTCCCGATGCCCCGTAAGTACAAGTTGAGCCCCGGTAAGAATTTGGGGGGGTGAGAAGGGATGAAATATAAAATGTCAAAAATGCTGGGCAATGTAACTGAAGCAACTGTCTTAACAGGAAATGGAGAGAGAGAGAGAGAGAGAGAGAGAGAGAGTTTATCAGTTGTCATTCAGAGTTTTCCCAGGCAGCGCCAGGTTGGCCAACTAGTACATATATATATATATATATATATATATATATATATATATATATATATATATATATATATATATATATATATATATATATATATATATATATATATATATATATATATATATATATATATATATATATATATATATACATACATATATATATATATATATATATATATATATATATATATATATATATATATATATATATATATATATATATATATATATATATATATATATATATATATATATATATATATATATATATATATATATATATATATATATATATATATATATATATATATATATACATACATATATTTATATGTGTGTGTGTTTGTGTATAGAAAGGTCCAATAGGAAGGGAAACTCTGTGTCCCTAATTGCACAAGCCGGATGTAACGAACGCAGCATAGATGAAGAGTAAAGGAAAATGTGTGAGTGATTTCCTTTGAAGTTAGTAAAAAAGGGAAAGGTGCAAAAGAATTCCAAAACTTAATACTAAGAGGAAATAAACTAAGAATTAATTTCAGAATAATGGTGAGGTAGACTGACACGCTTACAGGTTGTTGGTAAGGAGGACGGACCCTTTCCTCGAAACTAATTGTACGGCGACAGAAATGGTTCATATTGAATGAAAGACTATGCAGCCGTCATATAACGCTGAAGTACCCTATATTTCACTGATATTCCATTCGGTATTTCACGTGCTGATATGCACATATTCCAATATATAAAAATTGAATAATAAAATTAATTCCTATCTTTGCCAGGTTTCAAGAGCAGGGTAAAATGCAAATAAAATTCACATGTCCCGAGCAAGAAAAAGGAGTCAGTTTGATAGAAAGTAGACATCTTGAAATACTTCGCTCCTACAGCTTCTGAATGAAAGCAAAAGCTGATTTAGATCATAAGGGAATAATTTTTTAGCATTAAGAAACTATTGCCTGGGCCTCTGCTTTCCGAATAAAGTTCCTTCAACACTTGATCGTTTCCTTTTAGCACCTCTAAAAGCTACTTCAAGTTTATTGACACCGAACGAATGCGAGAGATTGAGGCCAGAGAGAAGTCGGTGGTATTAAGTCTTTCGTGAAGTCTCGTCTTTTGAGAGAAATTCCATTCGGTCACTTGCATCTCGCAGAATGACTCGATGGAAATTACACTGCACTTTTACGCAACTTTCATGGATGGCTTCCATAAAAAAAATACGAAAAGCTTTTAATTACGATAAAGACATCACATTCCCTGCTTTTGAGAGAGAGAGAGAGAGAGAGAGAGAGAGAGAGAGAGAGAGAGAGAGAGAGAGAGAGAGAGAGAGCTATATTAAGTCTGAAATCGCCCAACACAGAAAGACTTAGGAAAAGTGTTGTCTTATTTTAAATTATATCTAATAAACCTGAATACTGCTTTCATGCAGTCTACGATATCCTCGCATACCACTTGTGTTCTTTTACATCGCAGAATTGCTTTACCCGGTTTATTAATTATTATTCTCTTACACCACCACCAGCGGTAAAAACTAACACGTAGATGAAACTAACGTTAGGTTATAACAGATGTAGAACTTTTTATGAAAAACAATGAATGACACAACGGAAATGATAATTTCATCTTATTCTTTGGTTATAATTGAAACTGTCGATGACAACTATACTTGATATATTCATTTCGTACCATGAACACCTTTCAGCAAAGGGCTAATCGAAGTGGACAAAAGGACTCATATTATCGTATAAAATTTTAAAAATGATTAATTACTGCGCAAAATAAACAAAAGCACTCCACTTTTGTTAGGAGCATTTCTTACAAAAGAATTTATGAGTGCGGATACGTTAAAATTTTACAGGCGTACAGATTTTATTGGCCTACTTACGGCTGCTTTTTTGAAAACCATGGAGTAAGCATTTATTCATTATATTCTCATTTCTTGTGTGGATAAAATAAATGGCTGACATGCACCACGATTCATCTCAAAATAAACTTTTAACACGACATAGGTGATTGCATAACTTTCTTTCAATGCAGTTTAAAGGTGGTAACATACATACAAAAAAAGTGGGTGTTATCCGAGAATGTTGTAGCACATCCCCCCACCCCGCCACCCTACCATCAAAAATATGAGGTTGGGGGTGTAGAAAGCAAGCGAGAATCGTACTCCGAATGTGTCCCGATTGTCAATCATTGATTTTATCTTGCATTATGGAGCCATTAAAAGGCGAGGACATCGACCACCATTGGTGATTCTATCACAGTGTGAC
>NC_089748.1:60650794-60675794 GCF_040412425.1 Macrobrachium rosenbergii
TCTCTCTCTCTCTCTCTCTCTCTCTCTCAAATATTCAGCAAAGGCTAAATTTTGAGTGCTTCACTCTCATGCATGAAACCCAGAAAATATAATTATGTCTCAGAGCTGAGAGCTCCCTTCATCCCTAGGAAAAACATTGCAAAGAAGAAAGATACACAAGTCACCACGAGTTTCAGTGGATGAGCTACGGCCAGGACGTTACTTGCTTCTATGGCCAAGATAGCTTTATGTATTTTTAGACTTATTTACGGATGTTCCTTTAAGTTGTTTACTGACGCAATATCATCATTGACACATTCATTATTATGGTTATTATTGTTGTGGTTTTCTTTACATTCGTGACTGTTACGATTTAGTTCATAATGATATTTTGATTATTACTGTCTTTGTAAAATCATTACGGTGTTATTATAATTATCATTATATTTACTCTTACTAAGAATGTACGAAACAGGGAAATTAAAATCAATGATAAGAAATAAATACATTTTGTCGCAGTTACGTTTGTAAAAGATAAAATTTAGTTCATTGTTACTTTGATTATCATTGGGTTTGCAAATATTATTCCGGTATAATTACTGTTAATTAATCTTACTGTAAACGTGCAAAATAGAAATATGAAAATTAGAATAACAAATAAATAACTTAGTGATAAGTTCAAAAACATAACAGGCGCAGAGAAATATGAAATGAAAGGGAGAAAATGATAAAAGTCATTCCAGTCACTTTGTTTTGTAATGCCATCAGATTATCGTCAAACCATTCACCGCGATTTATGTGAAAATTCCCCCTTGCCAGGACATTCGGCCAGGATTTAAACTACATTTAAACGTCTTTTAGTAAGATAAATGAGCCTCAGTTTATTCCAGTTAATACGATTGGTATACCTCCCTACGCCAACGCTAGCCTATTACTACCATTAATATTCTGCAACTAGTGATGGTGTTAAACTAATATTTTTTTTTACTGCTTACTGAGGATGAAACCTCTACTGTGTCTCATACTATTAACACTACTGTTTCATCTATTTCTGGAAAGTTAGATAAAAATAAAATTAGAATTGAAAAATAAACAAGTAAAACATGCACCGAAGTTTCTTCGGCGCAATCGAGTTTTCTGTACAGCGTATAATCAAGGACACCGAAAATAGATCTATCTTTCGGTGGCCTCGGTATAATGCTGTATGAGCCGCGGCCCATTAAACTTTAACCACGGCCCGGTGGTGGCCTATCTTATATTGTTGCCAGAAGCACGATTATGGCTAACTTTAACCTTAAAGAAAATAAAAACTAAAGAGACTAGAGGGCTGCAATTTGGTATGTTTGATTATTGCAACGTGGATGATCAACATACCAATTTGCAGCCCTCTAGCCTCAGTAGTTTTTAAGATCTGAGGAAGGACAAAAAAGTGAGGACGGACAGACAAAGCCCTCGCAATAGTTTTCTTTTACAGAAAATTGCAACTACAACTCAATCTTATGGTAATGATTGTGACCTATGTTTCTTGGGGTTTTGATATAGCCTCAAAATATTATTCAATGGTTAATGATGAATGTTTCTTGAATAAGATGTCAAAGATTTAAAAAAAATGCTTTATTTGCACTTCACTAGAAACCTATTTGATTATGAAGAATTCTTTATACTAAATTAATGAAGCCGCCAGTCGTCTGAATTAACTTAAAAAGAACATTTACTTCCTGGTTCTTGAAATCTCTTTGGGTTTGTCAGTTTCGAAGATTCTACAATACAAAATCAACAGCTATTAAATATCTGGGAGTCAATCCGCATAATCGTGGCGACGCGACTTCTCTTAAACAAATCAATCAATAGTTTGGTCAATCGTCCCACCTGGCATTGCACAAGACTGATAAACTATTGTATCGTTACATTAGGGTTGCCATATAAGAACCCATAAATTAAATTTGGCTTTCTTCAGAAAGAGTTACAAATTTTCTTTTAACAATGTGTTTGATGATGTAACATCACAGATGACCGACTGTCTCCTTGCCACCCTGTCCTGATATCGGCAAATAAATACCACCACAGATGACCGACTGTCTATATATATATATATATACGTATATATATATATATATATATATATATATATATATATATATATATATATATATATACTGTATATGAGATATATATATATATATATATATATATATATATATATATATATATATATATATATATATATATATATATATATATATATATATATATATATATATATATATATATATATACATGTATATAGTACAGAGAACCGACGTTTCAATCCCATAAATTCATTTTAATATTTCTGTATAAATAGAAAAATATAAAATATAATATATATATGAGATGGCTTTGTCTTTCCGTCCGCACTTTTTCTGTCCGCCCTCAGATCTTAACGTTGTACAGTAAAAAACTGACGTTTCAATCCCATACATTTTTAGAGTTTTCTGTAAAAGAAAAATATTGAGATGGCTTTGTCTTTCCGTCCGGGCTCAGCAAAATTGGTATCAAATTGATCTTGATCCACCCTCCAATCCTCAAACTTTCCAAATTGCAGCCCTCTACCCTCAGTAGTTTTTATTTTATTTAAAGGTTAAAGTTAGCCACGACCATGCCTCTAGCAATGCTATAGGACAGGCAATAACCGGGCCGTCGCTGAAAGTTTCATGGGCCACAGCTCATACAGCATTATTCGCTGTACTGAAAACATTTTTTACTGGTTTAAGCTGATACGACAGTAATCAACAAAAGGGGAGGCGGGCAAACTTTTTCTCCCGCTGTTTCATAGCCTCGAACTGTAATATCATTCGCGAACACTTTTTAAACTGTTATACCCTAAATTCACAATTGAGAAAGCCACTGACAACCACCTATTTACTGCGGAGGCGACGTCGAAAATAATCACGCCAACATCAGCGAAAAAATGATGTCATATACAACATGGCATGACAAAATAAGCCAACGAGACATTTTCGCCCGAAAATTCTCTTTTCCACAACCAGAGACCATCAGGACTTTTCTCATCAATGTATATAAAAATAAATAGGATTGTCAGCGGGGGTTCATAGCATCACTTACAGCGAGCGCGAGTCTATATCTCGATTAAATAGGCTACTCCTGGTTCCAACATTTATTGGAACAAAAGATATTCATTACAACATTTACTGGAACAAAACAGACCCATTAGTTTTGCACCGTGAAGAAATCTTAATAATTTCCTGAGAGCACACATTGACACACATACAATACAATATATATATATATATATATATATATATATATATATATATATATATATATATATATATATATATATATATATATATATATATATATATATATATATATATATATATATATATATATATATATATATATATATATATATATATATATATATATATATATATATTGAAACCGTCTCTCTCTCTCTCTCTATCTATATATATATATATATATATATATATATATATATATATATATATATACATGTGTGTGTGTGAGAGAGAGAGAAGAGAGTATACAGTATATATACAGAGAGAGAGAGAGAGATGGTTTCAGATTATATCCGAAACAAACTTCACCATTTCCCGATCAGCAATCTCAGCAACAGCCGGATACAGATCACCGACAATCACGTCCTGCTTAAGCAGCGTAAAAACTGAGAGGAGAGCGCTCTGCTTCCGACCAGATTGCAAGTGGAGGCTTTGTCTGTGATGTGACAGGCATCTGAGTAGCATTAATGCCATGGTTTGGAAAATAGATCAGGATACGCTGATGCATATACTTTAATAAATCATGTTGTATAACAAGAGCAACGCTGGCATCCTCGTGATGCACGTACACACACACACATACACACACACATATATATATATATGTATATATATGTATATGTATATATATATATATATATATATATATATATATATATATATATATATATATATATATATATATATATATATATATATATATATATATACATGCGTGACTTGTTTGTATTCACAGATATTAAGCCACAAATATAATCTAATATCGGATTAACTATACCTCGAGAATAATTTCCACACAAGGGAGTTATAAATATTAAGTTCTTCTATCATGTGGCCAGGATTCGAAATATAACCGAGGTCTAGATTAAAAACAGGGGTTCTTCAGCCAGTGACTTTAATTACCCAGCTATCAAGAGAGGACAGACTTTGCTGTACATACGCCCGTCGAATTCAGGTTCTGTATTTACAGTTGATATCAACCCATCTACAGCATTACAGCTGATTGGCTAGTTATTAATTTTGGTCACATATACACGAGTCACTTTTTTATAATTAAGAATACTGAGCCAAAAAGTTTATCACTATACTTAGGAATAACTTACACCCAAGGGGAATCATAACTGTAAGTACTTCTGGTCCGGCTAGGACTCGAACCAAAATGAAAGCGTAAATGTGAATATAACATAGAGGACACAGATGCGACAATGACGCCGAATCAATTTGGAAAGAGAATGGGAAGTTTTCCGCTAATTGTTATTTCTTTAAAGCCTCTTCTTTTTCCTTCTTCCAGGCAATTCGGGGATGTAATCACGATTCCTCATTTTCTATTCACAGAATCCTGTCTCAGAGAACTTCCACTCTATTAGAAGCTGTGAAGTCAACACCTAAAGCTGTTGCCTGGGGATTACAGGGAAAATTTGAGTATAAATCAAGCCATATGAGGAGGAGATGAGGATATGAAATTGGGGAGGCAAAGAAAATTGAGTTATCAGTGAAAGCCAAGTCAATGAAAAGGAATAGGGGAGAAGTCAACGTTCCCATTCAAATCATGTGAAGGAGGAGGAATGTATCACTTTGCAGATCCATGGAAAGTGGGGTTTCATCCTTTTTTGATATAATTGCATAATAATAACTCTTGCTGGTTTAGGGTCTGATTGCTATCCCCAAATATAGGATGATATAATCAGTGAATGATGGTTTTATAAAAGCAACGTTAACATAATGTTATCGTTTTCTTATTTCCAATGACAATATGTCCATACCTAAATATATAGACAATTGTGATAATATACAACAAGTGAAATCGAAGTCATACAATTCCGTGTACAAGAGCTCTATCACACACACAGAGACACACAGAGAGAGAGGATTGCCATAAAAGTTCTTCATCTCGCACCGGGAAGGAATATTCAGTAATCTTATGGCTTTCTATTCAACTTGAACTCGCTGCAGTGACAGGGAAAATAAGCAGCAACACTTTCATATATCGTAAGCAGTGTCACACTGGCTCTGCCTTATGACATTTATTAATATTAATTTTCATGAACCTCAGAAAAGGAGATAACGTTTTTCGAACTCCATTCATATTTGTCTGATTAAACCTTAAGACTTAAAGTTAGGTGTACACTGCGTTGTCTTTAATTTGTTTGGAAATATTTTGACGCCTCATATCAGGAGTTTGTGTCAAATGAAAATAAAGAGGGTGTAAAACACTGGATTCAGTTCATGGTTTACATTAATTTCCATCCTCAAATATAATTTCTGTAATATTTTTTCTCATAGTTATTTTGTATAGATTTTTTTTTTTTTTTACATATTCCTAAGCAAATCTTTGTACCTCCACCGCAGCCACAGTCTTGCCAAACTGGACCATGCTTGGAACAAGTTTGGATCTATACTGCATACAGAAATTTTCATTAAGTTTTTGTCACTTCTCACCCAGTAGTTCTAGAGGACAAAGATTTTTTTAGATGACAACACCCAACCTTTACGATTTCTTAATGGTCTCCTTTGTAAGGGAGCATGGCCTCCATTTGAACAACCTTGGATCCCTTTTACCCATGTATATTTTGTGCCAAGTTTTATTGAACTAGACCCTCTGGTCCAAGGGAAGAAATCGAAAAAGTGAAAGGTTTACGGACAAATTTCCATTACAAAAGTTCATTGGTGTTTCCAAGCTAAGGTAAACTAACTATGCCGTTGCGGCTATCCAATTATTTGCTGCCTCTCAAATATGAAAAAAAAAAAAAATAAAGAATCCGGCAATTGCTACTACTTGTTTCCGTACAAGGCAGGAACTTAGAAAACCATTTGTAAATTAATTAGATAAGAACGCATGTACGACACACATTTACTTTCAGTTCATTAAGTCACTCGTCCGAAGCTATGCCCATTATTACAGATATTCGCCTTCACTGGCTACGACAATGAAGCAAAAATGTAAATGGTATAGACGACAAAAATGAAGTATCATCCAATTAGTAAACTCTCGACCTGCTAGCCAAGGGTAACCTGCCATTCATTATTCCATCCACTGAATGTTGAAATTGTGGTTTAAAGTATTTCTCTGGGTTCCGTTCGTCACACTGGGTCACTGGTGATCTTGATTACTTGCAGTTCTTTATAGGAAATGAGAATAAACTAACATAGATCACGAACAAAAATTCTTCCTGTGCCTCTCTCTTTCATTTGTGAACTAACGAAATAGAAATATGGATATTCTTTTCTGGCTGTCTCCGTTACCTGATCCCTCTTTTGCAAGCAAATTTACATTTTCGGAAATGAAACTATTAATGAGAACTTTTTACAAGACGGTTTTCAGTGGGTTGTTATGTCTTACAAAAATAATAAAAATGATAGAGAGAGAGAGAGAGAGAGAGAGAGAGAGAGAGAGAGAGAGAGAGAGAGAGAGTCAATCAATCTTGGATTTCCACATTTGAATGCTTATGGTCGGTTTCTGAAATAATATCCAACATATGAAGTGAAGACAACGAGTTCATTAAGGTTTTAAGAATGCCCTTCTCCACCTTCCTTCTCTCTCTCTCTCTCTCTCTCTCTCTCTCTCTCTCTCTCTCTCTCTCTCTCTCTCTCTCTCTCGTATAGCTGTTACAGGCATTTATAGGATATCAAGAAAATTTCTATGGCATAGTTCTTGACTTTGCTCTGCCGTTTCCTGCTTACAACAATGGTAACACTGTAATATTCTGTAATATCACCGATTCTATAATTTTCGAAGTTCGCAAGACTAATCAAAATTCGAGAAGACTAAAATTGTTCGTTTTTTGCACAAAGACAAAAGTATTATTCTGTTTTTATTTAAAACATGGGGTTCATTTAAAATGACGATGAACTTTTGCCTTTTAGCATACTACGAGGGTTACTTATAAAAATAATTTTCTAAGTAAGTCTTGCAACACTGAAGTGTCACAAAAGTCTGTCATAAAATCACGATGTACGTTTAATTTGCTTCTCGCGAAAATTTGGGGGATATCTCGTTCTTTCTAGACCTCTACATGAAACTAAAAATAAGTTTCTTAAAAATCGAGTTTTCTGTACAGCATATAATGCTGTATGAAACTCTCATCCTCGGCCCATGAAACTTTCAGCCGGTCGTGGTGGCCTGTGTTGTTGCGTTGCCAGACGCATGATCATGGATAAATGTAACCTTTAATAAAATAAAAACTAATGAGGCTAGATGGCTGCAATTTGGTATGTTTGATGATTGCAGGTGGATGATCAACATACCAATTTGCAGCCCACTAGCCTCAGTAGTTTTTAAGATCTGAGGGCGGACAGAAAAAGTGACGGACAAATAGCCATCTCAATAGTTTTCTTTTACAGAAAACTAAAATTTTGACGACAAGTGCAATGTATGTCGAAGGTGAGAGAATAGAAGATATATTTACGCAGACGAGGATTTCGTCAGCAAAAGCCCAGACCTAAATCATCATGACTACCGCAAACGCCAACCTTTATTAATTTACGAGTTCAGTTTCATTTTTGGAATTTTATCGGAAAATGGGACGTGCGCTGAATTAACGTTATTAAGCTAACGTTATCAGGTAATAACGTCCGAATGCCTCTGATCCGAAATGAAGCCCATAATCAAAATATTCACAGTTAATTAAACCAAATGTAAAGTTCTGTTGCTAACTATATATATATATATATATATATATATATATATATATATATATATATATATATATATATATATATATATATATATATATATATATATATATATATATATATATATATATATATATATATATATATATATATATATATATATGTACCACAGGTGAAAAACACGGGGTGTAGGTCTGACCGGTTTCGACTTTATTTCCAAACCATTGAAAAGGACTGACCTTTTCATAGTATGAGACATAACAAATATATGATTTAACTACAAGAACAGTACCTGAAGAAAACTTATACCTTAGGGAAATTCCAATTGACCCCATCTGTCTGGTGCCAGGTAGGAATCCAAGGCCTTTTGTTTAAATATTTATAAAAATCACAATAGATCATTCAATCAGGGGACATTGCTGATAAACAGACCATACCCATATCAGATCCACACCTATCAGGTGTCATGGGATATAGTATTGGAAAAATTACTACCCTCGTACTGTGTTTACAAATATGATAATCCTATTTTACATACATCTCTACTGCCTACCTTAAAGTTTAAACAATTTACAAATTTCTTTTGATATTATATCAAGTTTATATATATGTGACTGATATTCATATTATGGTTGTAACTTTCTTTTATATAGCTAGATTCAATGATGTTCCTTTCCAGTGCATTATTAGAATATACAATGTTTTGCCCCTTCCCAGTTTGAAAGAAATGATTGTAAAATCTGATTCAAAAAATATTAATACAAAATATTGCAATCATTTATGGGCATACTTCACGCAAATATACTGTATATTGTATACATATTCATTCCTTTCAGAAAACAGTAGCATCATTAATTATGTCAGTGTTGACTATAAGAAAACCTCCCTTTATCGCTGTTTATTTTTCCCTCACGCCTGGCACAGAGAGGTTAGTGAAGGTTTTGGCTCCATCCTTCTCATGAAAAAACAAGTAAAAATTGCGCCGAAGTTTCTTCGGCGTAATAGAGTTTTCTGTACAGCCGCCACAGCGTATAATCAAGGCCACAGAAAATATATCTATCTTTTGGTGGTCTCGGTATAATGCTGTAGGAGCCGCGGCCCATGAAATTTTAACCACGGCCCGGTGGTGGCCTATCCTGTATAGCGTTGCCAGAGGCCCGCTTATAGCTAACTTTAACCTTAAATAAAAAAAAAAAAAATTACCGAGGGTAGAAGGCTGCAATTTGGTATGTTTGATGACTGGAGGGTGGATCATCAACAAACCAATTTGCAGCTCTCTAGCCTCAGTAGTTTTTAAGGTCTGAGGGCGGACAGAAAAAGTGCGGACAGAATAAAGTGCGGACGGAAAGACAAAGCCGGCACAATAGTTTTCTTTCACAGAAAACTAAAAGGGGAACAGAAATTATTTATGGGTGATTTAGTTGTCGATAAAACTTTCAGTTGATTAAATTTAACGATTAGTTGCTAAAAAGAAGCGTTACTATAATAATATATTGATTTAATCAGTAACTCTGAGCACCGTTTACATGTTTTTTAAGTGCAAGTAACGGTATGGCATGGCTTTTAACATGTGGCAATGATCTGGGCATTATTACTTATGATGTATTTGTGTGTGTGTGTGTGTGTGTATATATATATATATATATATATATATATATATATATATATATATATATATATATATATATATATATATATATTAATATTTATCACACACACAATTGTTCTGAGTATTAGTGGAATTACTAGCAGGACCTCATTCAAACTGGATAGTATCTAGTGGGGATATTATTCAGAAAAAGTTACAAGCTTTCTAGGACAAACAGTCCTCATTATCAAGTATCCATACAATGACCAGACGCGTAGTCCCGCTGAATTTATATCTGTGTGCTGGTACTTTAATCCTATAATTGCCTTCCTCCTCCTGTGTGACCCCCTCGTGACCTTGGTCTTTTTCCCCTCATCTTCATCAGTATATCCAGTATATATATATATATATATATATATATATATATATATATATATATATATATATATATATATATATATATATATATATATATATGTGTGTATTTTATAAACATGCATGTGTGTGTGTGTTGGGATAAATATAGTGTGGAGGAGGATTTATCAATTTTATACTATGGAATGTTATTTAATGAATCAAGTGATTCCACACTTAAAAGGTCTTGATCAGGTTGGTCCACGATCCAATGCCCAAAATGGCATGAAGTCGGAATTATCGATAATGTGTTTAAAAGAGTTTTGCAGTGATTTCTGATATTGGAATGGTCCCCACAAAAATTCAAACTAAAAATACGGCATCATGAAAATTCACCGTCCATGCACAAGAGACATTCCCCAAAGACAAAGGAGTCTCGCTGTGAAACCTCAGGGATGGTGATAATTTAATTCCGAGGAGAACCCATTCACCACTGGTGCCTCTTTAAATCTAAAGAATTGTTTACAATAAAAAATTCTCTGGTGTTGTTTAAAATAATAGCTTGGTGTAATTTCAAACGGTCTGTAAATTAGTTTCCAGGCCACCAGCGAGACTCCTTTCCATCGTATCGATTGGCAATAATAATTTGTGATGCATTAAAACAGAATAAAATTAACAAATTCCATCATAATAAAAACAAAAACATCAGTTAGACTCAACTGTTTGGCATTGACTTATTTGAGGCCCTATTTCTCTTATATTACCTTTGTTCTGTCTTTTTATCTATTTTTATTTTATTTTTGTATTTTTCTTGTTTGTTAACAAAAGTTTTCATTTCTTACCAGTTTTGTTAGGTCCTAATATGCATAATGTGTCAATTGGTGTCTCAAATGATATTTTTTAACAAATGATAAAATTTTTAAATCAAATAAAGTTGTAGTGTTTTTGGACTTGTAAGAATAAATTTTTTATGAATATTTATCAGAATTCAACTCTTTGTATACCACACCATCAAAATGAAGACAAAGCATTAACACGTATGCTAGTACAAATCTCACAATGGTGTTCAGCCATTAAAACGTAAGAGTCATTCCAAAAATCCTCCAGTGGCGTCAGTCCAGCAAAAACATGAAAGTAATATTTATTCTTGTATATCAACACGACAGTCCTACAAAAAACACCTCTGATTGCTTACGCCCAATATTTCCGTAAAGACAAAGGAGTTAATTTTGATTTTAATTCAAACCCAACAGTACAAGCAAACTTCATTCAACTTACTCAAGCTGATATGACTACACTGCACAAATTAGTAAATAAAGTTGAAAGCTAAAAACGTGGATAACAGTAATGTAGATCCCGGATGCTTATTAATAATCAAAATATCATAAACTATCTTCACTTATAAAGACTTGATTATCCTAGGGACAATGGAGAGTGTAAAGTGATCACTAAAAAATAAATTAAATAATTAATATGGAGCTGAGAAAAAGAAAAACATGCTGGTAAATTCTGATATTTCAGATGTTTCTTTGTAACATGCTGTAAATATTGAAAATTAAATGAAAATACAGAACAGGAAAGTCGTATATATTTTACTAACAGTGAGCCTTTGCATTTTGAATACCCCCTTAAAAATCGTTGGTCATTTTATTCATAATCCAATTAATTCAACAGGTTACTATTTGCCCTTCAGTATTACAATGATTTTTATGGACGACTCCTGGCTTTTCCGAACACGATAACAAGGTGCATAAATTTTTTTTTTTTTTTCTAGATCGTTATCTGTTGATGAAGTACTTGCAATATTTAAAAATTCATTAAGTTTTCTTTGAGTTGTTTCATGGCATCCTGAAACCGATAACAATTAAAACAGTCTCGAGTTTCAAGCCTCTTTCAGGCTCTCAACGCTTTCTCAAATCATTTAACGATCAAATATAAATCCATCGAGCAAGTTAAATATCTTTTCATATAAATATTTCGTGTTCCAACTACCTCTACTGTATAACTGGATATAATGTGAAAAAAAAGATTCATTTATCAATCTTAACATTACAGAAATAAAAAACCTGTACAAAGTTATAAACACCATTAAAGGTTCTTAAATTCTTTGAAAGAACTAATACCTTAATCTTTTTTAATAAAAGATTCTTAACATGAGCAGCAGTAATTGCAAAAGAACAGTTAAAACAACAAGTAACGAGCGATCAAGGCCAACATCCCATGCACCAAAATGACATCAACAAGGAAAATGAGAAAACAATAATGTCATGGTAAAAAGAGTTTGGAATCTATATAATTCTTGACAATGCAAAGTTAAAAAAAACATCAAACAAGAGAAAAACTTGCATCATCCCGATTCACCGTCCATTAGAAGCATAAACTCTAAGACAAATAACTCGCTTTGAAACCTCATTTGAGTTCTTATACAGTATATTCGAGGATAATGATCACTCGAATGCATAAGCAATGGCGAAAGAATTGATACAATAAAAACTTTCAGGAGCGAGAAAATAATAGTTGGGTGTATACGATACAGTCTCGAAAATTAGTTTAGAAGCCAGGGGAACTCTTTTCATCGAATCGTAATACATCAAAATAGAACTTGCAGAATTAATCCAAATTACCAGTGTGGATGCTCAATATAATAAAAAAATATACGTGACCTAGTTATACTGGGTAGTGGATTTTGGCATTGGAATTATCTGAGGACGTCTTTCTCTTATATTAAACAGTTACGTCATGAATTTAGTCTGATGAATAATCATTACAAACAATTAATAAAATATTTTTTTGACACTCAGAAAAAAATTTTCAGCTTTCTTACCAGTTTATGTTCATTCATAATATGCATAACCGACAATTACAAAACCCCAAATGTATCCTCTAACACAACAAAGATATGAAATCCCTCTGTCAAAGAAAGTTCAGGTACTGATCTGGACTCAAAGAACACTTGCTATGTAAGTATTTATCATAATTCATTGCTTATCAAACCAATAAAAGAAGACAAAGCATGAACACGTATGCTAGGACAAATCTCACAATGGTGTTCAGCTATTAAAACGTAAGAATTATTCCAAAAATCCTCCAGTGGCGTCAGTCCATTAAAAACATGAAAATCATATCTGTTCTTTTACATCAACAAGGCAGTCTTACAAAAAACACCTCTGATTGTTTACGCTTGATATTTCCGTAAAGACAAAGGGGTTAATTTTGATTTTCATTCAAGCCCAACAGTACAAGCAAACCTCCTGCAACATAATGAAACTGATACGAATACACTGCACAAATTAATAAATAAAGTTGAAAGCTAAAAACTTGGATAACGGCAATGTTGACCCCGAATGTTTATTAATAATCAAAATATCATAGACCGTCTCCACTTAAAAACACTTTTGATTATCCTAGGGCAAATGCAGATTGCAAAATGATCACTGAAAATTGGTGATAATTTTGCTAAGAGAAGTATGTTTCAACCTGCGCTTATGGCAACCAGCAATAACAGTCAAAATTACAATAGCCATTTTTTTAATAAAGAGGATGGAACTAACCAGAAAAAACATTCTGATAAATTCTGATATTTCTTTGGTAACATGCTGTAAATGTTGAAAATTAAATGAAAATACAGAACAGGAAAGTCGAAGTAATTTTTACTATGAGCTTCAGCCTTTACATTTTGAATACGCATTAACTACCAGCGTAGGTGCTTTTACTGCCTAATTAATTAATGCACAGGTATCCATTATTACTTCAGTATTGGGCAATGATTTTTATGATTCATGATGATGGCTTTTCCTTCACATATTCTAGGGGATATCAATCTAGTATAAGCTTTGCTTAGATCCACGAATCCTGTTCCTTGAGGTCTTAGAAAATTTTCATTCATTAACCCCTGAGTTGGGTCTCATGGCGTCCTCACGAGTCAACACTGACAAACAGTCTCGAGTTTCCATTAGCCCCTTTCGCTCTTGCATCTTTCAGATTTCGCACGATTCAAAATACTCTATCGACACACGACTAAGATATCTTCATTTGGTACCTCTATTTTCCCAGCTTTCACTCTATAACCCTTTCACTATTTACACTTTTCTTGAAATTATAATCATGAAGGGAAATAAATCGGATTTGGGAAAGAAGTCGCTCTTCAATTATTTTCTGTTTCTCAATTCAGTAGATAGTGTATCCTCCACCCGTGATTCACAAAATAAGAAAATTGTGGTTTCCACCAATAAACATTAAAATAAAAAGTAAAATTCCTTAGTAACTGCGAAAATAAAAACACAGAATTTTATGGAAAAAATTTTTATTCATGACATGAAAAAATACGAATGACCAGACACATTTGAATCACTCATCTCCACCTAGTAACTCGTGGCATCGCTGCCATGTGCAAGAATTCAGATTCAGATTCATAAATACCTCAGTCAACGCCAATTATTCAAGTTTGCCCGGAGAGAAAGAAAAAAAAAAAGAGATAAAATTTCCGGATTAAATTTCACAGAAACTTTCAGGTGATCTCACAGGAAATTCAATCGGATTTGAGGAGGATTGGAATCTCCGACTTGCAAGTCTCTTTAAGATCTGAAATCCTTTTAAGCCAGAAATGGCTCAATAATCAACTTTCCTTTGCAACTGCGATAGATATAGTGTGCTTGATATTCTAGATTTCTCTCTCGCTCGCTTGTTTAATTCATCCTTTCAGTTAATTTTTACTTTTGGAAATGCTCATATTTGTTTGTCTATCTCCAAATCTTTATATTTTCTCTTGACGATTTCAACAGGTTTTCAATGTGATAGGGAATTCATGCTGCAACAGTCATTACCTGTTTAATGGATGATACTTCTTTCATTCGTTTTTCTTAAAAAAAAAAAAAAAAAAAAAAAGTAGGGGCGGTCATAATCTCGGCTCAACAAATTTTCATCTCATTGGAAGATTTCAGATAAGAATAATGAAGAGATTCAATGATCAACTCTTGAATGTTATCTAGATTTCTCACGTATAATCTCAGCATATTTTTCTTTACATAATAGCATAATTATTTGTCTTGGACAAATGCCGACGGAATATGCAAAGAAATAAAACGACGGAAGCAGCTTGTAACTGAAGGAAAGTCAAGTAATTTAATGAAACCAGATGATTGAAACGAATTCCCGAACGCATATTTATGTGCACGCTCAACTCCATAACACCCCATGATTATCATACCCATCATAAAATAGCCTTCTGATACCCAAACAATCAAAATCGATATATCACGGCCATTCTACAAAAATTATTTGATACTGGATAGCTGCTTCCCTACTGCTTTAAGATTTAGCAGTTTCTTCATTTAAAAAAAATCAACATTATCAAAAATAAGATAAAAATAAACTTTTTTTCTACACCATTAGTTTTCTCTACACTTCAGGTTTATCGTTCAGAATTTACTTTTGTTGTGGTCTTCAGCTTAAAAAAGGAAACAGGCCCCTGGACGGTTCAGCCTTCACATGGAAGAGCAATTCTACTGGAATGCTTAGTAAACTCGTTCGTGAAAATGGTAGCCATTTGACAGCAGCCTTAGGGAGGTGAAAACTGACACCCGGAAAACAGCCCAGGTAAAGCTGCTAGGCGTTCTTTTCTGTGTGGGAGAGTCGACAGAGGAAAAGGAAAGAAAGAGTGCAAAAAGATTGAGCGAATCCGACTCCCAGGAACGTTAATTAACGCTTCACACAATTCCCAAGTCTCTTTGAAAGATCATTGGATGAAAATTAAGGTAAATCACTTTTCGAAGCAAAGATCGACAATAATCTCCTTATTCTGTCCTCTTTGATGTGCCCTTTTGGATGTGATTTGTGCCGTCCTAGATGAAAAAGTTACCGGAAAATGACAATGAAAAAAAAAAGTAGAGGAGGCATAGTTTCGCTATCGCCAATCAATTTACTGCATCATCTTCAAACATCAAAATTCCACACTCCATTCCAATTCATCTCCGTATCCAGTAATTTTGCACCTACATTTACTTTCCTTTCTCTGACTTCCTTCATCACTCCGCCCACAATATTATCAAACAGCTATCTTGACATATTTCACAGTGTCCCATCCCCAGTTTTGTACTGTATCAGGAACTCTCCTCTTTTATCAATCATAGAAACTTTCACTTCATACCATACGTCACCAACACTATCCATATTCTCTCTCTAGCAGTCCTATCATGAGTTGTATTAAGATCTGTATATGCACCATACGGTAATTCGTAGTGATTCACGTATCTCAACAAGTCTTTCTTATGTAATTGATACGAGTACCTTCTCGGTTGTCTAAACGAATTGCTTCTCTGAATCGTTCTACCATCCGTCTTAATTCTTAATAAAAAAAAATCTATACTGCTTCCTTGGTACATTACGTCACTGCTATTCTTAGTATCCTCTATCACCTTTACTCTTATATAGAGGGACAGTTAATTCGCTCACACACTCTTTGAAAACTTTTCTCATCCATACTTACCATACACACGTTGACCAGCCACTCAAACCTACATTCCTACATTCGCCACCATACCACTGCATGTCACGTGTAACCTGTTTTAAACCTTATGTTTTTACATTTTTATGACTTTAATTATCCTTCTTACACCCCCAACTGCAACTCCACAAACATTTACAAACGTACGCTAACCTCTTCCACTATTGTGGATTCACCTATCTCTCTCTTCTGTCCTCGACAATCAACAAATTCCTAATGCTTACCTCAACCAAGACAAACAGATCCTCCCATTGTATCTTTTATTCTGAGGTCCATTTGTTCATTAACCCCAACTCACCTCAAAACAGAACTACTTTTTATTCTCCCTGTTGACTTTATGTATATTCACCCCTCTATTCTCATTATTTGCCTTCTATATTCCTCTACACAATCTTCCCTTCTGCCTTCCACCTATACCTAAATTACTCTTATTTTTCCCTTTCTCATCTCACCACTAAATTTTTGCATTCCCTGTAATCAAGTTTCTAAAACTGCAAACTAATGACTTGATGACCCCATTCTTGAATTTTACGTAGCCTTCCGCGTCTTCATACACAGCCCAATTTTCATCTTATTTCTCCTTATATAATCTCCTTGCTTCCTTCTTATCAGTCTCACTTGTTTTAATTATTTTACAGAACTATTTTCTCCCTTTCATCTCTAGTCTTGACTGTGTTCTATCTTAACTTTCACTCTGACCAAATCATGATGGGATATGTGTAGATATTTATATCTATACATATTTGAGGGAAAGGTGGGTCGTTGTTAAACCGGATCCCAAGAAATTATTGAGAACAAGTAGTATATCATCATCTTGTTTGCCCTATAGAACATCGACTCTGTATTCTCAAACATCTCACATAACCATTTAATTTCATAAATCTATGGACTTGTGAAAAAATTGTCTTTTTTCCTTGTCTAACCCACACTGCTCTTCGTATCAGAAGATGTATTTCCATTGATATTATATTCCAATATGAATTATATCATTCTTGGACTTCTTAATTGCCTCCTGTTCTTTCCATTCGACAACTCATCAGAATACTTAACCAGTGATTCGGGAGTGTATCATCTTCAAGAATGATCTCTCCTTTTATTCTTAGGTATATTTGCTCATGAACCTGTCTCCCATCAATTTTACCACCCTCCAGTATAAATTTTTTCCAACCTACAATACTTGCTCTGATTTGCCCATGAAATCCATTATTCTTTTTTCCTGAACTTTTTCTTGACTACTATATTCAACTTTCTTTGCATCTGTACACATTCTTCCCCCTCTAAACTTTTTTTTTTCACAAGTTTATTTCATCTAAACTTTCACTAAATTCAATTCATCACAAAATCTCTTTTCTTTCTTATATGGAATATACAGAGGAGCAGTATATCCTATACAAAGAATAGAACAAGATATGAAGTCCATATGAACAAATCACTGTCTATGGTAACAGTTTTGTTCATTTCAGTTTAATACAACAAAATGTGGTGGTGATATTACACATAAAGAAATCAATGATTATTATTAGTAGTATTATAATTGTAACTATATTAACCCGCCTGAACATCGCTTGAATAATACTTTCAATCACACCGCGAATATACATTTTCAAATTTAATTTCGACAATTCATAAAATACAATAACTTGACACTAAAAAGTCTCATCATTATGGATCATAAAAAAACATTTGCTGCTGGATTAACTTCTATCAAACATACTGAAATTTTTAGAGTATACATTACATTATTTTGAGGTTATTTATCTTGAAAAACTGGACACACTGGAAAAATATAAACTTATATAGATATTTTGGTAAATTAATTTGCCACTCAATCAATTTATGTAATTATAAATTACTATTATAACTAAGAAGAAAACTCAGGGCATAGCGACGTGTTCGGTAATTTGACGTGAAACATTTGGACATCAACCAATATTTCTATTTTGTGAAAGTTTTCTACCAAATTTTGACAATGCAGAGAATAAAGTTATATTCCTGTGTTCAGTGACATTCACCTTTGAATATTATAAACTGGGAACTGTAAATCCGACGTGAATCAGAAGGGAAATAGTTCAGTAAATAAATATTTCAAGGTATTCTTGCTTTTGTACTGCAGAAAAATCAAAATAATCTGTTAATTTGATCAATTTATTCGAAGAGATAAAAATCGATATCTGATAATTTGAAGTCCATTTTTAACCCGTGTCTTATGAACTGAACAATTACTGACCAATTAAAAATACTAAATTGTAACTATCATCCCAAATCTATATTCATAATAGGATTGTTTTAGTATTTTCACTGGTTCAGATAATCAGATGAAAAACAAGGCAAAAGGATATGAAGGGTGAGAAAGGGTAAAATAAACAAGGAGAAAGCATCAAAGTAATTATCCGTATATAAACATATCTGGAACAAAAACCAATAAAGACAAAGAGGCTAGCTGAAAGATCTGCACTGCAAAAAAAAGTGCTTCTGGAGAAAAAAACTGATAAAAGGAAATCTGATTCCTTCATGGTTAAAAAATAACTGAAAGACTAGATTGGGAAAAGGGGTGCTTCACAGGAAATGACAGGCGATTCCTTCATGGTTAACTAAATCCTAGGAACATTCCGACTGAAAGACTAGATGGATTTTGGCTAACTTTAACCTTAAATAAAATAAAAACTAAAAAAGGCCAATTTAGAGATGGAAAGGACCATCACTTTTATATACTCAGAAAAAAAGCAAAGCATCATAATAAAAAATAAAAAAGAGACAGAAAATGGATTCTTAAACTAACCGTTTGCAATGTGTAGTTGAACTAATACCCCGCTGAGGAGAGGACAGCGCCCTTTCTTACCTGTGGAGAAAATTTCAATAAATTAAATTTTCTTTTCGAAAATTTTAATCAGTGTCCTGGAAAAATATATTTAATGAGCTTAAAGTGCACAGTATTTCCCAAGGCTATAAAAAGAAATTAAATAATCATTGAAAGAAAAGCTATACTACTCTTCCAGTAACTATATTGCTTAGAATTTAGATTTAGAAATGTAAAAAGGGAGCTTGTGAAAATTTTACTATCTTTTTTCCTTAGGAAAGGATCTGTTTGTTTTTCCCGTTATATTAATATACGTTATGAGGCTCTGCACTATTTTGTTAAAATAGTTTTACTGAAGAGACATAAGCTGTGGATGAACGATGATTTTTAAAAAATGGGTAGTTATTTATCGCGATAAATAACTACCTATATACAACATACTCAAGTACAGGTTACGAAACATCCATGAACTTCTAACTATAAATAATCAAACTAAACATTTGGGTGCGACACAGTGAACGAGAAACGTGTTCAAAGAGTGAAACTCACAAGTAATATACCACACTGCATAAATATTAGCATATTTATGTAATGTAAATTGTAGGTATTACGAGTACTCAAGACGAATTATAGAAGCTATCTTGGTCATACAGTACCCTTAATAAACTCAAAGCAATGAGCTTGTACGCATTATGCAATGATAAAGTATATTTCATGTCCAAATAAATTAAGACTGGGTATTACTGCCATTCATTTGGACATCACATATCCTTACACAACGCAGAGTGTGTAATGAACTGTAATAAATTGGAGCTGAATCGTGAATACTTAAGAACCCAATGATATTTCCTCGGAAACTATCTTGGTGTATAATAGAGGAGTTTGTTTCCAAAATTATGAAAGGCAGAAGTGCTCATATAATCTTATTTAGATCCTTGCGCTTCCTTATCCAGACCGAATGGCGCTCGTCTAGTCAGGGCTTAAGGACGAATTAAACAAAGGTTCATTTTTTCTCAGATTCAAAAGCTCAATTTCGAGTATTATGCAAAGTGCCTCACCTGACGCTAGATGTGATGGCCATATACAATTTTTTAAATCTTTCATATTCAGTGAAAAAAAAATCAAGAGACTAAGTTGAGGAATATTAAGTATCTAACGATCGGTTGTTTTGTACGGGAAAACATTTCTGGCAAGTGTTCTTCAATGTGCTATATATTTCAATGCCAAAGCTCGCATTTTTGTTGAAAGAAAATAAATGTTGAAAACTAAGAGTGTTAAAGTATTACATTTTAAAAGCAATGCTCGCTTTGTAACTCTATGGGATTTTACAGAATTAAGTAAAATTTGTCGTTTCACTGAAATTCCGCACATTATTCCCAATTTTTCTATATATTCATCATTAAGCATTGCTTCCTCCAGACCTGAATTTCACATCCCATATCGAAGGATTTGAATATATTTATTCATTTAGTCACTTCGTCCTATCTTTTTTCTTGAAAATGTGAAATCAGCGAATCCCCCTTTTTTTTTTGTACTGTCCTAATTCAATTTCATTTCCATCAGTGGTCACGCCATGATCGTTTTTCCTACTGTAATATTACACAGTGAGTTAATGAAATCCTTGCACGAAAATAGGGGTTTCAATAACTCTAAGTTTACTCCCAAAGTAAAAACAATGTTTTATGGCTTAGTGGTGTGACTCCTGGATATCTTGGGAATTCTCTAACGTTAATAAACGGCGGGTGCAGCTGCTTTGCCAACATAAAGAACAGAAATTCCTCTCTCTCTCTCTCTCTCTCTCTCTCTCCCCTCAGCGGTATCGTCTCCCACCCTTCCTGCATTCTCCGTTCAACTCTCTCTCTCTCTCTCTCTCTCTCTCTCTCTCTGTGTGTGTGTGTGCGTGTGTGTGTTTGTTTTTGTGTGTGTGACTATTTTCCTTCTCTCTTCCGTTGCTTTTTCTCTTACTACGAAAATTTCGCCCATTTCTCTCTCTCTCTCTCTCTCTCTCTCTCTCTCTCTCTCTCTCTCTCTCTCTCTCTCTCTCTCTCTCGGAACATCTATCATGTTTCCTGAATTAAAAGGTGGGTGTACTTATAGATTGTATGCAGCACAACAAAAGCTGAGATAGATTCTCTACTGCAGTCTCTTGTAATGCAAACCACATGTAGAATAAACTAGTTTTCCGAACTATCTCACATTCAGTACTTTGTTTCAAAACTTTGTAGAACGTTTTACACGCAGTGAATTCATATAATTTAGTTCCAGATGAACTCAATCCTTGAAAGATGATAACGAAATACAGCCAGTGAGAAACTCATTACAATCTATAATAAAATCTGAGAGGATCTGATCTTGTTTGTCCTCCCCCGGGTGACAGTAGGGGAGATATGTCAAAGCTACCCACTCCCTGCAAACCGATTCGTCCGCCCTGGGTGGGGGTGGGTAATTAGGGGAACGGGAGGGTAGGGAGAAACATCCACCCTCCATCTGCAAACCTGTTTGTCCGCCCTGGGTGGGTGCAGGGTAGGTAGTGGGATCGGGAGGGTAAGGGAGACAGCAGCCCCGGGTTCCAACAAGCTCGTCAAAATAATAAAACAAGAGTGGATCTTTCTTGTTTGTTCAGCCTGGGTGGTGGGGGAGTAGTTAGGAATTGGGACATGACATGTACATCCTCCTCCTGCAAACCTGTTTGTCCGCCCTGGGTAGGGGCAGGGTAGGTAGGGGATCGGGAAGGTAAGGGAGACATGACAGGCAGCACAGGGTTCCAGCGCAGCTTAGTGTGCGCCATTAAGGTCATGCCTTAATAACAATTAATTAGAATTCTTAATGGGAATACATAAATGTTGAGTTTTACTTCTTTAGGAGGAAGGACCTACTTTGCAGGTTGCAGGAAGGAAATTCAACCGTGAGAGATAAACTTCAAACGAAGTAACCGAGATAGAGCAACCAAATAATGAATTATCCTAAATGAAAATTATATAAAATTTAAAGCATATTTATCTCTGGGTCTTTTGCTATTGTTAAAATGATTTATGCAGCTTATGGGTGACAGTGCATAGTGTCTCTTCAATTTTTGACACATCCAAAGGCGAACATTTACAATAAGTAAGATAAATATCCCATAACCAATGGTAATCTAGGACCAAGTGTATATAAGTGTCGTGACTAAATCGGTCATAGATATATAAAGGAAAATTATACTGAAAATTCCCAGACATAATGTGAATATAATAAATGAATCAATATCGTGACTTTAATAAGTCTTTATAAAGATACGATTTTATTTTAGAAATATTTATGTTATAAGAACAATATACACACTTCAACTCGCCTTATAAAACTAGAGCAAAAGTCCGGACCATGGCATTACGAAATCCTTTGAAAATTTCCAAGATCTTTGCATTCAGGGGGAATTCCCGCCACGCTACAGAAATGTTAAGTTTGCCATAAAGTTCCCAAAAATTAAATGAACTAAGTAAACACGAGGGTATTTGAGAAATAAAAAGAGATCCTCTGATGTTTAAGGATCTTTATGTAACCTAACGAGCGCACGAGAAGGGCAATTAGGTTTCCTGCAAAAAATAAAAAAATAAATAAATAAATAAAACATTGAGTGATATTCTACACTGATGACATTAGAGGAGACATCACGAGTGAGATGAGAGAGAGAGAGAGAGAGAGAGAGAGGATGAGAGAGAGAGAGAGAGAGAGAGAGAGAGAGAGAGAGTATTGTATACACTTGCTTACATGGTTGCCTTTTATAGTGTAAACCTGCATAATGTAATTTTTTACTCAATTTTGAGGGAACATGATGTCACATTGCAAAATAAGCTTTAAGTGTCATAACTGGCTCACTTTATGCGTGGTGTAAGTCTAGTTTCATATATTTAAAGGTACAATGTACGCGAAAGTAATGAATAAAAGATAAAGGGAATGAGAGTAACATACAGAGAGAGAGAGAGAGAGAGAGAGAGAGAGAGAGAGAGAGAGAGAGAGAGAGCATGTATGAATTCGTACTATCTACATATGAGTTCTCTACTACAATCATGAAGTACTGTAGATCCCTACATAATAGAAGCCACAGAAGAAAATTCACAAATTAAAATTAACTACCTCGGGGGACCAACATGGAACCAAGACTAATAAGGCAAAGCCGAAGTTTCCTTTATCCAAAACAATATGAAAGTAAGAGTGATATGGTTGCAGCTGTAATCCTTTCAAACCCCCAGTCCATCAGTCCATATCCCTGGAGTCGGGGCGCTTGTACAAGCCATATTTCCAGAAATGAAGGTAGGAAGAAAGGAATACTGAACGGCCCAAAGAATTGACTTGGAAGTCGTAAACTGCACATTAAAGTGGAAAGGGACACTACCATATATTACTAAATAAAAGATTTTCAAGCAAATTTATCGAAACATTTTCTAAATGAAAAGGCAACGATTCGAAAACTTCATGCACGGTGTGTTTATGGGTACAGCTGGTGGGAAGGGAGAATAAGCAATGAAAGTGGTGTGAAAGCAAAACACTGATTATTTAATGTGCAGTTGCATGACAGAGGAGATCGTGCATAGGAGGGTAAACAGGGTAGTCAGGGAAGAGGGAAGTGAGCCAGCTATAATAGGCAAATAATAAAAAGAACGGGAAGAAGGTGAAAAGACTTTAGGGAGAATTATGACTGAGAAATGAAAACGATGACACAAAGAAAGATAGAAGGACAGTGCATGTCTAGACAATGAAGGTAGTGTGTAGATCAAGTGTTTGTTAGCTGAGAAGTTTGGATATAAATGGAAAAAGCTGTACATAGCATAAATAGAGTGGCAATGTGTAGGGTGCTGAGAATGATGGTATAGAAGAGAAGATGGTGAGAGCAATATCATATTCTTAAATGTAAGTCAACCGTTTAGTACGATACATGATCGGGAGAGTGATTGGTTTGGAGTAAGCTTGGGTGTGAGATGATGGTGTGTTTTGTCTCCATTGCTGTGTGCATTATCTTCAAAGACAGACAGATGCAAAAAGTCAGAGAATAGACAATGGATGTAGAAGTAGCTACAAAGGCGTCGGGTAAAAATATAAGTCGTGAATTGAGTGTGGATATGGTTCATGTTTGCAGATGATACCGTACTGAGTAAGAGTAAGGTTATAAGGGTATATGGAGACCAAGAAAACAGGCCAAAGTGTATTAATGGATAGTTTAATAATGGAAGTGGCTGATTTTGTTGAGTATTTGAGGCGAGTCCCAGAATCTATAAAGCAAGAAAGGTTTCGGGCTGTGTGCGGAAGAGACTGAGAAGTTTGGAACTGTCTAAGAAGAAAAGGTGAAATTGATTAAATGCAAATTAACGAAAAATGGTAAAACCTGTGTTGGTGAACTGTTAGTACTGAATGTACGGTGTAAGAAGAAGAGTGAAATAGGGTGAAGCACGGAGATAAGTAAAATTGGTAATAAGGTTAGCTCAGATGAATGTATGGCTCTGTAGTATTCTGAGATGACGGTAACATGGAAGGAATTGGAGAAAGGAGGTTTGTAAAAAGCGTATAACTCAGAAATTTTAGGGGTTAAGAGGAAAGGAAGACCGTGAGAGCATTGGGTAGATGGAATGAGAGAAGTGTTAGAAAGGAAGGACTTTAATATCTTAGAAGTTTAAGAATGCACGCAAGAAAACGATGAGAGGAGCACTGTGAGCACTGAACTTCGACGCGCCATTGTTGAGCTTTCGGCGCAACGTAAGAAGTAGCTGATGTACTGGAAACCTTACTGCACAACACATGTTTCATCTACAATTAACCAGGTATTTAGATCTGCTATGCATGTCGAATTTCGCAATACCGAAAGACAAGGAAAG
>NC_089748.1:60680794-60858294 GCF_040412425.1 Macrobrachium rosenbergii
ATCACTTTTATCGTTTCTATATCCTATACAGCAAGTCTCAAAGGAAAACGATCTGGTAAGACTTGGTAGTTTTAACAGCATTAAAAGTATTATTACTCAGTTGGTAATGCTTAATTCACTGTACAGGGAAAATTATTAATACTTGAGTTTTACAAATAATGTATCATGACCAATGTCGTCACGGATAGACTACCGTCGACAAGAACAACAAATTAAACGTTACAGCATCCTCAGTTTCTATGACCGCTACTGGGACTAATAACAACAGTATTAATAATCTTTTTTTTTACAGATAATACAAAACCGAATGGTAGAAAACTAATAATCCTCGTCATCGCAAAACAACTGAGTGTCTGTCACTACTTTCTCACCGAACTACCACAGGTAAGATACATCTAAAGCCGATGTCAATAAATCCAAGGCCCTTTATGGATAATAAAATATAAGTTAGGAATGTACAGAAAATTGTATTTCCATAAACATGATACACGTATTTATCGCTTATCTTGTTTTCTTTTATCGGATGTAATTATTTATATATCAGCGAAAACTTTTTTTGTCGAGATTCAGACGAGAGCCATTTAAAGAACTGGTCTTTCCCTAGAGAGCAGATTTCCTATTTGTTTTGGCGAGATGCTGCTTACGGCACTGTTTGACCAAACGCTTGTTTTTAGTTTTCTGTAGAAGAAAACTATTGAGGTGGCTATTTGTCCGCATGTTTCTGTTCGCCCTCAGATCTTAAAACCCACTGAGGCTAGAGGGGTGCAAATTGGTATGTTGATCATCTATCCACCCTCCAATCATCAAACCTCCAAGTTCCAGCCTTCTACCCACATTATTTTTAAAAGTTTTATTTAAGGTTAAAGTTAGACATGATCGTGCGTCTGGCACCGCTATAGGTGCCAACAACGCAGGGCATGGCTGAGAGTTTCATACAGCATTATATGCTGTACAGAAAACTCGATTGCGCCGAAGAAACTTTTTTACTTGTTAATTATTTATGCTAATGTTATTAGTCCTGATAATTAAAAGCTTAATTTACAACAATAATAATTTTAAAGATTGAGGAACAATACTGGAGATGTAACTTTAAAGAGACTGATAAAGACGTGTTCTGGAGAGAAAGGAAAGCGCTGACAGAATGCCAGAAGCCATATTGAATATCCATATCGGCTGCTGTACTGTACACGTTTCGGTCTGTCTAGGTGGAGCGGAAAAATGTTGGAAAAAACATATACGATAGGATTATTTGTGAGAGACATGTTTCATATTGCCTTTCTTCACTCAGAGATGTACATATTCCTTATATATAATATACATATATATATATATATATATATATATATATATATATATATATATATATATATATATATATATATATATATATATATATATATATATATATATATATATATATATATATATATATATATATATATATATATATATATATATATATATATATATATATATATATATATTTATATATATATATATATATATATATATATATATATATATATATATATATATATATATATATATATATATATATATATATATATCCCAAATTTAGCCAACAAATTCTTTACAAATTCTATTATTTCTTTGGTCTTTCCTTCATCTAAATGTACTTTACAGTACATTCGCTGGTCAGCATCTTAATTCTACTAACATCAACTTCTCAGTCACTAGCATTCTCAAAGTTATGCTAACTCCTTCCATTGTGCCATTAAGCTCATGTTCCAAATATAAAATCCACTGACTGGAACTGAACTGACATTAGACGGATTTTTTTCTGTGTACCTATTATTAGAAAAACATTCACCTTTAATTTTCTCTCCGAATATAAATTCTTCCAGACCAACTTACTATTCTTCCTAACACTCTTGTTCACATTCCCCCTTCTATTTTCATTACTTGCCTTCAGTCTCTTTCTCACTTTCTTCTAGACCACCTTTTCCATCTTTTGTTAACTTGATCTCTTTTGTCATGTAGCTGCATCTCAAATACTTCCTTTTTTTTCACATTAAACTATCACTTCCTTATTACCACAACTTTTTTTATTTCCACTCCCTGCTCACCTTTGACGCCACCCTTCAATTTTGCATTCTCTTCATATATTCCTTACAACTCTCTCCTTAACTGTTGCTTATTTTTCATAAAAATATAACGAAGATGAGGTGTATATGTATTTGTATTTTGTACAGGATGAGGAATGTTAATTACCACTAGTTTTCAGGCCATGAAAAAATCACTAACTTTACAAAGATTGACAAATTGTCAGACATGCAAAATCCTAGGGCCTAGTTTTAGTTGCAGGGAAATTGATGTGTTATACAAGTACTACAACAGAAATTGGATTTAGATCAGTAATAATTTGCTGTTTTTGTGTCATATTAGTACAGTTCACTCCTGAAACCACTGAAATGGTAAAATTTTTGCGAGTTATTCTGCCAGTTTCATTTGGCGTGGAGGGATCAGCCATTTATGCATACCAACTCAAAAGATAAGATATATTTCGTTGCCATTGCTTTAGAAAGAACGTCGATAATATTAGCCTCTTCGTACACTTATACAGAGGGCTCACAAGCAGTAGGTCGAACCCAATATCACATTTTCCGCAAGCTTAAACTTGTGGTGTGTTCATATAGGGTAGCATTAAGATACTGAAGCAGCGAAAAATATGGTGTTTAAGCAAATAATGCAAGATCAAACTAGTTTCCCCTTTTGTGTACGCACTGGCCATGAGAGAAAAAACAAATATTAGTTATAATTCACCTCATTATACCTAGTTTTACTTGGAAACATAATATACCAAATTAAACCAGTTTCGACATATATAAATTTTACTATAAAACATAACACTGAATTATGGCCGGAGCAAATTCATTTAGATTAAGGTCTCACAAAGGCAAATATGAATATCTGTTTGCGGAAGGAATGTCAAACAATGGATATACTCGAGCGCTTCGGGCCAAGGAAAAGAGAAAGAGAAGAAAAATGATTTCGCTGCACAAGCGCCAACCAGCTAATGTGTTTATGAGATTAAACCTTTCATGCTGATGTTGCATCTGAATGCATCGGAATGGCGATATTGCAACAACCTCCAACAAACGTAAATTGGGTCTTATTATGGATCACTGGGGTGGAGGTGTGGATTATGAATTGGATATTTCTAGAATGGCTTTTCTTGCTTTATTTGAATTAATGTACGAGATTTTTACATAGTTCAAACTCTTTCGTTCATTTCTCCCCAATGCAATGTAATACTTGGACGCTAGATGCTTACAAGCATTTCTAACACAATTTTGCTATAATTCAGTTTCCTCTTTAAATTATACAAAATAATTTCACCTAGTGCAAATGAAAAACAGACAGGCAGCTGTTAAATCGGATTCATTAATTAAAATTTAGAAGTGAAAGAAGACAACAGAGTTACAGAGGAACGAAATCCTTTTTCCCAATTCTAGCACATGTTAACAGGAAGTCAGTGAACCACAACCAAAATAAGACCGAGTGAGCTACTTGTTATGGTCGATCACCAGACAAGAACCAGAAACCTAATTACTGCAGATATAAAAAATTCGTGTCATAGAGACCATAACATTTGAAGGTCTCTGGAGTCAGGAGCTTAAATAAACAGAAAATGCAAAGACTAAAAGAGCTAAGTTTCTCTAAACAAGATACGCGGCATACTTTTTTGCTGAACTATTCAAGGCAATGTTGGGGTTGTATATCTAGGATAGAAATCTCCCCCATCACTTCCTCTCTCTCTCTCTCTCTCTCTCTCTCTCTCTCTCTCTCTCTCTCTCTCTCTCTCTCTCTCTCTCTCCTGTGCCATTAATATTCATGCACTCACTACGCAGGCAAAAGACCGTTTTCCAATCACACCGAGAGTGGAGTGATTTGAACAAGTTCTGCTTTCTGGTATGTTCACTGTGCCTTGGTTTACCTAAGCAGAATTAGGTACCCCAAAGATCAAGAGACAGACAGGCAAACTCTATCAATCATGATAGCCTTGTAGGAATAGCAGCTTAACCCTTGAAATAAATTGATTTTGATCGGACATTGCTATTTTTTTATTTTCTACATTGCTCGAAATTGTTTATCAATACAGTTTTCTTGTGGCTTCATGACTGCATCATGTGATAACTTATGAAATGATGTCTTCCAGAACAAGTCATGAGCAACAATAATCCACTTACTGTTAGCTTCTTTATGCAAGGATTTTTCAATAGAGAATATGCAATCTGAACAGATGTCTTGCTGTTTCCTTGTAATTTCTGAACGATGTAAATTCCATCAGTGATGTAAGATGGATGTTGCTCAAGATCATCAGTGTTAGTAGCGCTATTTTTGCTGCCTGGCAAGAGCTGCTTTGTTTATTTTTTCTCAGTGGGCCATCCGGTTTCGATTAAGCCTTTAGAGCGGATGAAGTGAATACAATGATCATGAGTGAGAAGAGGTTTCTATTAGCTTTAATCACTACCTCGTTCTTCTGTACCAGTGTATATTTTCTTCTTCCTGATGCTAGAGAATGACTCCATTCCCTATGTGTAAACTGTCACGAAATTTATTTTTGCGTAATTCACATTCCGAATGGTCCATTCTAAACTTAATAAATGCCTCATTGCCGATGTCGGGAGTCTGAAGTATGTTAGTTGTTACCTCTGATGATGCAACAGTCCTTGTTCACAGGGTATCAATATTTGTCTGATCTGGACCTCGAAGATTTGCCCAGCTTTTGTTCATTAGCTCCACAAAAGCTAAAAATATGATTTCTCTTTCCCCATTCCAACCTCTAGAGGACCTTGGTATCTAAAGTTTTAAAGGTTTTCTGCCTACCAATGTTTAGTTTTTTATGTAATACTTACGGTCATGTATTTGAAAATTTGATATGTTGCATTTCTAATTGTATGTTAAAAATAACTGCTTGAGTATTACTGTAAAAGAAATTATCATTTAATTGAAATAACTAATAAATGACATTAATCAAAACCGAAACTTGAACTAAAAAACATTGCAAAAATTACTGTTATTTGTCGCAAATGTGGACGAAAGGTGCAAACCAGGAACCGCCTTTGTTGCATTTTTTTAAACCTTGTGTAGTCTGCCTTTATGTAATTAATGAACAATCACGGCAATATTCATAACCATATTATCTGCATTAAAAACAAATTCATTCGTATATTCCAGCATTAATGAGAAACGCTTTTTTATGAATCAAGGGTATAGGGTCATTCAGGTCTGTAATTACAATTTACTGTTCATGAAAATATATGGCGAAAATAGAATCAAATCAAAAGGTATATGTTTTTAATCCTTCCTGACGTACATTTTTTTACAATCAAAACCCGAATACAATAAGTATTTTTTCTGACTGTTGCTTGACATCTGAAATATCATGTTCTTTAAAAATTGTGAGGAAAAAACTAATGACATAATTTGTCACCGAAACTGGTACCAGAATCCTAAATGTGTTGGACTGGCCCATGGACTACGAGAAGGGAGAGCAAAAAATATTTGTCTTAAATTATCAGTTCTCCCTCAAACTACTTACAATTTAATGATTAAAACTAAGGAACAAACATTAATCAGATAATCTCCCAAGAGAATTTTTTCTTTACACTTTATTTATAAAAATAAAATGTGGAATTTACGTGTTACGATTTCTTCAAGATGACTGAATCCCCAATACTTTTCTTTCTTTTTAGTTCAGATTTATTTTTTTCTTAGGAATTTCCGATATCTTATGGAGGGTTAAATATACCTGTATAGTATTTTCTTGTGTATATATATTTCACACATACCTTGTTATTAGAAAAAATGCAGCCCTTTAGGCAGAATGTCATCTTGGATTTTTCACGTCGAATAATATTCCTGTTATATATCAAAGGATTTTAAATAAACCTCTTCTTCCTCACCGGCAAGGTTTTTAAGCTTTAAGAAAAAAGGTTCTCCTTTGTATAAACCCTATTATATCATTTTACATCCAACATGCAAAGCACTGACTTTGTGTTTATTAACATTAAAATGTTTATTTACAAATTTTCTTTGAATATTTATCCTTAACAGTCAATCCTTATTGTCAGGCAGTTTAACCAGAGCTGCCGAGTTAAATAAGAGACTCTCATGGGGCTGGCCAGAATATTCAATCACACTGCAATGGCCTAATACGGAATTGTTTGGGTAAACGAATGTAAAGCTTGATCCCAGATTATGACATCTTAAACATTTGAGAAATTCGCTGTTCTGGTGTTTCAATTCCTGCCTGCTGTTCAGAATTGAATTCTGGGCAACCAGGAGAAATATGTTTCTTGCATTCCAAAGGCATTACGTCTCAGTTTAAAAATAGAATATTCTCCTCTGTTGTGTATTTACTTCCTTTTTTTATTTAATGTTTTGATGTTCTCTATTAATTTCGGTTTTTTTTTGGGATGTTTACGGTTTTCATTTATATCTTCCGTTATTTCTTTAACAAACTAATTATAAACAAAAAACTAGCAGCTATGACTTTGATTAAATAAAAACGGCCGTAACCTAGGGTTGCTTTCACAATGAAATCTTGAAGTTATGCTAAGGGAGATGAAAATGAAGTCAAGAAATATTCCTTTTAAGTCTAAAGAAACCAAAGAAATTGTAAAAATATCATGAGGGAGGGTCACACGTGTATGATGCCAAATGCCAAAGAAGGAACTTAAACTTGAAAAAGTTTTCACCTTCAGGATTTAATGCTGCTAAAAGCACTAAAATACTTTGCAAAATACAATGGAGTGAAATCATTATATATATATATATATATATATATATTTATATATATATATATATATATATATATATATATATATATATATATATATATATATATATATATATATATATATATATATATATATATATATATATATAGGAATTTTAAATTATATACGACACCTACAAGCACTAACAAAGTTTAATTCTCAATGATGTTGCTAAAAAATGGAAATACGTCGATTTTAGTTCGATTGGCTACAATTTACTTTTTACGTTTCTTTGATTGTTTAACAAATTTCAATTTCATTTTTTCTATCCATTCATTAAGCTGTCTTACATAAACAGAGACAAAAAAAAAAAAAAAACCAACACACACACCTTCATATGAAGGTGACGCTGAATATTTACAGCTGGACTGACTGATGGGCGATGGGCCAGGATGAACCCATGGGTCTATCAGACGTGAGCTAAGAACTGCATAACTCAGCCATGGTAACCACTTCGTTGACTGCCCTACATTCTCTCACAAACACACACACAACACAGCAGAGTAAAAGCATATACACACAACACACACACACACACACACACACACACACACATATATATATATAATATATATATATATATATATATATATATATATATATATATATAAATATATATATATGTGTGTGTGTAATATATATATATAATATATAATGTATATATATATAAATATATATATATATATATATATATATATATAGTATATATATATATATATATATATATATAAAAAGTATGTGTGTGTGTCCCACTTTAATCAAAAAAAAAAATCTAGACTAAGATCAATCATATATGCATTTATAAATAGTTGAATTAACTTCTGGTAGGTAAAAAACTTCCACGATAATATCATTATTTCATATTGTAGAATAAAGAGCGTCATTCATCCGACATTACATCCCTTAACTTCTTTAGATAAAGGCATTGGGTTGACTCCTGGCCATTCAAGTTCTTTGCATTCATTTCTCTTGTAATCTAAATATGCAGCATTTATTGGTCTACCTCCCCTTTCTTTCGAATTCTTTTCCTTTCAACAATAAATAAGTATCTAGTACGGAACATTTATGCACCAAATATATTCGTCAGTTATTTCCTAAATTCACTATTCTACGTAAAAGAAACGTACAGAAACTAACGAACATACTCTAAACGAATTACGACACGAATAAAACATAACAAGACGCGCCGGCAAAAAGAGTAACATTTATAAATGAAAGGACGAAACAAAAGAAGTGAAAGGAAACGAATTGTATCCGAAGGAAGGAAAAAGGGAACACGGGGAGGAACGACAAAGAGAAGAGGCGAGAGAGAAAAATGTAAGTCGGGAGCTGGATACTAAAAGGAAACGCAGCAGATTCCGAAAATGTAGACTATATGTATATAAAACACTGCAGAGACGAATTATGAATTTCAGTAATAACAAAATGAAGGGTAGAACTAAAAACAAAAAGAAAAATATGTTAAGGTCTTAGTTTGATAACAGACTGGACGAGCTAGGAAACCCTTTCGTCACAGATTCCCGTAGTGTTGCTAAGGTGAATCCTCTATTCTATTAATCTTATTTCACATCTCTTTTTTTTTTCTTTTAGCTTCACGCATTATACGAACTGAAGAGTGAAAAGAGATGCAAAACGGTGGATTTTGCAATCTTAACAATAATCAGCATACAAGCATTTCAGGACTTTAAATCACTCTCTCTGAAATTAAATTTCGAAAGGTTGGAACCAAAGACACCAAATACGAGAACATCAACGGAAAGAAGAGGCATGAAAGCAGCCAAACATCAGCGAGAGTAACAGTAACTTGAATAAGCGAAATGAAAAAGGGAAATGAAAGCAGCCAAACATCAGCGAGAGCATCAGGAACTTGAATAAGCGAAATTAAATTCTCAGAAAATCTCCGAGCCATCGAAATCTCATTTTTTCATTTGATTCGACTCTTTCTCCATTATCCGTATCCAATCATGAATGAGATGAAAAGTCAAGGACGAACTCTGTGAGGCAGGTAATGAAAGGAAGACGGAGAATAGATGGCAGATGATAAAGAGAAAAATGAAGAGAATAAAGAGGAGACATAATATCGATGAAATGAAACTTTTACTTATAGAAAATAACTAAAATCAAAGTTGTTTAGAAGCAATTCAATTGGCTGAAGAAAATTATTACAAGAATTTCAACAGAAACAATAAACAACCAAACATTTAGGAAAAATTATATATTTTCAAGAAATTTTGAAAACCTGGATCTTTGCTGTTTCTATAAAGTCGACTTGATATATCAGTGACATTAACTGACATAATCAACTAAGTAAGAATATGAAAAGCAGGTCATTTGGAATTTCCAACAGTCAGTTATTAAGCGAAATCAAAATTATTATTCAAAAGACAAACATCCATATTCATATTGAACAAGCCCACATGGGTCACTGACTTAATTTAAAAGCTTCCAAAGACTGTGGTGTTCATTTTGAATAACAGAAGGAAATAGGAGATAACAGATTCAATTAGCTATTAGAAAAAACAAATAAATTTACAATTTAATAAAAAGGGAGATAAAAATGTAAGTAAAATGCAAGGAGGGTTGTTTCAGGGTAGTAACATTGCATCTTCGCTTGAAATCTTGAGGTTCCAATTGCACAAACATCTTCAAGAAGACTATTCCATAGTCCAACGATGTGAGGAATACAAGGCTTCTGGAAATAGAAGTTCGACAGCAAGGCATATTTACGGCATACGGGTGCTGTTGTTCAGCAATTGTGGTCGCTTTCGGGGGAAAAAGAAGATCAGAGATCAATTGTGAAAATGAAACATCTCAGAATGATATAACAGAATTGCTGACAATCATACCAAAGATCTTTCTCTTCAACATTGTGTATAATTATTAATGAAGTGTAAAGGGTTTATTAGCTTTAATTCGTAAAACTGGTTTATGGCCATACAAATCAGTAGGTGAAAATAGGGGAAACAGTTTGCTGCTCCTAAGAAAAACGATCAGTGGTCATTAAACCATAAAGTGGGCCTAACTATTATTTTACTTTTGCTGTAATTCATTTGAAGCGTTTATAGTATAATCCGACTAAACTTTTCATCCGTCAGTAAGAGCGACTGCGTTTTGACTGGAATCCAAGTCCAAACCGAATAATTCCACAGCACGAATTCGTCACTATTATTGAGATAAAACCTCGACTAGGAAATTCCTTGGTCATACAAAATTACATAACCGAGAGTTAGATCAATTTAATGTATATTCCCAATTTAAAAATAAAATATGAACTCAATTGTCGAGAAACGAGTGATGAGATGTAAATCGTTTACAAGGCCTAATAAAGCTTTCTACAACCCTTTCCACAACTCGACCTGAAGATCGTCAACAAGTTCGATGGATTAATAAACTTGTAAGCCTTAAATATCAGCAAAGTTGTAACTATGGTTTGTATTTACTTGAAATTTTATTTCCGAGAGAGTTAAGTCTGTTTTGCAAAAACCTGTTCATCATATAGCAGGTACACTTGAACTACATAAAGCATTTAAATGGATTATGTCCAAATATTTAAAAGTCCTTGTCCTTGAATAAACAACACAAAGCAAAGGAGATAAAAGATCCAAACAGTGAGGAGTAAAAGCAAGTCACCATCGTCTTGTACACTTTTAAGATGAGGGGTAAAAACCAAACAGTTGGAGAGTAAGTAACTTGAAAAAGAAATGAAGTGGGAAATGCCCAAACACGTCTGGGAAATAAATGTTGAGAGGAAAATTTTTTTTGTTAAGCGAAATGAATTGGGACAAAAACATTATAAAATCACTGAATGTAAGGGAAAGCTTGAATATAAAGAGAAATGAATAAATGGATATAAAGCACACACAAACATCATTTATGTGTGTGTAACTTGAATAAGCGAAATGACAAAGGGAAATAAAAGCATCCAAATATCATATATATAATATATATATATGAATAATAAATGAAAATATATATATATATCCAAACATCATATATATAACATAACTTGAATAATCGAAATGAAAAAGGAAATAAAAGCATCCAAACATCAGTGCGAGTAAAGTAACTTGCTTTAAGCGAAATGAAAAAGGGATGATGGTCACTCAAACATCAAATAAGTAACAGTAATTTGAATAACCGAAATAAAAATGGAGATAAAAGCATCCAAACATCACTGCAGTAACAGTTCTTTGAATCAGCCTCATTCAAAAGGGAGATGAAAGACAGCTAATCATCAGCAGGTTGACAGTATCAAGAAAAGATATGATAAAGGTCTGAAAGCAACCGGACATCAAAGGAAGATTTTAACTTGAATTAACGAAATGAAAAACGGAGATGAAAGCAGCCAAACATCAATGATAGTAACACGAACTTGAATTAACGAAATGAAAAACGGAGATGAAAGCAGCCAAACATCAATTAAAAGGTTTCTCAGAATACATGATTCGAAATGAAAAAAGGAGATAAAACACATTAGCCGGACCCATCAGCAAAGATGGTAACAGTAACTTGATTAGTTGAAATGCAGAACCTAGATCAAGCAGTCAAACTTCAGACACCAGTAACAGGAGGTCTTGAATAAGTGAAATTAAAACGGGTGATAAATCAAACAATCTCAAAGTCAGTAAGAGCTTACCTGAATAAGTGAAATGAAAAAGTCGATAAAAGCAAAACATCACCTTCAGTCCCATGACCAAAAACCCAAAGGAGTTATAAGGTTTCTTGCCAAACATCTCAAGAATAGCATGTGACTTTTAAAAGAAATCTAAAAATTCGGAGATAAAACAATTACCAATCATTGAGATAAAGTACTTAGTGCTTTTCATCATAATAACAGTAACGAAATCTTTATAAAAATAGCGGACCATCAATGGGTTAACTTTTAACTTGAAGAAAGAAAATAAAAACTTCCGTCCCATGAAATTTCAAACAGGCAAAGTAAAGGAACTTGAATAAGTGAAATGAAGAAAAGGGAGATAAATGAGCCAAACATTTACTAAATTGGAACTTGAATTGAGAAATAAAAATCCACGGGGTCTACCTAGAACTTCGTGAGAATTGTGATAAAGTTACATTTCTATTCAAACGGCAAATCATTTATTGGTGCCTCAGGCCAACAAGCAAACACCTTCACAACAGAGGTTTTTTCCAATAAACACTGCAAGAATTACAACCAGAAAGTCAACTGGGAAAAAACGGATTTTATTTTTAAAGAATAAAACACCAAGAGGGTTTTCAGCTACTTTCAGACTAATTCTAGCTTCATCATTTCCAGCCATCTATATTGAAAAAACGAAAATTCAATCACTGAAGCAATAGAATCAGGTTTGATACGGAATAATTCTGAAGATAAGATCACTTCTCAAATAATATGCACAGATTTTAAGAAGTTTACTTTCAACCTTGAAATTCAATCACTGAAGCAATAAATAATCCTCAACCAACAAGGATAACATTGCATAAGACCTATCAAAGTTTTTATGGCGAAAAACAGGTAAAACTTCTGGCATAGCTTTTCATAATAAGCATGTGTTCCACAAACACCCTTCTAGAACTAAAATCTTCACTGCCTCTCCTCTTATAGTCCATTAAACAAAGAGACATTTGGACCTCTCACCCCTTCTTTTAAAATGGTCACCCTATAAAAACATATCTTACTTTTGCCAGCAAGCAAACATATACCACCACACCACAACATCTCACGACTCGTCAGCTCCTATGTTTACCAGTACTTATTACTCAAAAATCATCCCCAAAAGTATACATAAATCGACACTAACCTTCCCACCCCTGCATCGTTCAGCCCTGTCTCTGTTTTATTCTTTAAATTCAATTAATCTATATACTTGACTCTTTAGCAGATGACTGCAGATCCTTCAGACGGCATATGTTAATTTTCATTTTATATTTTAACTATTAAAAGGTCTCCGCCTTGCCCTGAGAGACGAGTGATAATAACTAAAGTTTTCGAGTGTAGCCGCATTCTACAACTATGGATATAGAAAACACCCAATATTAGGTTACCTAGCACCCTTGTAACCCCCACCCCCAACACAACAAAGCATAGACTCCAAAGATTTACATTAAATACATGTCATTCTACGGGTTTTATACTTACTGATAGTACATACATGTCTGAATGCAGAAAATCTTCATTAAGCTAGATTAAACTGTCTTTATTGAATGAGGTTTTAGACTGTTTCTTACCAAATGGAACCGTGCTCTCTTATTCCATTTTATGACCTTTTGTATATTTTCGTTCGATCCCTTCCACTTGAAAAGTAAGACATTTTCAGGATAAAATTCCCATAAAATCAAATTATCATCAAGGACAACACTATGATATGTTAACGTTTTTTCAGTTCTTCTTTTAAAAAGAAAGATTATTTTCTTTAATAATTAATAAATTGATATCTACTCTACGGTAAAGTTGTTTTCCTAGAGACCCCCCCTGTATACAACGAAGTGACAAATGTACAAACAAAAATGTTATTTTCTTTTTTCCTAACTGATGCCTTCCAAAATCACAGAAGACAGGGCGATACAAAAAGTCAATTATTGACATATACACGCACAAAGGGAAAGAGCGTGAAAGTCAAAGCAATGGATGGGGAATGCGTGACTCGACTTTAGCACTGTCAGGTTTGTGTAATGCGTGTAATATATTTCATACAAATTTATTACACAAGAAATTACTGTATCATTACAATTATTCGTTCCAACAGCTTTCTCTCTCTCTCTCTCTCTCTCTCTCTCATCATCTCTCTCATCTCTCTCAATTACACATTTGCAGTTAGATTTTTCGTATCGTGTCATATCTTCGGCCGAAAATAATTGCTAGTGTTCGACTTGAACAGAACAAAACCTAAAGAAGACCCCAATGACCAATACAGTCCAGGTTGCAAAACGTTACTATGAATGCCAGAGCACATTGCACTTTAGATACCATTCCCAACCATTTTCCCTTCTTCCAAAAAACTGGGATACTCAGACTCATTGGTGAGGAAGGTTTGTTGTATGGCTAGGAAACACTACTACTGGGGAAGACGCCGAGATAAAACTGAATAAACAGGAAAAATTCGATTGTTATTCCAAACAATAACTCATTAAGGATCTGAACAAAACTGAAAAATACAAGACTAGTTGGGTATAATAATAGCAACATTAAGAATAAGGTAACTAGAAATATAACACCATAAAAGGGGAGGAGAAAGGGGGGGGGGTTCCATGGACTACCTAGCACCTTGTGACAACTGTGATAAGGCATGTTTTGAAGCATCTGGAATATTATACAAGGAGAGGCAAGCCAGTGTAAGCAGAACATCGCCACCACAATAATTTGCACAATGCCAAACTTTGCTGGAATCATAACCATGAGGTTTGGGAAAAAACAGATTCATATTTACCAACAAGAATAAAACATAGGGTGACTAACGAACACCTTCATCTCCTACTATCAAAAAAACAATGGAAGGCGACATACGGAATAATTTTGAAGACAAGATTACTTGTGATATAATATACCAGAGCTTTAAGAAGAACACAAACGAAAAGATGTGCAGGAAGGGATAATTCCGAACCAACGAAGGATTAAGTAAAGACCACGAAGATTAAGAAGAGTGCAGGAAGGGTAGGAGGAGTTGAATATCAACGGGCAGGGAGTTCCATGGACTAGAAAAAGAAAATAACAGATGTTGGGAGGGTACATATATTAGCTGTTATCTTCATCGGTGCATCAGTACCTGATTAAGACTGTTATAATGTATATTTACTATATTTTTACAAAATAAAAGAATAAAATGTAATAACGATTTTAAAACAGATTCCATGAACTATTGGTATAATAGGTAACAGTATGGATTCAATATCATTTGAGGATAAAAATAATCGATTGACTCAGTTTAAGGATGCGACCGTTGATATAAAAAATGATTATTTTGTATTTCAAATGACCTCGACATTTATTTACGTTTATGTTTGCATTTAAAAATAAAAACAATTTTGATGTTTTCAACCAGAGCTGTACATTAGCATCAAAAAAATTCCGTCTGTTACTCAGTCATTTCTAAACTATTTGTTTAAGGAACGTAATCTTTTCTGAAAGGCCGGTATATTTTACGTTAATCCTATTTTGTTTTTTTTTATCTAACTGAAGTTTTGCACTAAATGAGCTTATAGTGTTAAGTACATTTCTCGTAATATACATTTTGTCAAAGAATGTTTAATAGCAAAGGACTAAAAATAATTCAAGTTTAGAACGTGTCCATTGTGTTTGAATTACGTATAAGTATCCGTATATTTTATACATGAAAACTTTTTATGACATATGTTGTATCCCATTAACGAAAGTGGATTTTGACATCATCTTAGCACTTTAATTCCTCAGACAATCACAAAATTTAAAATGTGTCTGTCCTTTTGAACAGCCTGACGATTTACTGTAGATCCGAATCATCAATACAGTCCATTTAATTCTTTGGAGCAAATGGTGGGATCATTAAATCTTACCGTCCTTAAATTTTGATATATATGAAAAATTAGCGAAGGAGTTTGTAACCAAAAGGAAATCAAGTATCAATAATTTTTTTAGCATCGATTCGAATGATTCTGAATCGTAGGGTTCTGAAACAGAAAATAGTTTTGGAGCAATACATTTACCATTTTAAAGTAACGAAAAATCAGGCATCTATGAAATAAATCATTCTGGCATCACTGATTCCAGCAATAAGCCGCCGTTGACAGAATCTAAAATATTTTTCAAGTGAAAGAAGGCATGGACAAACTCATCTCAGTCCCAGCATTGAGGGCTCAGCTTTCGTAAGTCGTACTTGTGTTTAACTTCTACTTAGCATTGTCTATAGAGTACCACCTTCCGATCTCCGTACTATCAAAGAAAGAGGACAAAAAGCTAGTTTCATCCGGAGAGAGAGAGAGAGAGAGAGAGAGGGAGAGAGAGAGAGTGAGCATAAGGTTTAGTTTTCAAAGGTCACATGTACTCAATTGCATTTTTTCTTTGAGCCGTGAAACAACATCAAACTGTTTCTCTACTGGATTAACTTCATTGTCATACGGTCATTTTGACTTGCAACGTTTTATCTTTTAGTCGCCTGACATTTTTTAAAATAAACTTTAAAAATAATCCCTTTTAAAATTAACGATAACGTTCTACATAGGGCATCCCACGACTTAACCTGATTTTCTTTAAATTTCATTTCTTATTTTAAGGATGCACCTCAGAATACTAGTGCATTCTTTTAAAAAATATTTTAAAATTCAGTAATGAAACACATTTTATGTTCATCATTTTTTGTATGAATCCATAGGACATCAATATTTTATTTTTCAAAGCTGTAGCATATTTGGAAATTCAGAGGTTATCACTGGCAACACCATTGGATGGCCTATAGAAACTTTCCAGTCACTAGGCCTTAGTAGTGAGAGAAATCAACTCAGCACTTTCACTGTGTTTTTCAACAGGTACAAAGACTGCATAAACATCAAGAGTGAAAGTCGCTGACTTCTCATTAAAGGTGGCACACAAAATGAAAAAATATTAATAATAATGAGATTTCAATGTCTTGGCCCACAGGCTTTTTGTGGTTTAAAAAACTAACGGATATAGAAAATGATTCAGAATTCAAGAGAAGCTATTAGCAAATGAATGTAAAATATAGGAAGACACTCAGATACAAACGACAACACTGGGATTTCATGGAACGAGTAACTGTTACAACCTTCTTTAGCAACAGCAAACTTTACGAAACGAAATCTTGTAGACAAGCTGGTAAGAGTTTTCCTCGACCAACATGAAACTTAGAACGTGGCGACATAGCATGCGCAAAACATTGCATAAAATACTAAGTGTTCCTGTGCAGTTAATTTTCACGAGAAAAAGCTTATAAGTTCTCAGCAACACATAACAGATCAGGATGCATGGATCCATTATTTCCAAATCTAAGGGTCCTTTGCCTCTCCCCATATATGTTTCTGCCCCGTCATTCCTCGCATTCTCCATATAACCCCTCGACCACTAGGTGCTTTTTCCTATTATAAACATGCCCTGGGAGTCACTTATTTCTTAAAACCTGTGATATAAGATTCTGAGTTTTTAGTTCTATGACAATATAGCATGTAAAACAAAATAATGGGAAATGCGATGTGCATTTAGCAACTAAAGTTCAGTATACGAAGAAGCATAACCACCACAAACAAAAGAAAAAATCTGATAAAAGCACAATATTCATCAGCGATTATCATGTTTTACGATGATATCAAAGTTACCGAAGTTCATTCATGAATAAAACATAACAGACTAAAATATTGCTAAGACACATTAAACAAACATCATTTAAATTGTGAATGCCAATTAATGAGTGAGGAAAAACGTAAACCAGTTGATGCGTGAGGAAAAAGTAAACTGGTTGATGATTGAGGAAAAGAGTAAACCAGTTGATGAGTGAGGAAAAACGTTAACCAGCTGATGCGTGAGGAAAAAAGTAAACCGTTTGATGAGTGAGGAAAAAAGTAAACCAGTTTATGAGTGAGGAAAAACGTAAACCAGTTGATGAGTGAGGAAAAAAAGTAAACCGGTTGATGAGTGAGGAGAAAAGTAAACCAGTTGATGAGTGAGGAAAAAAAGTAAACCAGTTGATGAGTGAGGAAAAAGTAAACCTTAAACTGAATACGAAAGGTTACTCACTGGAAATATTGCCTTTCCTGATCCAGGGGTGGCGAAATGTATAAATCTTCACGCATTGCAAGAGACACTTCATCATATTTTTAATTGCCATATAGGTAATCTCATGACACCAAATACTGACCTGAAAAGTGAAAAAAAAACCTACTTACTATTTATACGTAGAAAGTTTACAAAACAACTCATTTTAAGACAGAGTCAAAGCCCAGGCATAATCCATTTTGCAGTAATATCTGATGGCGCTATGATAAAACAGAAAAGTACATCAAAGAAGATTGAAGCATTTCCGTAGTCATATCAGATCACAGTGTTTGTGTTTACCCTACAAAAGCAGTAATATAATACAAAAAGTCAATGTAGCAGTGTTAATAACGTTGCCTGCCTGTTAATCAAGAGCCACAGTATTTTACTGTTACTTAATAAAATCCCTTTGATACTTTGTTTACTAACACAAGTGATAATGAACAAAAGAGTTTACCAATCAAAATATAAACAAAACCTTCAACAGTGGATCATTTTTGCCTACATTGATTAGCATATGCACTGACAAATTTTTGGTCGTTTATTATGCATGATATCAGCCATGAGATTTATAAAGAAAAAAATAATTATTATTATTATTATTATATCATATCTTTATAAATACAGATAATAAATAATCGTCATAGGATATCTTTGAAAATAAGCAGATATTATACAATGGAAAGCTCTGTGAAAATAAGCTCCTACAAGACAACAGTTTGAACCAATTCGATATGTTTTCAGGTTTCGTTTTATTCAGTGTTTGGCAGAGAATCTACTCACGTTCTAAAAATTTTGTGGTTTTTTAGTCGAAAACCAAGAAAATTTTACGGACCTTGATGCAAAGTAACATAAAAACGAAGATATAAAACAATTATCAAATATGCTTGAAATGATGTAAATAATTGATGCGCAAGTATATAGTAAAATTTTCTTCAGAAAATAACAAATTAATTCAACATAGGATTAAATCATGTTTCTTTAAAGATTCTTATAATACGACCCTTAAAAGACAGCATAAATTAACTGAAACGTTTTTGCTGGCCCTTTTCGGCTTTCATGCTAAATTAAGCTACCACTGAATACTGAAAGTAAAATATTATTAGCATAATGAAACCACCCATGAGAGTAGCAGAATATTCCCAAGACTATGACAGTAAACGGCTAGAATGCTTATTAGCAACATAATTATTTTTACAATTTAATAGGCTTGTGCGATAAAATCAAAAGCAAATACAGTATAAATTACCGTCAGATACTAGCTTTTTTTCTATTGTTAGATATACTGGACAGTGATAAAAGAAAAAAATAGAAGTGTAGCGAGAGAAACGGAGGGTGGCAGTTAGCAAAGAAGAGTTATTGCGAATGAATGTACGAGATAAAATGTACAATAAAAGGGAAAAGAAATTTTCAAAAACAGGGAGGACACGTGAAACAGTTAAGGGCAGACACTGAAAACAAGAATTCCTAAATTGAAATCTGAAGGAACAAAACTGGGAGTAGTTTTGAACGAAGAAAATAGTTCAGTGAGAACATTTAAAAAAAAAAAAATTAATAAAACTACAGCTATAGAAAATAATTTTTACAAATTTAAAAACATGCAACTCAAAACATTGTCAAAACTCCGTGAAAAGTGACGAAATGAAATTTTAAAAATCCGTAATTACAGTTCTACCAGAATTCAAAAGTAACATTAGTGTTTTGGTCCTCCTGGATAGTCCTCAACAACTGTAAACTCCATCTCCTATGGTGTGTAGATCTTTTTCTGTTGACAAATTAAAACAAAAGTAGCATCCTACTTTTAGTGTTTCAAGAGAGCCCCCCCTTCATTTGTGATTTTTTTTTTTTTGTATTTTGTTTTATTTGATCTTCCATTAAGCTATGAACATTTCTCCTTACTTCTGTGTATTTTTCAATTCTGTCAGTAAAAACACACTATAAATGTAACTTAGTTTAAACTTATATTTTTATGTTAATACATACACATTACAGTTACATTACATATATATATATATATATATATATATATATATATATATATATATATATATATATATATATATATATATATATATATATATATAGATAGATAGATAGATAGATAGATAGATAGATAGATAGATAGATAGATAGATAGATATATATATATAGATAGATATAATTTTGAAATTTGATATATCCGTTATTGGATTCGCTTCAGAATATAGGTCACGTTAACCATTTTGATCGACAGATGTTTTCATTACATGTCCTCATTCTGAAACCCAAGTTGCAGATTCGAATCCTGCTACTCACGTCAGAATTTCTTCACATTCTTCCCTTTGGATCTCGAGTTTTGCAGTGACAAGCCTATAAGCTTATCCAAAACGTCTGAAGAAATCGAGGAGTTAAAAGGCTCTGTAGTTATTCACACTCTTGAAATCGAAATGCGGGTGATCTGAATAGCATTTGAAGATAATCTCTTCTGAAATGAAGTCATACGAGAGGGAGTTCAAACAATAATTATTAGATAATCAGTATGATATTAACCTATAGCTTTGTAAACCTAAGAAACTAAATGAGAAAGAATGATTGGTTAAAGAATAGAACGATGCAGAAACGAACAAATTTCATTTTTGTAATGGCACATCTAGAAATTCCCGAAACCAACTCTTGTATAAATGAATTATTCCCTAATAATTTGATTAACAGAACACAATCATAATAATTAATGGAGTCATTTGATGCAACACAAACAAACACATAGCCGCATAATATAAGCAGAAAACCTACGTCCATACAGAAGAGGGAATATCGCTTAATGGAGTTATGTAAATTAGCATCACTAAAACGTTTTAGCCCCTCGACGGTGAGCTAATTAAATCAACACTGATAATGAGAGACGCAGCCACCGGGCTTAGTCCACAAAGCTCGCCAGTGAATTTTCTTTCAGTGCGGTCTTCCTTGGAAACAAAATGATTGGGACTCTGCACAGAATATGGTGACAGGAAGAAGAGAAACAACGAATCTGTTCAGTTTAAGTAATGCAAAGTAGGATAATACTACGTCTGCTTCACAAGAAGAGTATAAAATAAAATTTAAAAAAAGGAAAGCTACAATGAAGGATACATAAAACTTAAGAAACTAACTGGCTGACATTCATTTTAATGTTGATAAAAGAAAAATAAAGACAGATAACTTTGGATATTAACTGGCCTAAGTTCTTTCGAAAGAAGATATTCTGGTCGATTACAATCTGTTCAAGATATGTCTTATGTAGGTATTTAAGCATGTAATTCATATAAAATACTATATAATAAAATAACCAAAATTATATCCTTGAATCAATCAAGCTGATTTCTACACATTATGATAAACCGAAGAAATGGTTAGAGAGCATACAAAAGGATGATGAAATATAGAACGAAACTGAAATATGAATTTACTTTATGGTGGATGTTACAACGTATTCATCATCCCAACTCAGTATCATGAAAATTACGATAAGCACAGTAAATCAAATTATGTTAAAGCTCAAAATACCTGGGTAAAAGAAAAATTTCAAAAGCAAAGGTTTAAAAGTTATGTGTGACCAATTACAGATGTCAAGTAGTTTACCTTGTTATTATTAAGTATACTAGGGCACATGACAGCAATAATGACAAAATTGACATAAATATAAATGTATGTATATAATATATATGGCAAGATAAATATAGTTAAAACAAAAATATATATATAGATAATATAAATATATATATATATACACACACGGTTTCCTTCACACACACACACACACACTTAACACACAAACACAGGTAACCAACAATATATAGAGAATATATATAGAATATATATATATATATAAAATAGATATATATATATATATATATATATATATATATATATATATATATAAATTACATATATCATGCAATAAGGAAGTGCATGTATGAGATTAATCAATAGAACATTGTACGACCATGTTTTTCCCCATACTTGAATAAGAATTAGAAAGAATGATTGGTCACAGACATATTTAAATTAGAAAGATGTAGAAACCAACAAATTTTTCTTTTTAATTTTTAAAATCAATAAATTTCTGAAGTCAATTTTTAAAAATTACTGTAAAATCAATTATCATACTGATAATTAGATTATCAGACCACAAACTTATTAATTTGAAAGACATTTAATGCTTTTTACCCAGTCAATTATATTTGTTTGAAAAAAATATCATTAAATGAAGAAATTATTTTTTTACAAATCTAATAATTTGATGGAATTTCATACACACACATAAAATATTCTAATAACAAACTTTATATTATCTGAATATATATATATATATATAAATATAAAATATATGGATATACATAAAATATATATTTTTTTTATAGGAGATGAGGGGTTAATATATATATGTCTTACCAGGAAATTTCAGGATAGACTACCCCCTCCTCACGGGGCAATCTCCATCCTAGCAAAACGATTAATGAAAACTGTTACTGCATTCAGAGGAACTGTTTCTTGTCATTAAAAATTTTATTGGTAAAATGGTCAAGAGATAGAAATACGTAAAACTTGATTCATACATTTTCATCTCCACAAATTGTTATCTCTATTTTGCTTATTAAAGGTTAAAGTATCGATGATGGCATCACTTTTTTCATTTATTCTAATTTGTCTTTTTTACTTGTAATCACGAGTAACCCTCGTCATCCTTTGGTAAATATAATGAAATGGTACATTTACATAATGATCCATATAAACCAAGTATACAGGAATGGAACTATTTGTTCAAGATAAGAAAAAATTTTTTAATATAATAAAGACTCATTATGCCTATAATAGCTTCGCTGTTGATCTCCAAGTTAAACTGGTCAGGAATCATTAGTCATTTAAAAATTTTCCAGATGGAGTTTCTTATAGCTTTTGTTTTATATGATAAATCATTTTTACTCTATAAAGACCCTATTTATTTATGTTTCAATAATACGTTTCTTGTTTCTCAGATTTCTTAATACTATAAAATCACCACGTTCTGGTTATCATTACAGATAAACTGTTGAAAACTATTCTATATCATTAACGATAATGCCAACAACAGTAGAGAGACCACTAGAGACAAGCAGAGAGAGAGAAATCAAGAGAGAAATGAAGATAATTAAACATAAATATATATTTTAAATATGCCAATAGAACAACGTGTTTGGTTCTATTCAGTTGAGGATTTTCAGCAACCTCAAATGAAGAATAAAGACCTCCAAGAGGGATTACTTGTTCTTGTTTTTGAGATAGAGAGAGATCATTTTGACCTTATTCATTATTTGCGTTAATTTTTTCTAAATTTCCTATGATACTGATAAATCTATTTTGACGTTTCAAGATGAGGTCTGTCTTGACCGCTGGCTAATGAGTTTGCTTTTATGGAAATTTTAACAACATTTTTATCGTGATCTCAGCTGGAGTAAAGGGGGCCTTATCAGCATTTATAATCTCGTAGGTATTACACCCTTCGTTTATTTTAAAAAGGTTATTTTCTTTATAATTTTTTAAATCCTACAATTGCAAATTTTTAATATTTATGCTGTAGAGATGGGAACGTCACATCCTGAGTTTTTTAAAGAATGAATGGAGAAAGAGGAAGTTACGTTCTGTCTCTTTCTTTCTCTTCTCTTTCGTTCTTTTCTTTTAAATCCTTCAGCTGGAATCCTTTATGGAAATTTCATTCAGACTATAAACCCAAGAAGGATGTTAAGGGAAAACCTTTATAGAGACCATCAGGTTATTAAAAAACGGTGATAAATAAATATTCAGTATATGAGGGAATAGAAAATAAGATCTATACACCTGCATTCAGGAGGCATCAGCAGAAAGCAGAAATAAATTTGCTCTTCGCTTAAACTTTCGGAGATCAAAATATTCCAGCATGACACTAGGAAAATATCCCACATTTTAGTTTTAGCCAAAATAACACTCCTAGCAAAATAGTAGTATTAAACATGATGTTAGTTAGCGAGACACTGTTTGCAGCATAAAGAAAATCTAGTGTTGCAAAGAGTGTGTCGTTTTCAATTTTCAATTTTCATTGTTGACAAATATTTTACAAAATTAGATTTCGACTGTTTGCTGAAGTTGTGAAATCTCGGATCTCTTATATAGCAAAGTAAGGTCAGAAGTTACAAAAGTAATATAGAGGGTTAGTTTAAGCAGTATGAATACGAACAATAAAGGGTTTCCTTGAAGGGTTCTTCTTATCCACCAAAAAATTTCCTGAGCCTGAGCAATAATCTCAGTAATAACCATAGTTTCATGAAGTCATCCTTGTTTATTTGCACCAACCATGCATGTTTTATTCTGTCCTGACTTTAAGGATTTGCAAACACATCAACCATAAAAATTCTAAAAACTGTGCCATCCACTTCTTTCAAGAATCAAGGTTTTGCAACGAACCATGGCCAGTTATCCACATATTTTCACACACATCAATGCTTCTTTCCATGAATACTATATCACTCAATTTATACTTCAATAAGCCTTCAGTTAGTTTTTGTCCCCTCTATTATGAAAAGGAATAATAATTTCCATGCTCACACGATTACTCGTAACATATCCAACATTCAAAACAAATAATTCACATCTTAATCTATCAATAAGTTTCACTGTTATGCCGTAAAGGCCGCCAATGATTCTGACCAAAAAACGAACAGATGAATTCTTTGAAAAATCCGTCGGATAGAATAGAATATACAATTTGGCAATGGCCAACGCTGGGACTTATGAGGTCGTTCTGCCTGAAAGGGCTTATTGACAGTTAATAAGACTTGAAAGGTGCTAACAGGAAAATCTGTCTGAGGGTTGCACAATAGACAAGTGTTAGAGAGGGTCTTGAAAGTCAGACTTGAAAGAAAGAATAAGAACGGCCAGGGGTGACGTCCAATAACCACTGTCGTTGACCCTTCGAAATGGGAAATCCATTGTTCTTTAATTTTTTTTAGACTGTAAATATTCAAGATTAAAGTACGAATAGGATTAAGATTCTTAGAACTGATCCAATCGCACGATTAAAGAAAGTTTCTGGAATATGGATGATGACTTTGTCAAATAACACTATAACTATATGAACAAATTTGCAGCCTTCTTTTTAGCCTTTTTAAATATTTAAGATCCGAGGGCGGAGAGAAGAAAAATGATAGCAGAAAAAACCTGCCGACAGACTAAGTTAAAGCCGGCACAATAGTAAGGAGTTTTACAGACAATTCTAAAAAGGAGAAATATAAATATATTCCTAGAATCATACATTGTCTTAGATAGATATCCATAAAATCTCATTTCACAGAAGAATGACATCGGAGGACCAAGTGAGTAACTTCAGGCTAATTACAACTTCAGATTTCTAATTGCAAGAAGACGATAAAAGACTTCAAGCGCGTGAAGGATTCTCAAATCAGAGGAATTTCAGCAGCTTCAAATAAAGCCGGATGGATAATAATGCGGTAATTATTAACAGATTATTAGAAGATAATTATTTTCATCTTTCTTCTTGATTATAAAGTATAATTCTTGTTTGATTAACCCCTATGATAGAGAACTTCAGTCGGCAATGTGAAAATTCCATCACGTAGTTTCTAGAAGAACAAAAACAAATCAGGATAACAGAGCAACATATAATCAGATGGCCCACCTAATTGAATTTAGTTTGAGCAGACTAAAGTGATCTTTAAAGCGACCTTGATTTCTTAAAACGTCAGCCTTACGGATTTTTTTAAAATAGATATTTATAACAACCCAGAATAAACAAGAACATTCACCACAAAATATTTCTCTGCAAAGACTCCCAACAGCAACTGAAAATTCTCTCTCGTTGCTAAATGTATTAATATCTTAGATTTAGGAATAAACACGCAAGATGGAAAGATACCTCGATCGGAAATCCTGTCTGCAGGATTCAAGCTTTTATAATGGATAAAATGGTTTCCTTGGTAACAAGATTATAAACTCAGCGTCTGTTTCTCCCAAAAGTCATCTTTACATGATAGTAAAAAAAAAAAAAAATCAATACATCTGCCAAGCTTCATCCTATTTAGCTTCGCTCTTCTTGAGTTGTGGGAATATAAAATGGGTCATAAATAGAGTGTGAATGGTCTGTGTTTGTAGATGATGCACAGTTGATGGTGACTGTGATGAGAAATCACAAAAATAGTAGAGTTTGAAAGCTCTAGCAAGTAGTGATGCACTGCTATATCGCACAGAAACTCAGACACACACGAATGCACAAGTGAAATTATTACAAACTCTTTCCAATTAAACTTTTAATTATTTCATAATAAAAGAAATGAAAGCAATAACTTTAGAGTGGTTGATCAATTGAAACGAAAAAATCGGCGATACGCAGTTGCAAAGAAACATTTTAATCTAGGTAATCATGTTGATTAACAAGCGATTATTCTCTTCAATTCTCATCACAGTTAAGTGCCATTCAGATGGTATTTTAAAAGAACTCATGTTGTTTATCCACTGATTAGGATAGGCATCACGAAAACCCTTGAAGATAATGCAAATTACCATTGGGTCCCCAGAGATGAAATGATTAACAGGACATTAATCCATTTGTCAGCCGTTATTTCATCATCATATAAAAAAAGATTGTTTTAAATATTTTCTGACACAGTATATTTATATGGGAATGTTGTAAATGTACGTATCTGTATATATATATATATTATATATATATATATATATATATATATATATATTATATATATATATATATATATATATTATATATATATATATATATATATATATATATATGTCATATTTCATTTATGCCACATTTAAAGAAACTACGTTTCTTAGTAAATCTAAGATAATTCCCAATTTGTATATCTGTACTGATCATGAAAGGAAGGCTATTGTGAAATCTCCGTTTGGTCAAACCAGACGCAGACGTCATCAATAAGTACCTGTGTAGTGCTTTAAGACAGTGTGTCATCATACATTAGCATGCGTTTGCATAAACTCAGCGTTCTCCTTTTTGCTCAGAGCTGGAGGCAAAGTCACGTAGCCGTGGGAAGTCCTTGGGAACGAGGTCATATGTTTGTTCGTGTGTGTGCATCTTAGTCTTGCTATGTAAAAGTGTGACAGCTTAGATATTAGATCGACATGGGAGATCATCCTGTGCAGACCAATTGTATTCTTTTGTAAATAAGTCTTTATACGAAATACAAGAAAAACCACTATGGAGTTTGTCTGAAATCCTGCAGAACATTGGTCTGATCTTCCAAAAACAGTCTTATTCTACAGCCATGGAGAAACTGAAGATGTCATAACCAAACTCTGACTGAGTTCCAAACACAGTCCTTATAACCAAACACCAGGAGGAATTTCTGATGAAATACCTTCTTATAACAGTGGTGGCAGCACACACAACAGCGGTCACAACAGAGCTTTCTGGCAGCACCTCTACATGGCGTCTACATTGGTGGAACGGAAGCTCCGATACGGCGAGATGCCCAAAAAACCATAGACAATTGTTGTCATCTTCATAAACGACATGGTTATCAAAACGACGGAAGCGGAAAAAACAATCAACAACGAAAAAGCGAGGAAAACATCTGACCTTCACAACACATCTACCCCAACGCATGGCAGAGAGAGAGAAATCTACACAAATCTACGCAACATTGCACATCAACACTCCACGATGTTCCTTGAGGGTTTCTGCAATCAACATTCATCAACATAAGAAGTTCAACATCCACAATAACATCCCTTCGATGACGTGTATCTAGCCAGACGGAAGTTGGACAGCAGAGGAACCTCGTCGACCTACTTACCAGAATCCAATAAAAAGCTAAGTACAGCCATTATTTATAACAGTTGGTATATTCATTTACAGTGTTCGGGTCTAGAGTGGCAGGTTGCTGATATAAGGTGAGCAGTGCCGTAGATTAATACCTTTGCCTTGCAGACGTAGCGGTTCCTGATAACTCATTTTTTTTTTTTCATACTTTTGTGTCCTTTTATTTTTTACGCCTGACACATTGTTAACTCTGTTCTTTTTCAGGAAAGTGCATTTATTACTTTCATTATTGTATTTTATGATGCATTTTTCATAAGTGATGTTATTTTTTAGCGGTTATATGAATCTCGGTTGTTATTTACTTGCGTTCCTGGTTTAGATTTATGAGGTTACGTAGCGGCCGTGTTTATTCATATAGGTTTCAAGATCACTTAGAGAGTAGGCGTGCGGATAGGAAACTTAGTAGGAAAATGACTCCTCCAACCCCAGGTGGGAGCGACCCCACCACTTCCCCACAGAATCCTGTAGTTACGGTAGTTAATGCTAGATCGCCAATTGTACCATTCGCAGGTCGTGTCAATGGATTTTTGACGCAGGGTGTCGAATCTTGGATTTCGTCTATAGACGTACACCTCACGGCAAAATCCATTACCGATCCGTCTTTACAATTGCAAGAGGCAAAGAGTTTCATAGATTTTGCTAAAGGAGATGCAGGTGCGTACTTGCGGGGGAATATCTTTTAAAGAAACAAACACTTGGGATGGTTTCAAAGCCAATCTGCGTTCCATTTATGGGAGTGAGGATGCATTGGATGAAGTTCTTGCTTTACGCAACATCATAAGACTCACATCTATGACTAATCTAAGTATAGCAGATAGGGCAGCTCTGATAGGAGATAGGCTCGAAGAGTATAAAGGACAGATTGATGGCTCAAGTTGGGTCAATGGTAATCTGCATATCAGTTCCAAATCTGTCTGCAGGTTATTCTATTTAACACTTGTAACAGCAATGTTACCTGAACCTTTGGTTAAGTGTTTTGATGAAAAATTACAATCAGATAGCTCAGAATTAGATATCTATAGGCAAGTTCGGAAACACTTGTCCAAGTGTACAGATCTCGATCCTTCTCTGATTCAGGATTTTACAAAGCAAGAAAACAAAAATCATGCGTCTACATCACCGCAACAGGTTAACTTAGTCACTAATAATCCATCAGCAGTCATTTGTTACAATTGCAAAAACCTGGTCATGTGATAAATGAGTGTAGGTCCCGCTATTGTTCAATCCATAACAGTACGCATCATAAGTATAGTCATTGCAATGCAAGAAAGAAGAATTTAAACAGTAACACAAACATTCAAAACACTGGTAATGACGCTAAAAAGCAACAGTACCATGGGGGAAAGAACAAACATTACAAGCAGAACAGTAATGCAGGTCAGAAACAAGTACATTCAAATCGTTCCTCGGGAAAGCCAACTTCAGGCTCAGCAGTTCCAAACAATAATGCGTCAGTGAATTTTCCGAATGCCGGCGGGCAGACAAACACCACATAGCCAGCTTAAAGGGGGAGGAGAGTGATATTGGGTTATCATCACTTTTTGAATCAGATAATAAGTTTAATGTTCTCCAAGATATGTGTGAAGACAAGAATTTTCCAGAAATCGAGGTAGTGTCTCCCAAACATGCAGAGCACGGTCCCGTAGATTTTTGCAAAATACACGCTATTATTGGCTCAGAAGAAGTTAGACCCACTTTGCATGCAGTTAGCTTAGAACACAAGCATTTCACCTTGTTTTTTGATTCAGGTAGTCCACGTAATATAATGGATTTACGTACCCATCACCTTTTATTTTCAAGATTTCCCATCGAACGCTCTGATGTTCGTTTGTCAGGAATAGGCAATAACGAATTAGATGTAATTGGTACATCTCAGATACAATACAGGTTGGGGCAACGTACTTTTACGGATACCTTTATCATAGTTGGCAATATTAATATGTACCCAGTAGTTATTATGGGATATCCATCAATGTCATTACATAACGTAATTTTAACACCCGCAAAACACGGAGTGTTTATAAAAGGAAATTCTATCGGTCTTCACACACATTGAAATCTGTTTTGGATCAGAAGGAGACAGAGAGTAAGAAGATAACGTATATCGAAGAGCCAGTCACTTGTCTCATAAGCGATGATATTGTTACAGCAACCCAACATAACTCTCAGGCACCCGTCCTTGCTGCGTTTGCACAAACCATTGAGCCAAACACACCATCGTATCTCACGGTCAAGGTTAAAAGAAAATTGCCAGGCTCAGAGGTTTTAATTCTTCCTGATACCTTAAAAATCAATGGGCTTTCAGTCACGCAAGCATTATACACAGTAAATTCTGATCATCGGGTTAACATTGAAGTTTTTAATCACTTAAATGCTGCTTTAACAGTACATGAAAATCAACATATTGTCAATATCGAAGCATATAAACATCGAATCCTTACAGTTGCTGAAATTAACTCCACTGAATCAGCAACAGACGAATCTCTTTTAAAGGTAATTAAAGGCAAAATCGAAGCAGACATTTTAGATAGGGATATAAGCAAGAAATTTTTTTATCTTTTATCCAAATATAGTGATGTTTTTTCTACTAGTACTGGAGCTTTAGGCAAAACGGAAGTCATCGAACATCAAATTCGTTTAAAGGATAAAGACCAGGTCATTTACGTGCCTTCATATCGTCTACCGGCCAAATTTCTGAATGAAATCAATGTTGAGGTAGATAAAATGTTAAAAGAGGGGTTATTAAGAAATCTAACAGCCCTTATAATTTTCCCTTGATAGTAGTACCAAAAAGGATAAAACCTGGAGGATTTGTGTTGACTTTCGCAAACTTAACGACCAAACTATCCCTGATCGTTTCCCAGTACCTTGCACAGATGATATTTTGTCTCTATTAGGACAGAATAAATTTTTACTTCCTTGGACTTACTTAAAGGCTTTCACCAGATACCCTTAGCTAAGGATAGTACCCAGTACACTGCTTTTAGTACAGCTAGAGGTCACTATGAATTCCTACGTATGCCATTTGGGCTACGTTGTGCTCCTATTACGTTCACTAGAATGATCAATATAGTGTTCGGAGATTTACTAGGAATATTCTCCATGCTTATATGGATGATTTAGTTATATTTTCCAACACCTTGGAGGAGCATTTAAGTAAACTAGAAATAGTCCTTCAAAGGTTAAGAGAACATCATCTAAAAGTAAAAATTTCTAAATGTGAGTTTTTAAAGACGAATTAGTCTATTTGGGTTTCATGGTATCTCGGCAAGGTCTTAAAGTAGTCCATGATAAAATCTCTGCTATTAGTAAATTTCCCGTTCCTACTAATGTTAAAGCCATACAGCAATTTCTCGGGGTTTCGGGTTATTATCGTCGGTTTATCCGAGATTATTCAGTAATAGCAGCTCCTTTAACTGATCTCATAAGGAAGGACGTAACTTTTAAATGGGAATCCCAACATCAAATTGCTTTTGATACCTTGAAAAGAAAAAATCAGTTCTGCTCCTATTTTAAAGTTTCCCGATTTTACTAAAGAGTTTATTATTGCAACCGACGCATCAGATCAAGGAGTAGGAGGTGTGTTACTCCAGTGGCATGACAATAAGTTTTTCCCCATTGCTTTTTATTCTCGCAAATTAAAAATGTCAGAGAAGAAATATGCAGTAATAGATAAGGAATGCCTCGCCATTGCTAATTCGTTGGTACATTTTAAATATATAATCTATGGGTATAGTGTCAAGGTTCTAACTGATCATAAGCCCCTTACTGACTTTTTTAAAGGTTTCAATCATAGTCCTAAAAGAACTCGGTGGCACATGATTATCCAGGACTTTGGAGCTAAAATTGGATACTTACCCGGTAAAGCAAACGTAATCGCAGATGCGCTATCTCGTAACCCAGTACCAACACACTCAATACCTTTCGCTGATCTAGAAGAAATTCCAATTCCTTCGCAAGCTATGAAAATTGCTATCGAAAATGGTCAATCTTTAGCCCAAGCAACAGAGAATATTACAGATATAGAATGGAATCTAGATTCAGTACGACAAGAACAAATGAAAGATCAGAAATTAAGAGTAATAATAGATGCATTAAATAGGAATCCAGATGATAAGGAATATGTGAAATATACGAATCAATATTTCTTGATTAAGGATAACATTCTATGCCGATCCGTGGCTAGGAGAACCAGGAGTTCAACACAGTTAACTAACGACCAGGTGGTTGTACCTATCACATTAATCCCAATCGTTCTGAAATGGCTTCACAACCATCCTCTGCATGGTCATCCTGGGTTCGAAATAACCTCTCAAAAGGCCAAGTCATTATTTTACTGGTCTACTATGTTAAAAGATATTAGGACATATATTAAAAACTGTGATATATGTCGTCACAAGGGCCATACTAAGAATCCTGTAGGTCTCGGAACTTATCCCGTGCCTAGCAAACCTTTTGAAAGGGTACACCTTGATTTATTGACAGGTTTTACGAGACAGACCGGGGGAATAAAAACCTCTTGGTTATAATTGACGCCCTTACACGGTATACTGAATTAATACCACTAAAAAGTAAAACAGCCATTGAGTGCGCTAGGAAGTTTTACGAGTGCTATATATGCAGACATGGAATTCCAAATATAATAATCTCTGACTCAGGTGGAGAATTCAATAATCACTTCCTTAACTCATTGTGCGAAATTCTGCAAATAAAGAAAGTCAATACGATGATATACCATCCTGAATCTAATGGATTGGTAGAACGGGTTAATAGAAAGGTGCTAGACATACTGCGTGTAAACATAGGCGGTATGGACCCAAACTGGGATATTGCAATACCCACGGTGTCCAGTACCTAAATAACAATTATCATACTTCAATCCGTATGTCTCCCCATGAAGCTGTTTATGGGATACCTGCTAGGTCACCTTTTCACATATTATCCCCGACATCTAGTTTATCAGATCCGTTGAAGGATATAATAGATGTTAGCCGAAGTAGATATCAAACACTTTATCAAAACCTCTTACAGGCTCAAGTGTTAATGAAGAATGCACATGATAAAAAGCTAAGGTCACAAAGCCTTACCAAGAAGGAGATATAGTATATGTACAGGTCTATGTTAGAAAAGGGCTAAATTGGAAATTATTGCCTAAGTTTGAAGGTCCTTTCATAGTTATAGAAGTTTTAATAGGTAACCGACTTAAAATTCGGAATCAGTCCGATTCAACGGATGTTCGAACAGTATCTATCTCTCATGAGAGCTTAAGACAATGGTTTGTTATGAAAAAAGTTAATTATTGTGTGAATTTTTACATCATTTGGATGATGCGATGTTTTTGTTTCATTATTTACAAGTTATTTTCTTTTACAGGCTCCAACATGAAGCTTGTCAAATTATACCATGCACTATTCCTCTCAATGTTTATCGTAGCTGGGAAGAGTTCTGAAATAACTTTACATCATGGTTCTATAGTAGAGGAAATGAATAATTTCTTTCTAACTGGCAGTAATATAGTTTTAGAAGTCAATATGAACGCCATTTTCACTAGCGAAAATGAAGTAATAACTTTGAAATCAGAATTGACTCTTTTTATCAATCTCTGGCAGACTTGCATAAATCATTCTTAGCTAGCAGTGATCCAACGTCGCCGAATCAAGTCAGTGACACAATTAATATGCTTTTCTGGGAATTAAGGAATAAAACACGCGAAGCTGAAATCTTGGCTCGTGATTTGCTAATGTGGTCAATACCTCATGACGTTACAGAAAGGCGTAACCCACTTGTTCTAGCGGCATTAAATTTGGTTGGTTCCGTAGCAGGTCTTGGGTTAGGGATTTCAAATCGTTTAAAACTTCGCGATCACGGGGTTAAAATCGAAAATCTGGAACATCAACAAGAGGTATTAGCAGGAGAACTAAACAAACAAATTCAAGCTTTGAACATCGTAATCAGTAAAGTAAATGAACAGTCACGACGTTTCAATCAGGTTCATGACACTCAAGTTTTGTTAGCAACTTTGATGTATTATCATGCTAAAATTAATCATGTATACTCGAGAGTTTCAAGCTTTATCGAAAAATCAAAAGATTACGTGGAAGCTATAACACTTGCTGCTAAAGGCGTGTTGTCTCCTCATTTGTTACCGATTAAAGATCTTACTCAGATTATCAATAATGCTCACGATAAAATGCGCTATGTTCCAGTAGTAGATTTCCATAAAGTTGAGTTTTATTACAGCTTGATTACAGTTAAAGTTGACCTTGATAAGATCGTAATCGACATTCCTTTCAACCCATCAGACGCGTGGAAAGCGTATAAAATTTCGCCTTTTCCCACGTATGTATCTAACGTCTCGACACCTATTATTAATAATCTGTCAGCTCTAGTATTGGTTTCCGCCAATAAGGAAGCTTTTACGGTAGTCCGAGACCAAGCACTGTTAAATGATTGCCATGATGTTATGAATAATGTAGTATGCAGGATCGATTTGTTTGAATTCTTAAACATTACGTCATTGAATTCATGCGAATTGGACTTGGTACTTAACAGAACCTCTCCCCATACACGTGAACATTGTTTGGCTGGTTTAGTACGGTATCGTGACAATCAGTTTCGTCACAGGCTCGTGAATGGCACGTCATTCGTCTTCTCTGCAGAACCATACATCGTCACTTGCCCAGATGGTACTAGGACAACAGGACACATGTTCGTCGTTAATGATGGCTGCACTGCAACAACGTCGTCACTCTTCATCCGAGCTAGCACATCCATCATCAGTGGGCGCAACTTCTTCATCAACACATCGTGGGGAAACACTAGGCTGCAAGGTCTAACAATTCCCTACAGCAGGCCCATCGAAAACGCTATTGCATCATTAGACTTGCTGTCTCCTGCGAGCCATTCTTCTGATCACCATGATTTTCTTCTCCTCTACACATTAATTGCCGTTGGTATGTTGCTGGGAGCCGTAGGCGTAATCGTCAGCGTAATGTTTTGGAAAAAGCACGAGAGATGAAGGAGACCATTGCGAAATCTGCTGATTCTCAAAGGTCAACGTTGGACTGGCGCAATTATATGTTCCGAGTTCGATAATGGAATTACTGGCCATTTTTTCATTAAAGCTCGAATACACAGAGAAAGACTGAAAAGGTTCTATTTTCGGTGGTAATATATGTGAGGAAGAGCTGAACATTTCTGGTGTTATCATTTATCTACATTTATTTCTTTAATAACCTATACTACATATGTATGTATCAATTGCGTGTAGTAGCATGTTGTTCATTCAACATTTTGCATTTTGGTTGTCCATACTGATTAATCTATCAGGATAACTGTTTGTTTATATAAACCTACCATATGGTTATTACCTTTGGATACATTTTTTAAGCATTGATTTCAATCTCTATCATTGCAAGTGTATTCATATAATCTGTGCACAAATGTTTTTACTTCGTATACGAATTGCATTATCATTTCTGAATTGCATTAGCATTTCAGAATTGCATTATCATTTCAGGATTGCATTATCATTTCTGAATTGCATTATTTTATTTGATTTATCCGGATTACATTATCTATATATGATTTATATGTTAGTCATTAGCATTGTCAGTATAATCAATATTTGAGTTATATAACTTACCTTTTTTTTTTTTCTCACTTTGCTACATTTTAGTAAGACTTGTGTTCACAAATATGCAACATATTTCAGTATTTGCTGTCTTCAGTAATTACTATATATCTCATTCACATTTTGAGTATAATGATATTTGGAAGCGTATATTTTCTTTTGCTTTCTGAGAATTTATGCTTAGCTAGTGAATGCCTGTTTTGATGATTTCGTTCCTATTGTGTTTTTACGTGGCCGAGCAAATGTCATATTTCATTTATGCCACATTTAAAAGAAACTACGTTTCTTAGTAAATCTAAGATAATTCCCAATTTGTATATCTGTACTGATCATGAAAGGAAGGCTATTGTGAAATCTCCGTTTGGTCAAACCAGACGCAGACGTCATCAATAAGTACCTGTGTAGTGCTTTAAGACAGTGTTGTCATCATGCATTAGCATGCGTTAGCATAAACTCAGCGTTCTCCTTTTGCTCAGAGCTGAGGCAAAGTCACGTAGCCAGTGGGAAGTCCTTGGGAACGAGGTCATATGTTTGTTCGTGTGTGTGCATCTTAGTCTTGCTATGTAAAAGTGTGACAGCTTAGATATTAGATCGACATGGGAGATCATCCTGTGCAGACCAATTGTATTCTTTTGTAAATAAGTCTTTATACGAAATACAAGAAAAACCACTATGGAGTTTGTCTGAAATCCTGCAGAACATTGGTCTGATCTTCCAAAAACAGTCTTATTCTACAGCCATGGAGAAACTGAAGATGTCATAACCAAACTCTGACTGAGTTCCAAACACAGTCCTTATAACCAAACATCAGGAGGAATTTCTGATGAAATACCTTCTTATAACATATATATATATATATATATATATATATATATATATATATATATATATATATATATATATATATATATATATATATATATATATATAGGATTGATCCGATTTTGAGGTATCGAAATGTGATGCCAAAAGAATGAATTCTTTTTACAATGGTGAAAGCTGATATGAAGGAGAAAGAGGGAAAAGCTTATTAACGGCCGGGCAAATGGGGTGGAAGCGGTATCATAAAGGAAAGGCCTCAGCGTCCAGGCTTTATGACAGAGAATGCAAGTTTGACTCAAATGGTGAAGTAATTGCATTACTGGTGATCTGTAGGTGTATGAAACTGATAATGTTTTCTGCGAAAGGAGTTCAGCCACGATTAAACAGTTAAAAGTAAAAACGAAGCAAAGTCCCGCGTCTTATTTTTTTCAGGAGCAACCCTGTTACAAAACTGACTTAATGTAAGTCAAGTAATCAAGCAACACTGACGATAAATGCCAAATTAGTTGGCACTTCCTAGGAGCGGAGGATTTAGCTGAACTGAGGGTTGTGTGTCCTTGTTGGGAGGAAATGCAGTCTAAATTGTAGATAAATCTCTCTTGACACATTTCGGCAACAGCACCAGATATGCCAAATCATGAATATTGAATGTATGCAAATTGAATGCATGCCAATTGAGTAAGTTAGAACTTGCTGCTTTTGTGGCAGTATTAAGTGGTAAAAGGTGGAAAATGGGCTGGGATTCAAATGCATTGTATCCTTAAGGAGAGGAGAGCACAGCTAATGGTTGTAAAGCCTTGTTGAGTGAAGAAAAGCCTCTCAAATCGCAAATGGAACTCTTATTCATGATGGCAATGGAAACCAAATAAGTCAGGCTAGTCCATTAACTGGACTGCCACAATGATGGCGGTATGAAATCCAGCCTGGATATTGCTGCTCTTGAAAGCGCCAATGGATTAGGATACAGATATGATGGCCCTAAAGCAGAGGAGAGTCTGTTGATGGAATGTAGACCCCATGGAGGGAAGAAATGCCTACTAAATGACAAATTAGTTATAACCACCGTGTCAAAAGCAAACGCATTTTCACTACTGTAGTATACTTGCAGGAAAAACATAAACAGATTCACAGCTTCATGTGATGTGAAAATCTATTTTACAGGCTCATGAGAATCTGAGCTCCATACTACCCACTGATTATGCAAAAAGTGGAGAAATGAGATCTTAGATTCTGAATGTCTTAGATGCCTTATGGCAGTAGATCTGAAGCAATATCAATCGTGTGTATGTATAACATCGGAAAGCGATATTTTCCACAAGCTGTAACATCAGGAAAACAGGAATGCCTAAAGAAAACAAGAAAAAGGGATTATAAGCGTACGTAATATAACAAGAAATACCAATCGATGTGTTATAAAAGAATAAACTTCAAGTTATAAATGGGACTCCAAACTTGAAAAGGAAGGAAACTGAAATAAAGGGCATTGAAGGATGGCACTCGAAAGCAAAAATTCAGGAAATAGAAATTGTAAGGACATAGTAAAGATAAAGCTGATGAACAATGGCAGGATTTGGGAAGTGGCAGTGAGACGCGACGCCTAACTCAAATGCCATAAGAAGCCAGGATGAGTCTTAGGTGCCATGCCCGCGTGCTTCTGTGCTCGGTTGCAGGGGAAATGTAAAACCTCCTTTAGGGGACATGGAATACTAGAAGCGGTTTAGCTGTTTCCTCTGCAAGCCGTTCTTATAGATAATCTAGGTATACGACCATTTGTCCGCATAACAAAGATTTTCCACATGTAAAACCTCCACTAAGGAATATAGCATACTAAAAGCGGTCTAGGTGCTTCCTCTGCAAGCCGTTCTTCTTGATAATATAGAAATCCGAACATTTATCCACATAAAAAAATTTTCCACATGTAAAACCTCCATTAAGGGGTATGGCATACTAGAAGCGGTCTACCTGCTTTCCTCTGCAGGCCGTTCTTCTACGCAATCTAGGAATGTGACCATTTAGCCGCATAAAAAAGATTTTCGACATGTAAAACCTCCGTTAAGAGACATTGCATACTAGAAGCGGCATAGCTGCTTCCTTCTGCAAGCCGTTTTTCTAGATAATCTAGAAATCCGACCATTTGTCCGCATAACAAAGATTTTCCACATGTAAAACCTCCGTTAAGGGAATTGTCATACTAGAAGCAGCTGCAAGCCGTTCTTTTAAAGAATCTAGAAATCCGACCATTTGTCCACATAACAGTTTTTCCACATGTAAAACCTCTGTTTAGGGACATGGCATACAAGAAGCAGTCTAACTGCTTCCCTCTGCAAGCTATTCTTCTATATAATCTAGAAATCCGACCATTTGTCCGCATAACAAAGTTTTTCCACATGTAAAACCTCGGTTAAGGGACAAGGCATAACTACAAGCAGTCTAACTGCTTCCCTCTGCAAGCCGTTCTCCTAGGTAATCTAGAAATCCGACCATTTGTCCGCATAACAAACATTTTCCACATGTAACACCTCCGTTAAGGGACATGGCATACTAGAAGCAGTCTAGCTGCTTCCCTCTGCAAACCGTTCTTCTAGGTAATCTAGAAATCCGACCATTTAGCCGCATAACAAAGATTTTCCATATGTAAAACCTCCGTCAAGGGACATGGCATACTAAAAGCAGTCTAGCTGCTTCCCTCCGCAAGCCGATATTCTAGATAATCTAGAAATCCGACCACTTGTCTGCATAACAAAGATTTTCCACATGTAAAACCTCCATTAACGGGACATGGCATACGGGAAGGGGTCTAGCTGCTTCCCTTTGCGAGCCGATATTCTAGATAATCTAGAAATCTGACCACTTGCCTGCATAACAAAGATTTTCCACGTGTAAAACCTCCGTTAACGGGACATGGCATACGGAAAGGGGTCTAGCTGTTTCCCTGTGCGAGCCGTTCTTCTAGCCTTAGACCATAGCCAAGGCTACATACTGTAAGTCTCCCGATAGTGCAGCAGATTGCTGTAAAAATCGTTCAGATAGTGAAACAAGCATGAAATTTGGCACAAACATTCCTAAGACTACGCTCTCTTAGAAAAGGGCGCTGGCCACCTGAAAATCCAAGATGGCGGCTATTTTTCAAAATGGCCGCCATCTATGTTAATTCACTGGTTTGGGAGCATCTATTGGATGGAATATGCCAGTTTTTTTAAACCTCGACTTTTAGGTTATAAAAATGTTCCATACCACACATTTTATTGAAAACCCTTACTAAATGAATTGTAACCAAGATGGCGTACAAAATGGTTGCCATAAAAGTTTTTTTTTCTATCCACAGCGCTAGCAGACATAGAGACCAACTGTTTTTATTTAATGGTATATTCATGTGATCAGACAGTTTAACTAATATGCTATTTTCAACTGAAATAGTAATGGTATGGTCACATACAACATTGTGTCTAAGACTGTAACCATAAAAAGAAAAAGAAGAGAAATACGGACTAAACGCAACCAATCTATGTATAGGTCTCTCAACCTACACCTTTGAAAAATTCGAGGATAAGAAGGTAGGCATAGCATGACACGTTGGATGCTCAAGCTAGATTATCTACTGAAGAGAGGGCAATATTTATCTAGACTTCACATTTGCAAGTGCACAGAGCTGTGCAGGGAAGACCCAGCTTGTAGCACTTGCACCTTTCCCGACAGCCTGCTTTGCATCCACATTTGGTAAGCTGTTGGTAACTCTTGGCTAAGGGCCAGTTGGTTGTCCAGAGGACTTGCCATGCTTCACCAGACTTTTGCCATCCCCACTCAGCAGGGTTCTCTGGCTGTGGCTGACACTGGGTGGCCTGCCCCACACACAACCAGCCTGGCCAACGCAGCACGCTTGGTGTGTTGGAGGAGAGCTCCCCTGGTTGGTGGAATGGCCTCATATGCCCTTTGTTTTCTGGCAAACATATCAAGTCTAGCCTCATCCACAGTGCCAGCAGTGCTGGATCTTTCATACATAAGTATGACAAACCTCTCCAGGACCTTCAGGTCACTCTCTTCCACTCTGAGAGGGTAGTGACTCAGTTTGGAGAACACAGTGGAGGCCTCTGGAAAGATGTTCCATGTCTGCCAGGCGGTCTTCTTGCCCTTGCTCCGGAAGGCTGACACTGTATCACAGCCTGTGAACGCATGGAAGAAGAGCATGCCATTCACCTTCTCCTGGCCCAGAGAGTTGCACAGGTCATGCACAGCAATCCAGCGCAGGCTCTGGCCTTGGCCAAATTACCACCCATAGCTTCTCTAGCCCTAGATTGTGGAGAGTGGCCAGCACTGACTGCAACGACAAGAACATCTGTGTCATTTGCTTTAACCGTGATGGTCTTGGCTCCATGTTCTGTGGCATACGTGTTTGGCATGGAGAAAGATGCGGGTGTCAGCTTCCTCATGAGAGCACTTTTCCAGTCCCTGAAGACTAGCCTCATGAGTGCTGAGGACAGCAGACCCTTTCGTGGCAATGACAACATTTGTGGCAGACATCTGGCAACTTTGTCTGCCAGGAACTGGAACAACTCTGTCTTGTTGGCATCGTGTCTTAGGAAATTGCGCCAGTTGGATGGAATTGTGTTCTTGTCTGTCACCTTGCGCCTTCCTCCTTGACCACGTTGGAGCCTGGTCTCAGCTTTGAGGCTGGATGTATTGTATACATCAAATACAAGATGTGATGATGTGTACTTGCTGTCCAGGATTGTATCACAGGCAAGAAGTCGCAAAGTGCATAGCCCTCAAGGTCTTTCCTTTCTTTGGTGGCAGATGGCATGGACCAAAGCTGATCCATCTACAATGAGGACATCAGTCTTTGGTTCTTTGTCTTCTAGTGTAACATGACTCTCCAGGACCGAGGTCAGCTGAGACTTCTGACATGTGTACAGCCTACCACCCTCACTAGGGAAGCTGGGAATGTTTGATTCTCGTGCTGGAAGAATTCCAACCAGATCACATTCACAGGCTCTGACAGGATATAAATAGCTTTGAGAAAAGCTAGCAATCCTCCTTCAGAAGTTTTCTGCTTTGACTGTTCTACAGGAGCAGCTTCTTGCCTGAAGAAGTCAGTTCTGTTCTTCTTTATCGGCTCATAGAAGGAGACTGCATTGTTTGCCAAAGAGTCTGAAAACTTCTGAAATTTAGTGCGGCCTCTGTCAAAGGTGTGTCTGTAGAAGTTCTGCTGAGCTGGGGTGGGCAATGTCTTTGTTGTCAATGGAATACAGATCCTGGCTCTCTTCCTGAAAAGGACTTCTGAGAAAGTGTTGCAAAGCCAATGACAGCTTGCTGACTCTCTCCAAGAATGTCTTCTGCGCATGAGGTGTTTGTTCATGGTGTGTTGTCTGCTCATTAGACTCCTTACTTTGAACCTCTGTTTCGTATGCAGACACCAAGCGGATGATCTCTGGGCCAGCCACCATCCATCTTCTGAGTGCTGACGGATCTTCAGTCAGCCCAATGGCTCCGCCATCAGCCTTTATAAAGGCATTGGTCTGCTCATGAGCTTGGTCAGAGCCATTGCTGAGAACTGGCAACTGGTCTTGTGCACAACAAAGTTGCCAGCCTTGAACTCCTTGTGCAACTCTGGGTGTGAACTCTCTAGGGTAAGCATGTCCCTGAGGTGAATAGGCAGGAGCATAGTTTGTATTATTGTTGGACAAAGAAGCAGGGTATCAGCTCATGCAATGACATCCCCACCAGTCAACTTAACAAGGAGCTTGCCATCACTAAGTATCTCTGCACATTCACGCAATTTCAAGTCAAGGCCCTTAGTACTAGCCTGTCTGAGATCAGATGCAGGTGCCACTTTCTCACAGAAAATGCAAACTTCATTGTCATGACTGGTTCGGCGCAGTTTTGCACGACTAGTCTCAGTGTTGCTGGTCTGGTCATTGGATTGTCGCTTTCTTGCACGGTCCAGTTTAGTGTTGTTAAACAACAAGCGACAGTTCACATGGTATTTTGCTGCATTTTTTCCTGAGAGTGGCCTCTATGCCATCACCTTCATCCAGCCTTGCTGGATCCATTATCAGTGGCATTTCATTAATTTCACTGAACATGGGAATGTTCCTTGCCAGCACTGTGTACCCATCATGGTCTAGGACATGATGACTTGGAAGTGATGTCAAGTGCTCACCTCTTTTGTCCTTCTGACAAAGACAACACAAACTCAGTTTGTTTTCTACTGCTCAATATTGGATTGGCATCACATTCTGCCATGATTTCACTTTTGATTAAGGCCGAGGGTTATCCTTTTACCACCTTAAACAAAGCACACATTCCTGTATGGGATTCAACTAGGTTCGGTCTCCCTACACCTAGCCCGATCATTCATCCAGTGCCATTTAAGTCCCGTGTGATCTGTACACCATCCGGGTAAGTACATGAACCATCATGTACAGCCCCCATACCCTTGGCTCGGCTCTCCGCGCTGGCACATCCTGTCTATTCAGGTGCGGCTATCTAACTATAGCTGGTCTGGGGCTGTTAGAAAGCATTTGGGACACTAAACTAAACTATACTACAACTACTAGTCTAAGACTACAGGATTAGTAAAGCTGGATTAGCTGGCACTGAACCCCATGCTGAGTTACACAGCAGTGATGTCACCAGTGTGCCCTGGTTGTGTGCAGACATACACTCTTTTACATTTATTAATTTTCCTTCAAAATTGATGAGTTATTCGAAAGAGATGGCCTCATTAGGATCTAAAACCACAGAAACCAAGATCCATGCTTAAAACGATAATTGTTGAACGGGCATTATTTCTCATTATAATTATTGTTTCTACCTTTCTTGGCAGCCATATAGCCCCCATATTTAAAGGTAAACTGTACTGGGAAGCTACAGAAACATAATATTCACAAGAAATAGTATGGAAGAGCTTTACCATATTGCTAGAAGCAAATACATGCCATTCTAGTGAAAAATTAGCCAAAATCTGTCGATACTGGCCGCCATCTTGGAATTTGGCCGCCATATTAAATTTTTGCGTGGCCAGCGCCCTTTTCTGATAGAGGGAACTTTAAAGAGCACTTGTGCAAAATTTCATGCTTGTTTCACTATCTGAACGATTCTTATGAAATATGCAATTATCTGCTGCACTACGAGGGGTTTCTTGAGTTTGAAGAAAAAGGTAATAAATAAATAAGCGAGGTGAAGGGTAATCGTCGCTATTAAAATACAATTAATTCTACCTTCTTATTATTTTACTTTTACATTTAGGAATGGAAAACTATAATCAGGTCGGACATTATCAGCCACACCTGTGTGTGCAGATGCTGGAGAATGACAACAACAACGTATTATAAATAATAATAATAATAATAATAATAATAATAATAATAATAATAATAATAATAATAATAATAATAATATTATTATTATTATTATTATTATTAATTATTAACTCTGGAGTCTAGGCCTATGCTATTGGCTATATAACATACCTAGGCTATATTTCAGATAGCAACAATATATAGTTGCCTCAAATCATTGTAACATAAGGGTGTCTATAAGAATATAAAGCAGGACTTGTGAAATTCCTCCACAGTCTTGGTGTGGTATACTTCCGTCATTATTTTCTTCATAGGCCTATAGGTAAGGCGAAAGGAGGCAAACCGAGTCATTTAAACAGTTGACGACTGGTTAGACCAGGCCCACAACTACATCTCCGATACGTTCATTACGTTAAATACATTACTATGGTGGCTAAAAAGTAAAATTCATTAAGTATTTACGTCTTTTCATATTTACCATAATAAAAAATTACTGTGTTAATGTTTTTATAATGATCTGATTGATATTTTGATAAAAAAATATATATACCATTGATACTTCAAAACCATGATTGGTGAACTGTATCTTTTTTGAGCGTAGTTGCAAAATGTCTCGTTGTTGCAACTTGGCGTCATTTTGCTGTACAAAAGTAAACGTATATATTATATACTGTATATATATATATATATATATATATATATATATATATATATATATATATATTATATATATATATATATATATATATATATATATATATATATATATATATATATATATATATATATATAATATATATATATGAAATTTTTATCACCGTGATTTATATACAATCATGAAGCTACAAATGTCGCTTAATATCAAATTCACGCTACTTCGGGAGTATCCCGATAGGGAATTATCACCGAAGGAGAATTTATAAGTGATAAATGGATTGGTACTGCCGGGTCGCGATCCCACGACACAGAACTTATCCAGCAACTCCAGTCGACGTTCTACCACCGAGGTATATAGTTTTACTTTTTTTCACCAGAAATGCACTACTTAAAACTTAAGCAATATCATAACCATGTAAACTAATTTTAATGTATTATTGGTAGTCGTAGTAATCTGTAACACACAGGATGTTAAATTTTGGGAAATTACCCCTCGATAGTAGTTTTTCGTCCGTTAATTTTTATTTAATGTGTAGATAATTGGGCGATATAGTTATCTTTAATGTGCCGTGTTTCCCAAGATATTAACGATCAAGGTATTGCAATTCTCTCTGTCTTAAAACATGCCAAAAATATGAAGTTTTTCTCTAATTTTTCACAACATTCCCTACCTGCAATCCTCGTTTGCTCCCATTCTTCTTCACTTCTCTGGTAGGTTAATATCACCAGTAAATGCTATTGTAAATTGGACTGGCCTTATGCCAGGATGGGCTTTCGCCCCTGGTGCAACCCGTATCACGCCCGCCCATAACACATGCAAAATTCTCGCTTGCCTTATCTTACTAATGAACTAAAAAAAATTACGTACCTAAATATCATTTAGCACTTCACAGCCTTGACGGCAAGTCTTGGTAGAAAAATTTTTACAAACGAATGCGAAATTGATCAGATTAGGCCTAGTTCACAACTCTAACTATTTCCAGATTCTAAAATCAATAAACAATAGTACAGGCGATCTTATAAGCATATTTCTATCAAGAAGATTACGCAATACTTCCTCAAACAGGCAAAGTGTGAAGCTCGTATACTACTTAAATAAATTACTATTCTTGGGAAGGAAAGTCAATATTCCCATAAATGTATACGAAGGAACCTCCTGCTTACCTTTGCGTCGGGACGTGGGTCTAAGCCTTTGAAATGTTAGCAGAAAGCCTTTGGTAAGTCGTATAAAGACTTTCATTATGATTCCACTTATAGTTATGAATTCTAGGCTGGTTATTGATAATTATTAAACAGATTTAATGACATTTTGCCTAATCTTCTGAACATAAATTTACATCATTTTTATCAACTTCTGGTCTTTAATGACTTCGTGTTGGTTGAGGATTTCATTCTGCTAAAAGTCAGAATGTATGAACTCACTGGCTATCGTAATTAACGGGAAGGACCTCTGAATAAATGGCCAGTCGAGCGAATAGAGTTTAAGTCGTTATACGAATTCGCAAGGTTTTATGGAGTGACCAGATCGTTCTTCATAAATACTGATCTTCTTCGGGTTATCTAGACGGTCACTGAACTTTTTTTGTGAATCCCGTCTCAACTATGTAGGCATTTTCTGATTCTCTCTCTCTTTACGTCGAAAGGTCTGACAATTGTTACCCGTTTTCTATTCCATCTCGCTCATTCAGTTGAGCTCATCACGTACGGCGAAAGTACATTTCATAAACGTTTTTCCGTTATTACACCAGTCAAATCTGTATCCTTTACACTCCGCACACTATTCCACACCACCATTCACCACAGTCCAGATACTACTATACTACTCTCGCCACTTCGGTGGTTTTGTAGGGTAGATATTGTTTACAAACAAGCGGAGGCGATTCACCGTATTTAACGAGACCGCTAATCTTTGATTACTTAACAAACGTTTTGTGTTTCGAAAATTAATGAGGCACTTCAACTTTTTTGAAAGTCACTATTATCATATTATTGTTTGTAAGCCACTGATGACAAAATCTTTATGAGAAGCAAGCGTGGATTGCAAGGCACAACTGTAAGTGTACATTCTTATGCCCTCGAACTATTCATTTGGCAAGATGTTATATCATTTAAACCTTATTCTAATAGCAACTTAATTTCGAATAAATGAATATGATTTCTGCATGGTAAAAGTTATCGAATCGTTATGCCATGGAGAGAAAAAAATAACCTATAAGGATGGTAACAACAAAGAGAAGAATCTTGGTCATGGAAGCGCAGCCTTGTGCCTATTCTGATTAGGAAGTTATTTTCCTCGTTTGGTTCTTTGTTTGGAAAATAGTTTGATTCCAAATTAGTCAAAATACTTTCTTATAGTAGTTTCCCTGCAACAATTCTCTAGAAGTACCGTTCCAAAGCCTTAGAATAGACAGAAAGGACTTTCCTAGCCTTTTCCGTTGGTGCTGTGTTCGTTTACAGGATGCTTTCTAATATTTGAGATTTACACAAATTAGAATGCAATATACCACTATAACAGATCTCGAAACAATACTATTTCGAAATATGCTATATGGTAATGATTAACGTACCTCTAATGAAGTAAGATATTTTATAATAATTGAACGGGGGTGGGTGGAAGCGGACTGCCACAGTGTTTTGTCTGCATAGAATAGTACCGTAAGCTGGACTAGAACGTCCATATGGCAGGCGGAGGCCATACGTTCTATGACAGTGACAAACATTATGAGTGGCCAAGGCTGGTGTGAAATAAAATTAACTAGGCCTACGTACAAGAAAGCATTTCCTCTTCTCTATTACTAGATGAAACAAAAACTTATCATTATCGAAAGTACATATAAATCCAAATAAAAGGAAATGATATATATATATATATATATATATATATATATATATATATATATATATATATATATATATATATATATATATATATATTGTTGGAATCGCATTTATACAGTAGATATCTGTTTTTCAACGGTGTGCCGATTTTACCTCATACCGTGCAACAATAACGAAGGATACTTAGTGACAATGACAAGCTCATCCTGACTGAAAATCTTACTCACCTTTCGATAAGAACTAACTTATAAAAGGGTAGAGAACATTGTTCAATAATAATATTATACAGTTTTTTAAGTGAAAATTACGGAATTTCGTCAGTTATCAATTGTTAAAAAAAGTTCGGGCCTTAGTTCTATAATGTAATGCCTTAAGACTATGGGATTACCTTTCTCTCTCTTTCTCTCTCTCTCTCTCTCTCTCTCTCTCTCTCTCTCTCTCTCTCTCTCTCTCTCTCTCTTTACATTCGTTTGTTTTTCTCTCTCTTCTTCACAAAAGCATTTATTTTTATTCTCTCCCTTCGAGTGAATTGTTAAAGGGAAACTACAGGATATTTTCTTCTCCTTGGCATAACGTTTCGATAACTTTTACCATACAGAAATCATGTTAATTTACCCGAAATTAAATTGTTATTAGATTAAGATTCAAATGATATAACAACTTACCAAACGAATAGTTCGAGGACATAGGTCTAGCCTAAGCTACCAAACTACAGTTTCTTGTTTATTACCAGTCTATGAAACAAATGGTTGAATGAAAACACATTAAGCCAAGGTTTTTTACACATTACAAAATACAACTATTTTCACATCGAGTAGGGTAATAGAAGTTGCTTTCTACGGTTTGGTTAAGTCGTCCTGAGATGCTCTCACATTAACATGTTTGAAAGACGAGACTTGTTGACGCAGCTAGTACCCTACGGACCCACTGATTACCAAGCCTTTTTAATAACGGAGAAGATCGTCTTTACTTGACAGTGTTTGGCATGCATAAGGTTAATAATGTTGTGATTGCAAAATTGAAGTAGCCATTGCACTTGTGCTCCACAATAATGTGCTAAAATTGTTAACACAAAAAGCACATTTACTGCTAATTTAACTTGCTGGCACAAAATTATGGGTAAAAAAAAAAAATCAGCATGCTTTGCTTACCTGTGAAATGTTATTCTGTTTTTGTTTTTTTTCTGAAGAATAAGAAACTGCACAACATACCATCACAAAGATAATAATAAAAAAAAAAATCGTAGGACACACTAAGCGTCTATTTAGTAATCGTGGTTTCTGAGCTTTTCGAGATTGCTGCAAGGCTCTGCAGCGCCGCCCTGGTTGAAGAACATTGAACTATATAGTACCTGTATACAGATATCAACACCTACAGATATTAGTGACCCTCTATTACGGTATTGTCAAATTTACCTAAAACCTACGTTGGTGAGTGGGTGGACAGATGAAATGGAATACAGTATGTAGTATTTTTGTTCTTATTTTTTATTAAATTGAAGGATGTTACCTATACTTCCAAGGTTGTTTGAGGAAATTATTGGTCTCCTTCGCCTGTAGCTAGAAATCAGAGCTTGCCTGGCACAGGGACACATCCTGAGGCTTATATCTGATGGAACGGAACTTCTTTTGCTCGTAACTAACTGCTTTTCTCTTCGTTTCTTAAATTCCATTTGTTCAACCGCTTCTGTGTCAGTATCAAAATCAAATAGAAAATTTAAACTTTTTTAATATAACTTAAAAGATTAACAGTTATCTTTCAATTTTAGCTGAGATTAACATAAATATTCTATATAAGGAAAAATCAATCAAATAAACATGGATACTGATTCCAGAATTCTGCTACACAGGCAGGTTTTCATATATTTAGAGTTTGGAACATATCTTTGAGGTGCAAAGCTCACCAAAGCAAGCATGTATAACACATGTACCCTTATCGCTAGAAGGTTGGCTATTGTATTTTAACTCCCTTATACGCATGTGTGTGCATTAGGGGTACTAATATTTATATATATATATATATATATATATATATATATATATATATATATATATATATATATATATATATATATATGTGTGTGTGTGTGTGTGTTAATTTATCTAGTACTAATATAAAAAAAACAGCAATAATAGATAAAAAAACATGACCAACAACGGGCATTTATTAATAGCAGTAAACATCAGTATTATTGTTACCTCTTTTCACGATGAAAATATGTGATCTTTTTATACCAACCAGCCTATGAATAGTCTTTATGGCATTTATTCTTGCTTTAGGACTGACAGTACCTTTGAAGTATAGCAATTTCCTTTACTTACCTTTCTCTGTGCTCCCACAAATATTCTTTAAATGAGTGTGATCTGTAAAAGGTTCCTTTAAATTTAGATTTTCTCACCTTTCCCATCTATGTAGTTTCTGCATCGTAACTGTAGTTGTCTTTAATCTTCCTATCCAGATGGCAACTAAGGACAACAGATTTTACGCTTCTCGGAAAACCCCCTAGATTTCCTCTTCTTTCCTCATATGGTCCATTTTGATATTCTTCTCTCTCTCTCTCTCTCTAGTATATATTATATTATATTATATATATACCTATATATATATATATATATATATATATATATATATATATATATATATATATATATATATATATATATATATATATATATATATATATATATTATATATATATATATATATATATATATATATATATATATATATATATATATATATATATATATATATATATATATATGTGTGTGTGTGTGTGTGTGTGTGTGTGTGTGTGTGTGTGTGTGTGTGTGTGTATGTATGTATGTATTGTAATGAGGTAAACCTCACACATGCCACCTCATCTTCCATGACTTAACATAAATTGCAATATAAGAATAATCATACTTTCCTTGAAATAATGTTCATTATATACCTTCTAATCTTACAGGTAACTGTGGGTAAAATTTGCCCCTATTCATCTCTCACCACTACCCTGTTTGGTTAATCTTTAATCTTTTCTTTGCCCAAGTGACTGCCAAAGACCTTGATTTCAGGTGCTATTCATCCGGAGACGCTAATCCCACCTGAGGCAGGCACAGCCGGCAGAGGCAGAAAAGCCAAAAGAGCAAGCAGCTCCCGCACTTAGCGACTGACCCATGGGATCGGCCCCATCTTGAACAACCGGGCCAGATGACCGCACACCCTATGTGCGAAGCATATAGAAAACGGGATGCCAGGTGAACGATGATAACGCCACCTGGAAAGAAGAAAGATGTAATCCTTACGAGGGCATAAAAAGGGTGAACAAAGACCTGACCACTCTCAGATATTGGAACTCACCCAGGACATTATAGTCCCTCTTGCTGTCCTGAGCCTAAGGTTACTTTTGTAGTGAATCTCTTAACACTACCCTCCACCGCTGTTTCCCCAAGGACAAGGAATCTATCTCCTGATGAAGATAATTTACCAAAGTCAAGGTTCTTTTGTTAGTCACGTCCCTGTCAGTCTTTTACTATTTTTCCATTTCATTTTCTAAGGCGACATACCTGCAGCAAGACCTGCATTGCTTGTAGTTTGTGTTATATTAATCTAAAATCCAGTGAAGTGAATTATAGCTTAATCATTTGAAATTAGAGTCATTGGAACCGAGTTCCTTTTAAGCACCTTCTGTGCAATCCCTCGATTCCTTAATTAAAGGTCCCTATAACAGCTACGTCACCACCTATGTTCCCCAATTACAGATAGGAGTTAGCCTGCTGCAGATCTGTCCATCATCTTGTGTGTGCAGTGGTGTAATAACTGTTTCTCTCCTTCTACAGTGCCCTTTGAAATGGGCCCTTTGAATTTCTTCAGGGAAAATACACCGTTGTTTGTTATTCTTATTGTACGACAGGATTCTGCTTACCTGTCTTGATTTACACTTCATTTTTTCTTCTATTTATATATATATTATATATATATATATATATATATATATATATATATATATATATATATATATATATATATATATATATATATATATATATATATATATATATATATATATATATATATATATATATATATATATATTCTCCATGTGCTCTCCAAAGTTGCTGAAAAACTTATTTCTAAGCCACTATATAAGTATGTGGAATCTAAAGGATTGTTAGCTGATAGTCAATATGCATACAGGAAGCAGTTAGGTACCTGTGATGCTCTTTTCGACTTGACATGCCATTTACAAGGGAACCTTGATAAGGGTTTTGAGTGCAGAGTAATTCAAACACATTTTAGTAGTGCTTTCGATTTAGTAAATCACAAGGCACTTATTTATAAACTTCAGAATATTGGAGTGGGTCGATATATATTTTAAGATTACTTCAAGATTTTCTTACAGGTAGGTAGCAGCGAGTTGCTGTGGACGGGATCTTTAGTGAACCAAGACGTATTGTGTCTGGAATTCCACAGGGCAGTATTCTTGGTCCACTCATTTTTAGTTTATACAAGTGATATGGAAAACAAGACTGTTCAGTATACCGATGATGCAATACTTGTGGGTGTAGTAAAGTCTCCACTTACGAGAAATGAAGCTGCCCTCAGCCTTAATCTGGACATGGCCCGGATCAGGGAATGGTGTTGTTGGTGCCATTATTACTCCATTTACAGTATTCGTGCCAGAGACCTAAGAATGGAAATTATAAAACACAATATTGGATGATAACCTTCAAGAAGGTCTTAGAGAGAGAAAGAGAGAGAGCTTCCTACTTCCTATACGTTACTTTCCCCTCTTAATACCCTCATGTTGTTCCATTCGTTTATCAGTCTTCCTATTCTCATCTACTTTTGAATAATGATCTTGGTCCACGAGGGACCGAAAGCGGAAGTTTGCCCTGCGAAGGAACTGCAGAGGCCCACCGGAAAGCGGCAGACTTCCAGAGTTTAATGTCTTCGCAAAGATAATAACGCAGACGGATTACCAACGGCTCTACAGCTTGTCTCTTTGCCAAAGGACTCTCAGTCGCTCTTCCATGATGGGTAGCAGAACTTCTACCGAGTTTTATTATACACCATAAGTTTTCGATTGATATTTGTGGCATCAAAAAGGGTAGGATATAGTAGTTAAAAAAAAGAATAATGATTTAGAATAAAAAAAGGTATTGATAAATTTAACTGAAAATAGACCTTGAAAATTGTTACCACCGTGGGGGTTAGTGCCGTCATTGCATCTCATGCCGTGCACTGTAGGCATTATTTAAGGTTCTTTGCAGCCTCCCTTCGGCCCCTAGCTGCAACCCCTTTCATTCCTTTTACTGTTCCTCCTCTCATATTCTCTCTTCTATCTTACTTTCCACTCTCTCCTAACAATTGATTCGTAGTGCAACAGCGAGGTTTTCCTCCTGTTACACCTTTCAAACCTTTACACTGTCAATTTCCGTTTCATAGCTGAATGACCTCAAATGGTCCCAGCAATTGTCCTTTGGCCTAAATTCTATATTCTATTCTATTCTTGCCAACTGTTACATCTCAGAAGGCCTCGAGAGAAGTAAGTTACTCACGTTACCGGAATCGGGGAGCCAATGTGATCTTGATTCAACTAGGCTAGGATATTCATCCAGCAGAAGTTTAATTAATTAAATAATTAAAGGGCCAAACATCATAGAACAGTAGCTGGGACCAATGCCTTTCTTATCGTTAATCTAATGTACCCCCAAGAGAGAATTGTTCTGATATCTCAGCAGTTTTATTTTTACGCCAGAAAACTCGCATTATAAGCCAAAGGAATCATTATCGGTTAACTGTTTGATCACATACTGCTCGCTACACATACATATGCACGCCCACCGTGTCTGCGTGAGCTGCTACTCAACAAAATTTATTTGCCATACCACCAAGACCCAGTAGAAGTAAGTCTTCTAAAATACACATTGCCAGTGAACGTTTTTATCAATTTTTCATTGGCTGCGGGTTGTTCAAGAAATCACTAAATTTTTTCCTAATATTTCTAGATTTAATCTCGTGTATAAATACGGGGGAAATTTTACATTAGAAACCACAGCACACCAAATCCAGCAAAACTCTCTCGAAACTTGGAGCCGTGAGTACGAACAGAGACAGTATTCTCGTATGTTAACGTTATTTGAATCCATCTTTGATAGCTTATCTATTGTTTTATTTAAAGTTGACTTAACTAACAGCGACAAATTGCATAAATCACCCTAAAACGCACGAAAGATCAAGTTACGTGTTTTCGGCCTAAAAGCAATTAGTGATTTTATCTCCACCCCATAATGATCTAGAACTAAACTCGTTTGGCTCTTTCTTGCATTGCTTTAAATGTTTGGGTATTTTTTCCCAATGATTGCTTAATGTCGTTATGATATAAGCTTCAACAAGATAAAATTTTGTATTATTATTATTATTATTATTATTATTATTATTATTATTATTATTATTATTATTATCATCTGGCATTGCATATATGGCTTTAAACACTGAAAAATCCATCAGTGATATTGCAAGAGAGAGAGGGAGAGAGAGTGGGAGAGAAACCAGATAGCAGCGTCGTAAATCCCAGCCGTCATATTTTAACAAGTAATACTCGTTCCCGTAAACGTAAACAATCCTGCATAAGTTGGTGGCTTATTTCTGGATTAGATTATTCAAGACTGGTGATCGTCAAGTCAAGAATTTTCGATCAGAAAATTCGCAGAAAACTCAGGGTTACCACGAGCACGATTCTCTTCTAAAGTAGCATCCTCAAAAAGTACGAGTATGTAAGAGGACTACAAGATAAGGGGGCTACTGAAGCTGTGTGGACTTAATAGCAGACAGACTGTTTAAAGACGTCCTCATGAATCTCTCTCTCTCTCTCTCTCTCTCTCTCTCTCTCTCTCTCTCTCTCTCTCTCTCTCTCTGTATGTGGGTGTGTGTGTGTAAGTTTGTTGTTGCTGGCCTTCGTTATACGTGCATGAACAAACAAATAATATTGCAAAACGCGCCTTTACTGAGATGTGGCTATTTCGAATTGGACAAACACCTTTGGACCAACTCTGGACTCCCCGCCCTGGTAATGCTCGCATAATCCTCTTGGTGTATCAGATATAATTCATTAAGAATTCATAATTATCTCGGTATAACTTCACGTGAAATTTACATTGGAAGCGAGGCATCATTGCACACAGTATAATGAGTCTGGAAAAAGAGCCTCCTCAAAACACAAATAAGTATAGTTTGAATTGTATTTAATAGGTAAATATATTCTGAAGCATAGACCTACTATACTGTTAATATTTGTACCCAAAATATTTCAGCCACGGTGCATCGGGGGAAGAAAATAAGATCATATACTGCAAAGCTCCGCATACTCTTTAGAAAGGAATACTAATCACAGATTTTGAGGTAAGGTCACTATGAGAGCTACTGACCTTTGCCCGTGATTATTTACAAAAGAGCCTCCGCAGAAATCAGCAGCAGCATAGAGGCATTGTCCCACTGGTAAATGTTTTGTCATCTTCCGCTGGAGTTTAACCCAAAGCAGCCAGAAGTTGTAGCAACTTTGAAGATGATGTTGTTCTTCATCTTGCGGGAAAATATAAGCTCAGTCAATGCAGTAGGACGATCTGCTGATCGGTAATTCATCGACTTTTTCTTGAGTTTATAGTGAAAATGTATTTGTGCATATGTATATGTATATATGTGTGTGTATATAATATTATGTACAGTATATATATATATATATATATATATATATATATATATATATATATATATATATATATATATATATATATATATATATATATATATATATATATATATATATATATAAAATATATATATATATATATATATATATATATATATATATATATATATATATATATATATATATATATATATATATATGTATGTATATATGTGTGTGTATATAATATTATGTAGTAGTATATATATATATATATATATATATATATATATATATATATATATATATATATATATATGTATGTATGTATATATGTGTGTGTATATAATATTATGTAGTATATATATATATATATATATATATATATATATATATATATATATATATATATATATATATATATATATATATGTATGTATGTATGTATGTATGTATGTATGTATGTATGTATATATACAAAGGAGGCAAATATCGAACGACAGTCTATTTAATTGGATGAACTGAATGATCTGAATCCATCCCGGTACTCGTGAGTTGCTTATTTATTCAAGCGATCTACTTGTTCACCTTCTAATCGTAGCATATACGCGTACTCAAACGCCGCTCTAGATGGGGGGCTTAAATGTATATCCTGCAACATTTCCGCGATGCGGATTCATCCTGTAGGCCTTAAAGAATGTTTTATCACTGTAGAAGTAATGGGATAAATATGCCAGCTAGTCTGTTTTATTTTGCTTTCACTTGCGGATGTTAATCAGAACTCTATATATGGAAATAAACAGATATGGCATGTATATATTTCGTCCTGAATTATGTATATCGATTAAAAGCGGGGAAAAAGGTCCATAAGTTGAATAAGAAAATATAATAAAAGATATTCATTAAAAAATATGATTAAAATTATTTGGTGCAACCGCGCAATGCTTTTTAATATTACAATAATTATCCACTATCCTCTTCGCTGCAGTCGCACCAGAACACGTTGTAATTGTTTAGACCTAATGACTTCGTACTTCACATGGCAAGGATGATGAAGCTTAATTTGATTTCATTGTTTGTTACTGCTTTAAAGGATGAAATAGTAGGACATGAGAGAGCGAAAAAGTATACTGTAATTAGGCTATATTCATATTGTTTAACTAAACCCTCACATTAGTTTAATCAAAACATATTTTTTAAATAATAAAAGGGTTCTCCTTTAACTGGTTTTTCCTTCTGGTAATCGAGAGAGAGAGAGAGAGAGAGAGAGAGAGAGAGAGAGAGAGAGAGATAAACCCCTTAGAACGTCATTTAGTTCCTGATATGTCAATCGCTGTTTTATCGAGTTTCCGGTATGTATAGACAAATGCCAGATTAATATTACCCTCAGTTTATTAAAATGATAATTAAATGTTTTCAGGGTCATTTTACTGGCTAAGAAAATATAAGAACAATTGCTCTGTAGTTTCCCAAGTAAGGAAAAAAAATGCCATTCCATCTCCCTAAACAACGTTCAGTCTCATAAAAAAATAATCTAATCATTAAGAGTAGCTGCAAACAGTAGGCTACATACTGCTGTCTTGAAAGTACAAACAGCCCATTGAGTAAATCTTCTCTTTAGCAAAGAAAAAGAGACGTTCTGTGGCGTACATTTCTAGCTGTCTAAAGGTTATTTATTATGGGAATATTGTTCCACTCTGAGACAAGTGGTTCTGTTGTTACCCGGCCCGTTTGTGAGCTAATATCGTTCTCCAGGCGAAGATTTTCAGCAAAATGTGCTTTGCGTTGTTAAAAAGAAAGAAGTGACTTAGTTATAAATCAATTGGAAATAAAATTGCATATCAGTATGACGAAAAATCATCGATATCTGAACTCACTTTTAGCTTCGTCTGAGATGTGAAGTGTTAGAGTTCGTATTCTGAACGATTATTCAATCACCTCAACAAATAAAATAAGTTCTAATTTTTAGCGCCGTGGTGTAACAATTCATTGTTGTGCATAAATACCTTTTCAATATACATATCTTCAAGCACATGAAAACAAGTGTTTATAAGAAAAATGGCACTGTAACGTTGGAAACGTGTTGCACTTACACATAATTTTCTTCGTTTTTCCCCTTAATGTTTTGAACTTCTAATATATGAAATGTATCATAAAGAAGACTTTTCAGTCTTTTCCCACGACATTCAAATTCTTCGAGATCAGTAATCAACACATTCACTGACATTTGCCTGATAAAAACATCTTCAAATCCGTGAGGTTTGATTTCCAGGAAAACCCTGGACAAATTTATGTAGCTCACTCTCACTGAAGAGAGAGAGAGAATATTAAGAACTTATAAGTTTTTACGGGGTATCTTTAAATTAAAATATGTCTTATATATTTTTCCCTACTTTAACATTACTTAGGTAAAGCCTGATATGACAGCAATGCGCAACATTACCCAATATTGCTGTTTCCTTCGCTCCTGCACACCGCCCATTTGCCGAACACAATTTAGGTCACATCAGAGATCCGTCGTTCAGGGATAAAAGGCCAATAACTGTCGACATCAAAAGATTATTTCCTGTTGGTCGGTTCTGTCTCGTCAGTGCGTGTGGGTTGTTTCGCTGAGAGAGAGAGAGAGAGAGAGAGAGAGAGAGAGAGAGAGAGGCTGAACCTCCCTTGATTTATTTTGTACGGCGTAGTGTTACAACTTGTCTATGCAATATAGAACTATTTGGGAAGAAAAATACAGTTCTCACGCATTCTTAGTGTAGCCGTATAAACATTAAAAACGAAGGTTCCGTCGTCACATTCCACTAATTTGACGAGAATTTCAAGCATTCTCTCAAGTTGCTTAACAGCGTTAACGACTAGTACTCCAGTAATATTCCTCACTGCGGTCTTACACTGATTCCCCACTGAAGAAGTGGCAGGATTCCATTCGCTTTGAAAGATGTAAGATGTGAATCTAGATTACGAAATAATTAATTGTTCATATTGTACGTAAATGAACCAAAAAATTGTAGCAAAATGATTACTCAAGATGCGTAGGTTTATGGATGCCACATCTTGCAAAAAAAAAAAAAAATGCAAAAAGCGACGTAGAAACAGATGGAAAAATTCATAACAAATATTCGAGTGGAAATTACTCCTTTAAACAAACAGTGAGCTCTGACAGCATCTCACAAAGAACTGAGTGAAATAATTTCCAATCGCATTTCGGCAGTGATTCAGTCTGGCGTGAGGGGACGTGTTATTTATTTACTCAAAGGACTCCCTCATCCTGGCGTCGATATCCGGAAGTGATGAACTTTCAATGACCTGAACATTATCACTGATGTGCTGAAGGGTTGAGCGAAGTGAAGAATGAGTCGAATACCTTCAGATCTTGTGAATGGGAAGGTTGATGGAATTGATCTACAGGGGATGTGGGGAAAGATAAACAGAAGCGACTTATGATGATGATTGAATAACAGGGTTAAATTCAGGGAGATGGAAGGGAAGAGAGAGAGAGAGAGAGAGAGGAGAGAGAGAGAGAGAGAGAGAGAATGGGGAACCTCGATCTTCTTCAGTGGGTGTTGACGAATCCCCTTCCTCTCCTTCCTCTATATTCTTTGAACTTCACCTTTTGTTAGCTCTGTTCAACGGCAATATTCGAAATTTCATTTTTATGATATCATAAAAATGACAATATCATTATTATGAAGATCACTTACGTTCCTTCAAAGTATCTGTGTAAATACACCAGCCATGTTTCTATAAAAGACGTTTTAACCACTATATGATTTATTTATAAATGTCTAGCTGTAAACATCTAGTAAAAGTTCTGAGTAGAAGTAATATTTAGGAGGCTATTGTCTTGATGACAACCTGTGAGGCATAATACAAAATATCGATGGCACAAATTATGCCCTGTCTGAAATCATAAAATGAGCTTTCGTTGTCAGTTTTTTTAAGTTAACGCTTTAAATTTAATATATATATATATATATATATATATATATATATATATATATATATATATATATATATATATATATATATATATATATATATTTACATTTTTTTTTTTTTTATATATATATGCTAAGTTATCTAGCTACCTCTAGGGAAATCATCATCTGCTAACTTATAATTGGCGCTAATATGGCGGAACCCAGTTGTTTCCCACTTATATTGACCGAGGATGATGCCTTCGTGAGCATTCAGGAAATACCTGGGCCTACTTCACAATAGGTTCCTTCTTTCAACTCCCCTGCTACCAGCACACACCTAGATTCCCACCCCCCCCCCTTTTGGGATAATGTTTTCAAAGTAGGCGTTGGGAGGAAATAGACGTTAGGGCGTAAACCACTCGGGGGGAGCTAGCACCTTAAACCTTAAGCTCATTATCTTTAAGACCACTATTCCTTTGATCTTTTACTGGCAAAGAATTCGCTTTCAGGTAAAGGCCTATCGCTTCGATGACACTGCTCGAGAAAGAAAGGACAAGCAGACTCACTCCAGCCACCGGTCTGACCGCATCTCTGTCTCAGGTGACGGCCCAACTTCACGATCGTACACCCGAGACATGGTATCTCAGAGCTCAAATATTCATCTAAAATATGTAAGCCGAGAGTGAATTTGGCGCTAGTCACCCCTGTCTCTCTCAACTAAGTTCCTTTCATTTCCCTCATTTACCTTCAAGCTTAATCCCTTCCTTTCCCGAGCTTCCCCCTTTGTGTGACGGCGAGCACGTGTTTATTGTTTCAGAGCCCAATCCACTACGATTCCAAGATTGTGATTACGTGATTTCTTGTACTTATCATCTCGGCTACGTAATGTTTAGCATTTAAGAACGTGCATTTGTGTAATACTTCTATGGGGAAATTTCATTTCCCTTTTGTATTAACTCTGGACCTCTCTCACAAGAGTCCTGTCCTGCCCAGTATGTAATCATATGCCCTTGTTCATGACTGCCATCCACCTTTCGCAACCATTCCTGATTGCAGCCTGAAAGCGGAAACTTCGCTAATGAGTGCATCATCGTGAATTAACTGATTCCATTATCCTGAGCTCACTCCTTTTGAAGAATTGCCACCAGAGACGATTTAATGTCATTTTAACCTAACCGAGTTATTGTTATATCGGGGATGATTGTACCTTGGCCCCTCCATATTTACATTACTTATTTGCCAAGTACTGCGTTATTGTCCTACTGTATATAATTTATGTGCCTGTACATTGGTTACAATTAACATTCTGTTTGTCTTCTTGCATATTTGCCCCAGTCGCTGTAAATAAACCCCTTTCAATTGTAAAAGAAGTCTAATTCTTAATGGCGACCTTAATCATTTACTTATAAACCTAGGAAAATCTAAGGTAAGTTTCAAATAACTTTCTTTTTGTTTGTAAACTTGGGCCCCCTTGGTTCTTTGGCAGTACATTATAATAAATTATTCCAATTCTCTCCCCAACCAAGCCCCCAGTTTATAACAATATATACTGTATATATATATATATATATATATATATATATATATATATATATATATATATATATATATATATATATATATATATATATATATATTTCTTCTTTGTGTTCAGCTTTAACCATTCGCATGTGGTTCGCTATTTCCTATCAGCCATCTCCACCTTCCTCTGACCAGTACATTCTGACTTCTTAAACGTCTCTCCCACATGTCATTTGCTATTTTATCCTTTCATCGGAAATTTGGCCTTCCCTTCTTCTTCTTCTTCCTTCCACCTCCATGCTCATAACCCTGTTACCCACGATCTTCTCTCCACATAACATGACCAGGGCCTTCTTTGATACTGCCCCTATCTTAGCTATTCCTCTAATAAATTCATTTCTGATCCTATCTCTTCGTATGACTGCACACATCCATTTCAGCATCGTCTCTCTGCCACATTCATTTCCCGTTCTTGAGACTTCTTCAGTGGGGATGTCATGGCTCCATAAACCATTGCTGGTCTGACTATACTTTTGTAAACAAAACTTCCGTTTAACCTTTTTTTCCAGGTGCTGTCAGACGTGTGATTTCATTGAACTCCTCCCGCTGCAAACCCTATAATCAGTCTAGTACATCCAAAAAAGTAAACAGATGTGTTTTACTGTATTAGAATTACTTTCATTCCGTTATAAAGCAATGTAATTCAAAATATAATTTCTACCACAACATCAGTCAGACCTTTCGATTCTTGCCACGGAAAAAAAGTAGCTACAGACCAAATGTTTCTGTGACTGGCTTGCCCCCTCATTAAAAAAAAACTTGTCGTGTCGAAATTACCACATTTTTTTCAGTGTTCCTCTAGAGCCAAACGTATCTTGATCATACCCTGCCAATAAAATACAAATTCTTAAGTACTTTGTGGTATTACCATCGTCATATCTAGAACGAATCTCCTTCGATTTGTTGTGCATTGAATTTCACGTAATTGTTAAAAGGTCCGTCTACTGTTGAAAGGGAGACAGACCTTTCCTCCCCACCCCACCCCCCCACAACACACACACACAAATACACAGACACCCGAGCACGAATCGTATAAGTATAAGATCTTTGATTTATTATCTTTGTTTAGTGATGTCGTTTATTCTTTTCTAATAGGGGAACGTGACATCCTTTCCCCCTGATATCGACAATTTGTAAATTACTAGACTAAATGATTCTGTGACAAAACTACTCCCTCATTAAAAAAAATTACTCGCGACAATCATAATTATACCTCACCAGTAAAATACAAATTCTTAAGTACCTTGAGGTACTACCATTACCATATCTAAGTACTTAATCCACCAAAAAATCACCATATATCAGACCGTTCAGACTTCAGCCTAGGCTTTCCCTCAGAAACGCCAAAGAAAACTGAAACGCGTTCGTTCACTCGCACAGGAAACCGAAAACAGTTGCAGCTCTTTTTACGGTGTCTAAAATTGCCATCGTGATAATAATTTAATATTTTTATAGACAACGGACGCTGTATTTTCCCTCTTCCCTCCCTTACCCCTATCCTTTTCTCCTCCCTTCCCCTCTCCATCCCTCCCCTCCCCTCCCCCTTCCCTTCCCCATTCCCCTCCTTTATCTTCTCACTTCTCTCCCCTTTCCCCGTCCTTCTTCCTTATTCCCTCCCCCACCCCCTTCCCCTACCTCTGCATTCCCACCGCCCGTGGACTGTTATTCAGAGTTTTAACGGGCTTACACATAGGTTGTTATTCAGATTTTTTCCAGGTAGCGCAGGGTTGATCAACTAGTGTGTATATATATATATATATATATATATATATATATATATATATATATATATATATATATATATAGTATATATATATATATATATATATATATATATATATATATATATATATATATATACATACATACATACATACATACATATATAAGATCGAGTTAACATAAATGTACTTCTACGCCACCACGTTCCATTTTGAGCAACAGAAGGAATGCAGCCCTCGGGAGTTGTCAAGCCTTCAGCAATTACTCTGAGATAGAGTCTTGATTAATCCTTAATTTCTCATTAGATTTGCGCTATTCCTTTCTCAGGGTACGTTTGAAGTAAAAATTTTGTCGGAAAAGAAAGCAAAGAATAATTAGAAGAGAGAGAGAGAGAGAGAGAGAGAGAGAGAGAGAGAGAGAGAGAGAGAGAGAGAGAGAGCGTCTTATTATCCGTTTACTTAAATTCGTTGGTCTTAAGCCATATTTCGCTGTAATCTGGAAGAACATCTGTTTTCTACTTATGCTGTCATTCTGGATTTTCTTAATAAATTGTCTACCAGAATCCCCACCTACATTGATACAAATGGCTATGATGTAAAAGAGGATGGCTTTGTCTCTCCGTCCGCACTTTATAGTGCCCGCCCTCAGATCTTAAAAACTACTGAGGCTAGAGGGCTGCCTATTGGTATGTTGATCATCCACCCTCCAATCATCAAACATACCAAATTGCAGAACTCTAGCCTCAGTAGTTTTCATTTGGTTTAAGGTTAAATTTAGCAATGATCGTGCTTCTGGCAACTTTCTATGACCGGCCACCACCGGGACGTGGCTGAAAGTTTCATGGGCCGCTGCTGATACAGCATTATACGCTGCACAGAAAACTGTTACTTTTTCTTTAGTTAAGGATACGGAAAATACACTTCCAGATGTTGAGACTAACTGGGCAGTATTCCTGTTTCCCCTGCAATGAGAATCTGATGTTAATGCTGCTCTTTTCTCATCAAAATACCCTTGGAATCACTGTTTCTCTACTTCTCGGGAATCATTTCTCCCCTTCTAGTCCCATAACCCCCTCGCCACACATACACACGCATACAGACATAAATTTGGGTCTTACAAAAGCAATCTCAGAATTTTCTGTAAATATTGCTTCTCCTTTGTCCGCCATACTGACGAAGTAATAGTTTATTCACCGAATAAACTAACAAGTGGCGCAATCGAGTTTTTGCACAGTGTATACAGTAATACTGTATGAGCCGTGGCCCATGAAACTTTCAGCCACCGGCCTGGTGGTGGCCTGTACTATAGTGCTGTCAGACGCACGATCATCGCTAACTTTAACCTTAAATAAAATAAAAACTGCTGAGGTAAGAGGACTACAATTTGGTGTGTAGGATGGTTGAAGGGTTGGAGATCAACATACCAATTTGCAGCCCTCTCTAGCTCAGTAGTTTTTAAGTGCCGGCAGAGAAAGTGCGGACAGAATAAATGGGGGGACAAGAGAAAGCCGTCTCAATAGTTTTCTTTTATGGCTTTTATGGCCACCGGTTTCATATTTAGTGTAATTCTTCTTCAGTGAGTCCAGTAATCCTGGTCTCATTCTGCAGCCTCTAGTCATCTCCTTTCTCTTGATAAAGCCGGAGGGTGTCTGGGTTTTAGGAGACTGGCAAAACATCTTACCCGTATCGTATTTCAGCTTTCCCCTACCAATCTTTGGATGAATATATGGGTAGATATGTCCTGTTATATACTAATGGTATTTTCCATTCTCGTTTCCATGCAAAAATAACAAAATCTAACTTTTATTTTGTGTTGCGGTTTTCCATATTTCTACATACATTTAACTGATTTATATGTAAAATCCAAATTTGAAGCGTTTCTACGTAAATTTTTTTTTTTAGATTCTTTATTCACCACAAGTGATTTTTGTTATAAATCATGTAATTGCTTTACGCCACAGGTAGTTAATAATAATAAAAAAAGAGAAGATATTCTGTTACTTAATGACCGTGCAAACCTCTGTTAAGGAATGTAAGTGGGGATCATTACAAACGCGCATTCTGCTCTCTCTATTTCCCCGCGGCGCCAGTTGGTAAGATCTTTCAGTTCTGATGGGAACCCTTTGGCTAGTAACTCTGACGAGGGGATGCCGTAACACTTGCTGGTCTAACATATTATATGCTTCCGTAATACCTGATTCTTCTTTCTACCTTAAGCAGTGCTTATTTAGTTCCTTTATCTTTATTGCTAGATCAAACGCTTTCACCCCGTATTTCCCACATAATTTCCCTATTATAATCGTCTAAGAAGGAAAAGGGTCATAAAATTAGCTATAAACTGTACAATAAAATCAGTGGTGAAGATAGAAATCAACTCATTGCCTTTGCTATTAAATTATGTAAATTAAGTAATTAATCAATTAATTTATTTCTATTTGTTTCTGATCCTGTTAGTACATAGAAGGAGTGAAGCAATGTATTAACTCCAGGGAAAGATTATGAATTTCTTTATAGATGAATGAGTGACTAAAATTTATTTCCCGAGCACTGTTCTGTTATTGTGAAAAATGTCAAACTTAACATGACTTGATTTACAGTTATAGAATGCAACGAGATTAGAAGGAGTGAGATTAATGAAAAACAATTTATTGGACCACTAATAATGGCTAAAGAACTAAAAATTCTTTTTAAATAACCTAAATCTGATAAATATCAGATTAAAAAAACAAGTTAAAAATGCGGCGAAGTTTCTTCGGTGCAATCGAGCTTTCTGTACAGCGTATAATGCTGTAAGAAACTCTCAGCCATGGCCCACGAAACTTTCAGCCACGGCCCGGTGGTGGCCTGTGTTGTTAGTACCTATAGCGGTGTTAGACGCACGCTCATGGCTAACTTTAGCATTAAATAAAATAAAAACTTCTGAGGCTAGAGGGCTACAATTTGGTATGTTTGATGATTGGAGGGGTGTAGACGATCAACATACCAATTTGCAACCTTCTACCCTAGGTGGTTTTTAAGATCTGAGGGCGGACAGAAAAAGTGCGGACGAACAGACAAATTAGCTCTCTCAATAGTCTTTGTTTACAGAAAACTAAAAATGGAAGAAGAAAATCACGATTTTTCAGGCATCAAGGCTTTGAACACGCAATGCAAAACTAATGAGCATATTGTGCTGAATGCAATTTCGTTTTGGTGCAGTTGCAATAAAAAATAAACCTTTCTCTATTTTCTATCTCCTAACAAATCCTGTCAAAGAGAGAAAAATGCCACGAAATTCCTGTTTTTTCATTTTGCATTACTGGAATGTGGTCTCTGTTCTGTCCCTCTGTAGCTGAGTTTTGCCATACTCACTTTCACGTTCTGCAGAACACTTCAAGAATTACAATGTGTGCACCCTCTCTCTCTCTCTCTCTCTCTCTCTCTCTCTCTCTCTCTCTCTCTCTCTCTCTTTGCTATCTCCAGTCCACTTAATAATATTTAGGGTTTACATTTAATAAATATATCTTTAGAATCTTGGTGGTGTAATTTTATTGTCAATCAGTTACCCCATCTAGAGGGATAACAATTCTGATTCTGTCGTTACCACTTTCCCAACCCGTAAATAAAATAGGTTCATTCATAGCGTTTTGACATCTCATCGTCCTGTGTCAAACAGAATCATGCTTCAAAATAATCACATTTGACGTTCTGTAGTCACATGTAGGTGTTAAATAAGTTGAGTAAGATGATACAACGACATTTAATTTGTAATTGATCTAGCATTGTTATCATCGTAAATATTCATGACTGAAAAGGAATGATAAATGTGCTGAACAGAAATGAGAAAGATGATATTGCTCTTAATTGCATAAATAGAATGATGAAACGGAAAATAGGACGGCAAATGATAGAAAATGGGTTATAGGAACGTAAATGGAAACGAAATAAAATATTAAACTGAAAACAGGCATGAGGAAGACACAAATGAAACGTTTAAGAGAATACTTAACAGTATATTTGCTTTGTGAATTTTTTCTTTTTGCTTTAGTGAACAACTAAGAAAAATATTCAACGATTCCCACGATGGCAATATTATAGTGAAACGAGCTTGTTGGCGCGCACAACACCGCTGGAATCAGGCGCTGCTGTCTCCCTTACCCTCCCGATCCCTTACCAACCAAGCCCCCACCCGGGGCAGACAAACAGGTTTTCAGGAGTAGGCTGGATGTATCCCCTACCCTCCCGTTCCCCTATCCACCCCTTCCCCACCGGGGCGGACAAAGCGGTTTGCAGGGGGTAGCTGGCTGCCATGTCTCCCCTTCTGTCACTCGGGGGAGGACAAACAAGATCCACTCGGATTTTTTTATTATAGACAGATGAGAGTTTCCTATAATAACATCAGCCTGTATCATCCACCATATCACTAAAACTAAAAATTTGGTCGCGTGAACTCAAGAGATGAGAAAACAAATATCAAGGTTTGCTCGGTATCATATCTCAAAGGAGAGTTTTATGTTCTGAAAAAAAAAAAAATCTGGGTTGCTACTGTACTAGCAGTCCCTTAAAAAGGACCAAAATAAAGAGAGAAAATAAAAGACTGAAGTCAATAAAATGCGCCCAAACAAAAAGGATAGGAGCACAATTTAACATTTTTACGGCGGATAGAACCCTTCCCTATTCACATCTTCATTTATATATAAATCAAGTCGCAGTATATACATACTGCATATGTATATATATATATATATATATATATATATATATATATATATATATATATATATATATATATATATATATATATATATATATATATATATATATATATATATATATATATATGTGTGTGTGTGTGTGTGTGTGTGTGTGTGTATTTATATTTATATATGTCATATATATATTTTATATAAAATATAAATATATATATATATAAACATATATATACTGTATATATATATATGTATATATATATATATATATATATATATATATATATATATATATGTGTATATATGTATATGTGTGTGTGTGTGTGTGTGTGTGTGTGTGTGTTTGAACACTTTGAAGGAATTAAAATCACTCAACACTATCTTCTGAAGCGTTTTCTATTTCTTTCTTTTACCCTGGATTCAGTTCCTTTTTTTTTCTTCCTTTTCTCTCCATCTTCCTTTCTCTCACTCTCTACTCTCTCCCTCTCTCTCTTCTCTCTCTCTGTAGAAATCCCCAATACATTAGCATGAGTATCTTGGTGGCCAGGCTGTCTTTTCCGTTTGCCTTTGAGGGGCATTTATTGAATCACTTTGAAGAATTACCATTGTTTCTCAGTATATATATATATATATATATATATATATATATATATATATATATATATCTTCTCCTTTTAGAAAATTTTACTTTCTTTTGCCCCCAATGGTAACTCAACCTCTAACACTTTTCTTTGACACTCTCTCTCTCCCTAATTAGCTTCTCTCTCTCTCTCTCTCTCTAGAATTTCATTCTCACTCTCTTTCCCACAAAAATAGATTTATTATTCAAAGCAACCCAACAAGTAATGAATAAAACAAAGCAAAGATTAAAATGCATCATAAAAAACTATCAAGTCAAAATAATCTAACTCTTGACAAAAAGTCTCATTATCGCTAATACATTAAATTCATGAGTATCTTAGACACTGAGTCTAGTCTCAAAGTCTACCATGAGAGATATCGACATTGCAAAGGTTTTGCATTTGTCCTCTCTATAATCACACCACAATGTCATCACCACCATACATCTGTCGAAAGAATTACTAATCTCCCAAAAACACAAGTGTTCTTTTCCATTTACCATTTCAACTTTCCACACAGTTCTAGGGATCTCTCTCTCTCTCTCTAATGAACATTAGCACCAAATATTCTCTAATCATATTTGAATCAAAAACGGCTTACCATTGTTTCCAATGCAATGATTTTGTTTACTATATTTGATAGTACCATCTACAGCTAATCTATTCCATCATATATATATATAAATGAATATATATATATATATATATATATATATATATATATATATATATATATATATATATATATATATATATATATGTGTGTGTGTGTGTGTGTGTGTGTGTGTATGTATACCGTCTTTCATTTTTACAGTAATACTCTTCAAACGAAATTGCTATAATTCACTGTAACCTGCTATTTTCTTATAAATTCCCACTTTTTTTCATATTTTTTTGCAAAGAATATATTTCTATTTAGTTGACCTTGTATTACTATTCAGCAAATGTAAACGCACGCCATGTGAAAAAGATATTGGGTTCTTTCAGGTGTTTAGAGTTTAGAATTCTTATGAGATTAAACACGTTCATTTAGCCCGTTTCTTTTTATTAGTTTTTAGTTTCATTTTGTCAGGGAAAACTCAGCTCTCTCTCTCTCTCTCTCTCTCTCTCTCTCTCTCTCTCTCTCTCTCTCTCTCTCTCTCTCTCTCTCTGTTAATGATCATGAATGTGCGATTTTCACTTTGACATTACTCGACAAGAATTGATTTGAAAAACTCCTCATTATACATATTATATATACTCACAAAATTTATATGTAAAAGACACAAAATTTTAACTACCACTGGAAATATGCTGTGTCCGAAAGAATTTCTGGCTCCGTTCCTTGACCATGTCCTCAGCCCACGATGTTGGAGTTATATTTCTGCTGAGTGGAACATAAGTTTCCTTGTAGATGTGTTGTAGACCTTTACAGATAACAGTGAAAGACTGAAATGTCGCCGGGTTCATGGTCATGTGCAAGGGATCCTCATATTCTTGAATTTGTGGACCTTCAGGCAAGAACTCAGGTGGAGAAAGAAATGTGATGGAGATTAGAGAAGGGTTGAGTGGATGGAGGAAGATGGAAAAACGGCGAAAGTGAAGAGGATTATGTTCAGTCTGCGGCCTTTCATCTTCACTATCGTTTCCACATATTTATGTTACCCCAAGAACCATACTGGAAGTGACATGGTGTAATTTTAACACCTGGTGGTTGATCTTTCCAATATTTGAATTTTTTCAGGCTAATTTGGGTGACACGACAAAAACTGCACGTGTGCACAAACAATGGAGATATCTAAAGCAGTGGTAAGGATGATGTCATATTTGATAAAGATAGGGAAAGGTATTAAAAAAGAATAACGAAAATAAAGCAAAGCACATTATGAAATATATCTAGAAGCACGAAATGTTATACGCCACTTTAGCAGTGCAATGAAATGCTTTGCCTGCAAAGAAGGGACAATTTTCGTTCAGCTCCAAAACTCTTTTGTAGGCCTTTATATCCCCAGGCTTTACGCGTTAACAACTCTCTAGAGGCAGCGAACGAGTAACCAGGTGATTCATTGCATGTTAAGAAAAATAAATGATGATAAACCCTCCATGGTGGGCTCTGTTGTGCTTTAAATGAAATATTAACTGCTCAGTTAATATTTCATACTAATATTTTAGCAACTTATAGATATATCATCCAGCACAAAGACGATTAGAACCTCAACGATTCCTTACTTAGACACCGACGAGGATTTGATGCTGATGTAGAACGTCTATTCATTCTTATTAGGTAATAATCCGAGTCTTTGTTTAGGAGAAAAAGAAGGGGTTAAAGAAGGTTTAGGAGATGTATAAAAGGAAGATTGGATTAAATGGACAGCCACATGTTCAGTTAGTAGAGATAAGTAATTTCTTGAAATAAAGAAACTATATCATTGTCTTTTATTACGACTAACCATGGAAAAGTATCATTGTCTCAGACGTTAGATATATTACAATAGTAAGTGTCATTTTAATGTAAAATTCATTTACATAACTATGGATGGTATCAGTGTCACGATTACCGCTTACTGCAAAAGATGATACGAAACAAATCCGATAACTGCAAGCACAGACAAAGTTTGCAAAACAAAAATTCAACCAAAGCAACGAATAACAGCATAACATAAGAGCCTCTTCTCCTACATCCACAAAAAAGATGGGAAGTTATCTGGCGTCACAAAAGTCTACCTCCATTAGTAACGTTTAATAAAAGGATCAGATTAACCCCAAAATCACACAAAAATTTTTTTTCATTCTTAAGAATGGAATCCATGCTGTTAAAAAAGGTTAGTCGATATTATTAGTTTTGATCTGCGTAATCTTCGACCGAAGATCTTTGGAGTAGAATGCCAAGGAAAACGGCACCGCGTTGCCTGACGAAAGTTCATGAAAGGGAAACCAACGGCCATTGTTACTCTTGTTACAACATCCATTCTCCTTTCCTCTATATTGGGTCAGGCGGCCATATTAACCTCAACATCTCGCTGGTTTACCGCCGTTGTGGAAAAGAGGGACGGAGAATAATATTGAATATTTGAGGATACCGGGGGATTAGGCAGTGAATGATGATTTTCATGCTATTACGTGAATTGTCAGAAGTAAGACATAAGTATTGCACAGTTTATCCTACGAACTAATGAATAATGGATTAAGCAAAAAGATCATTTGTTTTAATGCGATGTAATCAAACTTACCTTTTGCCTTTTGTCTATACTCAAGCATAAAAATCATCCTGTTACGAACAAAATCAAAATTTTCACATTCATATTCGATAAAAAAAAAACGTAAATGAAGTACAAATATGTCGTTTTAATCAGATATGTCTGGGAAATCTAACGTAATTTATTTACTACTAGAGCAAACCTTGTGAGACTTCTTAAGAAACTATGCTCAGTTCAAGAGTATAATTCAAAGTAATCTAATATGCAGACATTATGTTAATTTTGTGTAATGATAAATGTGCTCCCCACGGCGTTTGGTTTATGCTTCTTGAAAATATTCTAATATATCATGTTAGAATATGATTAACATGTGTACCCCGAGGACTCGTTCTTCTTACTGGGACTCCACCACTATAATACTATAACACAGACATTAATAATATAAACAATTTGTTACAACTTCTTGGGAACTTCACAAAGCAATGTTAAATACTGAAGGTTCCAGTAACACATTTCGGCAATCACCGCTGAACATTAAGGCTTTGGCGCGTCATATTGACGGTTCCCGAACAGTAGGGTGAGAGGTATTTGACAGAATTGACTTCTCTTCTACAGAACTTTTGCCAAAAATATATAAATATATAATATATATATATATATATATATATATATATATATATATATATATATATATATATATATATATATATATATATATATATATATATATATATATATATTTTTATTTAAAAAGGCCTTAACTTAAAAAAATTGACAACGAAAATTGATTTGATGACTGATTTCAGACAAGGGTATAGTTTGTATCATCGATATTTTGACTTAACAAATCGCACCTAAATAGTTTCGTATTACAGTATGCCTCTGAGGTTGCCATCAAGGCAATAGCCTCCTAAATATCACCTTTACTCAGAACTTTTACTAGATGTTTCCGGACAGACATTTACAAATTAAGGTGGTTAAAATTTCTTTCATAGAAACATTGCTAGTGTATTTACACAGACACTTCGATGGAACGTAAGTAATCATCATCATAATGATATTAGCATTATTATGATATCATAAAAATGAAATTTCGAATATTGCCGTTGAACAGAGCTGACAAAAGGTGAAATTCAAAGAATACAGAGGAAGGGGATTCATCAACACCCACTGAAGAAGATCGAGGTACCTCATTCTCTCTCTCTCTCTCTCTCTCTCTCTCTCTCTCTCTCTCTCTCTCTCTCTCTCTCTCTTCTATATCCTTCCATTCCCTCCCCCAAAAATTCCTCTTTTACCCCTGTTATTCAGTCACCATCATAAGTCACTTCTGGTTATCTTTCCCCACATCCCCTAGGTCAGTCCCCTAAAACTTTCCCATTCACAAGATCCTGAGGTATTCGATTCTTTCTTCATCGCTCAACCCCTTCAACAAGTGAAAATGTTCAGGTCATTGAAAATCATTACTTCTGGATATCGACACATTTCCTTTGAAGGTTCATTCCTCACGCCTGACTGATCGCTGCCGAAATGCAATTGGGAATGATTTCACTCAGTTCTTGGTGAGATGCTGCCCGGGTTCACTGTTTGTTTAAACGAGTAATTTCCTCTCGAATATTTTTTATGAATTTTCCCATCTGTTTCTACGTCGCTTTTTTATTTTATTTATTTACTTATTTATATTTTTTGCAAGATGTGGTGTACCATTAACCTACATATCTTGAGTAATTATTTGGTAAAATTTTTTGGTTCAGTTATGCACAATTTGAACAATTAATTATTTTGTAATCTAGATTCACATCTTATATTTCTCAAAGAGAGTGGAATCCTGCCACAACTTCAGTCGGGAATCAGTGTAAGACCGCAGTGAAGAATATTACTGGAATACTAGTTGTTAACGCTGTTAAGCAATTTGAGAGAATGCTTGAAATTCTCGTCAAATTAATGGAATGTTGCGGCGGAACCTTCGTTTTTAATGTTTATGCGACTACACTAACAATGCAAGAGAACTGTATTTTTCTTCACAAATAGTTTTATATAGCATAGACAGGTTGTAGTACTACGCCGTACAAAATAAATCAAGGGAGGTTCCAGCTTATTCTCTCTCTCTCTCTCTCTCTCTCTCTCTCTCTCTCTCTCTCTCTCTCTCTCTCTCTCTTTTCTTTAAGCGAAACAACCCACACACACTGACGAGACAGAACCGATCACCAGGAAATAATCTTTTGATGTCGACGTTATTGGCCTTTTATCCTCCAACGACGGATCTCTTATGTGACCTAAATTGTGTTCGGCAAATGGCGGTCTGTGCAAGAGCAAAGGAAGCAGCAATATTGGGTGATGTTACGCATTGCTGTTTTATCGGGCTCTATCTAAGTAATGTTAAATTAGGGAAAAATATATAAGTATATTTAATTCAAAGATAACCCGTATAAACCTATAAGTTCTTAATACTCTCTCTCTCTCTCTCTCTCTCTCTCTCTCTCTTTAGTAAGAGTGGTCTAAATAATTTTGTCCAGGGTTTTCCTGGAAAGCAAACTTCACAGGTTTATCAGGTAAATGTCAGTGAATGTGCTCTCGAAGAATTTGAATGTCGTGGGAAAAGACTGAAAAGTCTTCTTTATGGTTCGTTTCATATATTAGAAATTCAAAACATTAAGGAGAAAAACGAAGAAAATTATGTGCAAGTGCAACACGTTTCCAACGTTACAGTGCCATTTTTCATATAAACACTTGTTCTTATATACTTGAAGATATGTATATTGAAAAGGTATTTATGCATAACGCTGAATTATTACACAACGGCACTAAAAATTAGAACTTATTTTATTTGCTGAGGTTACTGAATAATCGTTCAGAATACGAACTCTAACACTTCACATCTCAGACGAAGCTAAAAGTGAATTCAGATGTCGATGATTCTTCGTCATACTGATACGCAATTTTATTTCCAAATGATTTATAACTAAGTCACTTCTTTTTTTTTTTTAACAACGCAAAGCACATTTTGCTGAAAATTTTCGCCTGGAGAATGTTATTAGCTCACAAACGGGCCGGGTAACATAACAGAACCACTTGTCTCCGAGTGGAACAATATTCCCATAAATAACCTTTAGACAGCTAGAATTGCACGCCACAGAACGTCTCTTTTTCTTTGCTAAAGAGAAGATTTACTCATTGGGCTGTTTGTACTTTCAAGATAGCATTATGTACTGTTTGCAGCTACTCTCAATAATTAGATTATTTTTATGGGACTGAACGTTGTTTAGGGATATGAAATGGCATTTTTTTCTTTTGTTGTTATTTTTCTTAGGGAAACTATTTAGAGCAATTGTTGTTATATTTTCTTAGCCAGTAAAATGACCTTGAAAGCATTTAATTATCATTTTAATAAAAAATAGTAGAGGGTAATACTAAACTGGCATTTGTCCATACATACCGGAAACTCGATAAAACAGCGATTGACATTTGAGGAACTAAATGGTGTTGTAAGGGTTATTACTCTCTAAACATCTATCTCTCTCTCTCTCTCATGAGTTGAAATGACAAAAAAAAAAAAAAAGTCTCATTACCAGAAGGAAAAAATATTTCCAGTTAAAGGAGAACTCTTTTATTATTTAAAAAGATGTTTTTATTAAATTAATGTGAGGTTTAGTTAAACAATATGAATATAATTAGTTTGTTGGGGTTACTACTTTTTCACTCTTTCCACTCTCTCAAATCCTACTAATTTCATCCTTTAAAGCAGTAACAAACAATGAAATCAAATTTAAACGTTTCTGGAAGCGCTTCATCATCCTTGCCATGTGAAGTAATAAGTCATTAGGTCTAAACAATTATAACGTGTTCTGGTCCGACTGTAGCGAAGAGGTTAGTGGATAATTATTGTAATGTTATTAAAAAGCATTGCACGGTTGCACCATATAATTTTAATCATATTTTTAATGAATATCTTTTATTATATTTTCTTATTCAACTTATGGACCTTTTTCTACCGCTTTTTAATCGATATACATAATTCAGGACGAAATATATACATGCAACACTATATCTGTTTGGGATTTCCATATATAGTATTCTGATTAACATCCGGAAGTGAAAGCAAATAAAAAACAATACTAGCTGGCATTTGTCCCATTACTTCTACACTGATAAAACAAATTTTTGAGATAAAAATAAACTAGAAAAACCGGTTAAAGGATCTTTTATTATTTAAAAAGAAAAATTAATGTGGAAAACAATATGAATAAAATATTTTCCCCTAAATGTCACTATTTCATAAAGCAGTATATAAATTAAGCTCATCCTTGAAAAATAAGTCAAAAACAATTATAACGTGTTCTGGTCCGATTTATTATATCTTATGTTAAAAAGCATTTAATAATTTTAATCATATTTTTATTTATTTATTTTCTTATTCAATGGACCTTTTTCCCCCTTTTAATATATACATAATTCATTATACATGCTGATCTGTTTATTTATATATTATTAACATTTAAAAGATTAGCTGGCATATTTATCCCATTGCTTCTACGATGATAAAACACTCTTTAAGTTCTGTTGGATGAATCCGCATCGCGGAAATATTGCAGGATGTACATCTAAGTTCCTCAACTAGAGCGGCGTATGAGTATGCATATATACTACGATTAAAAGGTGAACAAACAGATCGCTTGAATAAACAAATAAACAAGCAACCCACGTGTGTCGGGATGGATTCGGATCATTCAGTTCATCCAATAAATGGACTGTCGTTCGATATTTGCCTCCTTTGTATATGTGTGTGCGTATATATGTATTTATGTCTATATATATATATATATATATATATATATATATATATATATATATATATATATATATATATATATATATATATATATATATATATATATATATATATATATATATATATATATATATATATATATATATATATATATATATATATATATATATATATATATATATATATATATATATATATATATATATATATATATATATATATATATATATATATATATATATATATATATATATATATATATATATATATATATATATATATATATATATATATATATATACAATATATATATTTATATATATATATATATACAAGAAAAATATCGATGAAAACAAATCACGATGAATCAAATCAGCAGATTGTCCTACTGTATTGACTGAGCTTATATTTTCCCTCAAGATGAAGAACAAGATCATCTTCACAATTGCTACAGCTTCTGGCTGCTTTGAGTTAATCTCCAGCGGAAGATGCCATAAGATGCCACAAAATTTATCAGTGGGACGATGCCTTTATGCTGCTGCTGATTTCTGCTGAGGCTCTTTTGTAAATAATCACGGGCAAAGGTTATAGATCTCATGAACCTTACCTCATCTTGATTTATACAGTTCCTCGTTGGATGAGTCGGTAGAGATCTCGGTTAAACTCCTAGACCCGAGTTCGAGTCTCCAATGAAGAATTAGAAATTTATTTCTCAGTGATAGAAATTCATTTATCGGTATAATGTCGTTCGGATTCCACTGCTGATTCCATTGCTAGGTAGCCAACTGGTTCTTAGCCACGTAAAATAATCACGATCCTTCGGTCAGTAGAGAGCTCTAATCAGCTCAGTGACCTTTAAACTAAGGTAACTTAATTAGTATTCCTTTCTAAAGAGTAAGCGAAGCTTTGTAGTAAATGACCTTTTTTTCTTCCCCGATGCACCGTGCCTGAAATATTTTGGGTACAAATATCAACAGTATAATAGTTCTATGCTTCAGAATATATATACCTATTAAATACAATTCAAAATATACTTATTTGTGTTTTGAGGGGGCTCTTTTTCCAAACTCACTATACTGTGTGCACTGATGCCTCGCTTCCAATGCAAATTTCAAGTGAAATTATACCGAGATAGTTATGAATTCTTAATGAATTAGATCTGATACACCAAGAGGATTATGCGAGCATTACCAGGGGAGGTGTCCAGAGTTGGACCAAAGGTGTTTGTCCAATTCGAAATAGCCACATCTCAGTAAAGGCGTGTTTTGCAATATTATTTGTTTGTTCATGCACGTATAACGACGGCCAGCAACAACAAGCTTACACACACACACGAGAGAGAGAGAGAGAGAGAGAGAGAGAGAGAGAGAGAGAAAGAGAGAGAGGTTCATGAAGACGTCTTTAAATAGGCATCATCATTTTCATGGAGAAAATATCCCATCATGTTTAAAAGTCAACACTATCCCAGTCTGTCTATTAAGTCCACACAGCTTCAGTAGCTCCTTTATCTTGTAGTCTCTTACATATTTTTTTTTTTTCTTAGAAGAGAATCGCGATCGTGATAACCCTGAGCTTTCTGCTAATTTTCCGATCGAAAAATTCTTGACTTGCCGATTGCCAGTCGTGAATAATCCAATCCAGAAATAAGCCACCACGTTATGCAAGATTGTTTACGTTTATGGGAACGAATATTACCTCTTAAAATATGACGGCTGGGATTTACGACGCTGCTATCTGGTTCTTCTCTCTCTCGCAATATCACTGATCGAATTTTTAGTGTTTAAAGCCACATATGCAATGCCAAATAATAACAATGATAATAATAACAATAATAGTTATACAAAATGTTATCTTGTTGAAGCCTATATCATAACGACATTTAGCAGTCATTGGGAGAAAATACCCAAACATTTAAAGCAATGCAAGAAAGCACCAAATGAGCTTAGCTTCCAGATCATAATGGGGTGAAGATAAAAACACTAATTGCTTTGAGGCCAAAAATGAGTAACTTGATCTTTTGTGCGTTTTATGGTAATTTATGCAACTTGCCACTGTTAGTTAAGTCAGCTTTAAATAAAACAATAGATACGTTATCAAAGATGGATTCAAATACTGTTAACATAGGAGAATACTGTCCCTGTTCGTAATCACGGCTCCAAGTTTCGAGAACGTTTTGCTGGATATGGTGTGGTGTGGTTTCTAATGCAAATTTTCCCCCTTATTTATACATGAGATTAAGTCTAGAAATATTAGGAGAAAATTTAGTGATTTCCTGAACAAACCATAACCAATGAAAAATTGATAAAAACATTCACTGGCAATGTATATTTTAGAAGGCTTATTTCTACTGGCTGCTGGTGGTATGGCAAATAAATTTTGTTGAGTAGCAGCTCACGCAGACACGGTGGGCTCACGTGTGTAATTGTATATGATTTAGCAAAGCATATATGATCAAACACTAAACCGATAATGATTCCTTTGGCTTATAATGCGAGTTTTCTGACACAGACAACAAAACTGATGAGTTATCCGAAGGTCTCTTGGGGGTACATTACATTAACGAAAAGAAAGGAATTGGCCCCAAGTACTGTTCTATGACGTTTGGCCCTTTAACTATTAATTAAACTTCTGCTGGGTGAATAACCTAGCCTAGGTAAATCAAGATTACATTGTGTCCCTGATTCCTGTAAAGTGAATAATTTATTTCTTTCGTGGCCTTCTGAGATGTAACAGTTTTCAAGAATAGAACAGAATATAGAATTTAGGCCAAAGGCTAAGTGCTGGGACCTACGAGGTCATTCAGCGCTGAAACGGAAATTGACAGTGCAAAGGTCTGAAAGGTGTAACAGGAGGAAAACCTCGCAGTTGCACTACGAATTAATTGTTAGGAGAGAGTGGAAAGTAAGATGGAAGAGAGAATATGATCGGAGGAGCAGTAAAAGGAATGAAAGGGGTTGCAGCTAGAGGCCGAACGGACGCTGCAAAGAACCTTAAGTAATGCCTACAGTGCATTGGATGAGGTGCAATGACGGCAGTAACCCCTACGGGGGTAACAATTTTCAAGGTCTATTTTCAGTTCAATTTATAATTTTTTTAATTCTAAATCATTATTTTTTTTTAAATTACTGTATCCTACCCTTTTTGATGGCACAAATATCAATCGAAAACTTATGGTGTATAATAAAAATCGGTAGAGGTTCTGCTACCCATCATGGAAGAGCGACTAAAGGTACTTTGGCAACGAGACAAGCTGTAGAGCCGTTAGTGATCCGTCTGCGTTATTATCTTTGCGAAGACATTAAACTCTGGAAGTCTGCCGCTTTCCCGTTGGTCTCTGCAGTCCCTTCGCAGGGCCAACTTCCGTTTTCGGCTCCTCGTGGACCAAGAGCACTATTCAAAAGAAGAAGAGAATAGGAAGACTGATAAACGAATGGAACAACATGAGGGTATTAAGAGGGGGAAAGTAACGTATAGCCTTACGTAAGTAGGAAGCTCTCTCTCTCACTCTAAGACCTTGATGGTTATCATCCAATATTGTTTTTTTTTATAATTTCCATTCTTAGGTCTCTGGCACGAGTACTGTAAATGGTGTAATAATAGCACCAACAACACTATTCCCTGATCCGGGCCATGTCCCGATTGAGGCTGAAGGCAGCTTCATTTCTCATAAGTGGAGGATTTACTACACCCACAGGTGTTGCATCATCGGTATACTGAACAGTCTTGTTTTCCAGGCCAACAGCCATATCACTTGTATACACTAAAAATAAGTGCACCAAGAACACGGCCTTGTGGAACCCCAGACACAATAGGTCTTGGCTCACTAAACGTCCCGCCCACAGCAACTCGCTGCTGCCTACCTGTAAGAAAATCTCGAAGTAATCTTAAAATATATCAACCCACTCCAATATTCTGAAGTTTATAAATAAGTGCCTTGTGATTTACTAAATCAAAAGCAGTACTAAAATCTGTTTGAATTACTCTGCACTCCAAACCCTTGTCAAGGTTCCAAATCATGTCAAAAAGAGCATCATCAGGTACCTAACTGCTTCCTGTATGCACACTGACCATCAAATAACAATCCTTTAGATTCCACATACTTATATAGTGGCTTTAAAATAAGTCTTTCAGCAACTTTGGAGAGCACAGGGAGAATATATATATATATATATATATATATATATATATATATATATATATATATATTTGTTTTTAATGTCACTATATATGTATATTGATATGTTTTGCACTGAAGGCAACGGTTCAGGTAAAAGCATATGCAAAAGAATGTCGGCTGAGGGCCTTCTTCAAAGGGGGAATTATCAGGTAAACACTTAGGTTTCACTTAGTTGATTATATTTACAATAGGCACATATCAGAAGAAAATATGGAGGGTAAATCAAGACAGGTAAACATAATAAGGATAACAAACAAAGGTGTATTTTCCCTGAAGAAACTCAAAGGGCCCACTTCAAAGGGCACTGCAGGGGGGAGAGAAACAGTGATTCCACCACTGCACACACAAGATGATGGACAGATCCGAAGCAGGCTAACTCTTATCTGTAATCGGGAACACAGTGGTGACGTAGCTGCTATAGGGAGCTTTAATTAAGGAATCGAGGGATTGCACAGAAGGTGCTTAAAAGGAACTTGATTCTGATGACTCTAATTTCAAATAATTAAGCTATAATTCACTTCACTGGATCTTAGATTAATACAACACAAACTACAAGCAATACATGTCTTGCTGCAGGTATATCATCTTAGAAAATGAAATGGAAAAATAGTAAAAGACTGACAGGGACGTGACTAACATAAGAACCTTGACTTGGGTAAATTATCTTCATCGGGAGATGGATTCCTTGTCTTTGGGGGGCCAGTGATGGAGGGTAGTGTTAAGGGATTCACTACAAAAGTAACCTTAGGCTTGGGACAGCAAGAGGGACTATAGTGTCCTGGGTGAGTTCCAACATCTGAGAGTGGTCAGGTCTTTGTTTGCCCTTTTTGTGCCCTCATAAGGATTAGATCTTTCTTCATTCCAGGTGGCGTTATCACTGTTCACCTGGCAACCCGTTTTCTATATGCCCTGCACGTAGGGTGTGCAGTCATCTGGCCTGGTTGTTCAAGATGACGCCGGTCACATGGGTCAGTCGCTAAGTGCGGGAGCCACTTTCTCTTTTGGCTTTTCTGCCTCTGCCGGCTTTGTCTGCCTCAGGCGGGATTAGCGTCTCTGGATGAATAGCACCTGAAATCAAGGTCTTTGGCAGTCACTTGGGCAAAGAAAAGATTAAAGATTAACCAAACAGGATAGTGGTGAGAGGTGAATAGGGGCAATTTTACCCACAGTTACCTTTAAGATTAGAAGGTATATAATGAACATTATTTCAAGGAAAGTAAAATTATTTTTATATTGCAATTTATGTTAGGTCTTGGAGGATGAGGTGGCATGTGTGAAGTTTACCTCATTACAATACATATACATATAATATATATATATATATATATATATATATATATATATATATATATATGTATATATATATATATATATATATATATATATAAACTGGACTCTTGGCTGGTTATAATATTGAAACAAAATTATAATATTGATGCTGCCTTGGCTGAAACCAAGAAAGCCCAGCTTATGAGCAAAAAAGGAAAAGTTATTTTGAAAACTTATCTTAGATTTTCCTGGATTTACAATTGAATGGGAAGGTCGCCATATGGGAATTAGAATTCTTTTACAAATTTACACAGGATTTATTTACAGAAACTTAGTAAATAAACAATGAGACACAGAACAACATAATCACTAAGGGGCAGATTCAGTAATAGGACACAGGAAACAATGATGCAATGATTTGGCAACAAGCAAGTTGATTAAAAATGGGGCCAATATGTAATACAATCAGTCCAATGATAATAATAACATTCAGTCTTGCCCTGATTACACGAAATAGTCTCAGGTAATGCAAATGGTGGAACTCCAGGATGGGAGAATAATTCATATGAACATTTTTCGACAACGGAATTCGGTAATGACTGTGACCAGGGATTTTCAGGATTTTGGTGGCAGACATATACTGAAGCATGGATTGCCATACGTGTCTCCCCTGAAAGAGACGTTCTAAGTTAGGAATGACAGTATACACTGAGGAGATGGAAACCTCTGAAATATCACCCAATACACGTTCTTAAATACTAAACATGACGTAGCCTAGAAGATGATTATCAGAAAATCATGTAATCACAGTCTTGGAATCGTATTCGAGTGGGGCTTTTGAAACAAGGAACGGGTGATCGCACTCACACAAAGATAAAATCAACACTGATATTGCTTAACCTAAATAGCCCTTAAATTGCACTGGGGGAGGGATAATTGATAGTTATCACGAGATCTTTACTAGAATTCAAGGCACTTAAATGGCAAGGGATGGGATACAGGCAGGACTCGAACAAAGAGGATTGTTTTGTGGAGGAAGAAGTTAAAGTTTAAAGAAATGGAATTTTAAGGAGTTTAAGTAAAATGAGAATGGCTGGTATTGACTATTGCAACGTACAAACCTTTTATGACTGTTGTTGGTAACTGTCGAAGTCAGTTTGGTGAACACTATGCTACAGATCAGTTCGCATTCTTGGAGCGTCGAGTTCAAATGCCACACTTATCATTATATGATCAGTTCAAAGTTCCCTAATAAATGCTGGTTCCAAACAACATGTCTTCTGATGGGCGTTGAAAAGCTTGGATCGTACGATGTTGGGGGCCACCAACGGCTACTGACTGGTTCAAGTTGGCTCGGTGTTGTCCGATGCCCGCCAAATTCCCCAACCCGGTAAAAATGAATAACAGATTATTTCAAAATTACATGACGAAATCAAATTTACAGGAGGGAGGGATGTTTATTCTTGACAGTATATATATATATATATATATATATATATATATATATATATATATATATATATATATATATATATATATATATATATATATATATATATATATATATATATATAGAGAGAGAGAGAGAGAGAGAGAGAAGAGATAAGAAATCAATATGGACCATATGAGGAAAGAGAAGGAAATCTAGGGGGTTTTCCGAGAAGGATAAAATCTGCTGTCCTTAGTTGCCATGTGCATAGGATGATTAAAAACAAAAACTACAATTACGATGCAGAAACTACTGTACATAGCTGGGAAAGGTGAGAAAATTTAAATTTAAAGAAACCTTTTACAGATCACACTCATTGAAAGGATATTTGTGGGAGCACAGAGAAAGTTAAGTAAAGTAAATTGCTATACTTCGAAGGTACTGTCAGTCCTAAAGCAAGGATAAATGTCATAAAGATTATTCATAAGCTGGTTGGTATAAAAAGATCACATATTTTCACCGTGAAAAGAGGTAATAATAATACTCATGTTTACTGCTATTAATAAATGTCCGTTTTGGTCATGTTTTTATTTATTATTGCTGTTTTTTATATTAGTACTAGATAAATTACCATTTATATATTTTCATTATTTCCCCCAGTACACACACATATAAGGGAGATATAACATAATGGCCAACCTTCTAGTAGTGGTGGGCGTAATCGATTACTTTTAAAAAATCTCAGTAGCCGATTATATTTCCAAGTAGTCGATTACCTTTTTTTTTACGAGACAAATAAATATGTTCCTATTCAAAAACAAAGATTTATAAACTAAATAGAAGTATCAAACTTATCTTTTATTTCTTTAAGAGTTAAAACGTTTATTTTTCATTTTCTTATCAGCTAGCTCTTCACGTCTTCATGAAAAATAAAGAATAAGAATATTCATCTGTTTTATTTTAGGATAAAGACTCGGGAAATTTTTTTTCTTAATTCATTATTCATATAAATGGATTATCGATATTTACTTGTGTGCATAATGGAATAACAAACACAATACATATAGGTTTAAACTTGAACTTATTGCCAATGCCAGTCCTCATTTGTTATAATTTTCAAGGATTCTTGGCTTAGAGAGAGAGAAAACCATAATTGTATAAATTAATACCAAGGACCTCTGGACTTGATTATACTGTAGTAGTACGTGTAATGTACCAGTTTCTTGTGAAAGTAATCGATTACTGATCACCAAAGCAATCGACTACCAAAAGAGATGAGTTTTGCCCATCACAGTCACTACCATCTAGAAATATGGGTAAATGTGTTAAAAGTGCTTACTTTGAAAAGCTTTGCACCTCAAAGATATTAATTCTAAAAAATGTAACACAGAATGACTGTATAAAATTCTGGGATCAGTATCCATGTCTATTTGATTAATATTTCCTTATATAAAGAATTTTTATGTTAAATTCAGCTAAAATTGAAGAATAATTGTAAATTTTTGAAATTATATTGAAAAAAATTTCAATTTTCTATTTAATTTTGATACTGACACAGATTCGGTTGAACAAATGAATTTAAGAAACGAAGAGAAAAAGTCAGTCAAGAGCAAAGGAAGTTTCGTTCCATCAGATAAGAGCCTCAGGATGTGTCCCCTGTGCCAGGTAAGCTCTGATTTCTAGCTATGGGCAAAGGAGACCAATATATATGATATTGAGGTGAAAATGTTCACAGTCATAATCGGAATTCTATGCATTTATTTACAGAAAATGTAATGACATAATAATACGGCAAATATTGTCGAAACTGCAAACTTCTCATATCGCTAATTGGCAACTGTCAACGGCTGAGGACCAACGCGGTGTCTCGCAGGTCATCATCACTGTCTCTTGGCAAACTGAGCCTAGTACGGATGCAGCAGAATGACACCTATTCTTCATTTTCTCTTCATATATAACACGCATCAAAAATCTGAAAGCACCAGACTATTCAGGGTGAATTTATTGTAAAAAAAAAAAAAAAGTTTTATTTTATCTTGATTGTGTGAATGATGCAAAAACCGATGATAAGTAAAAACAGGTATAATGAATTAAATACTTCATTCTTCACTTTTACACATTGTAATTCCTCTGTGTTTTATCTTATTGATTTCAGGAAAGCACGATTTAGTTGTACAATTAATACCGAATCCTATTGTAGGACCAAAACTTTCCTACCTTGTGCAAAATGAGATAAATGAAGAAATATAAACATTTTACTAGTTTTCTGAGCTACAGACGTAAAAATGAGACAGAGCGAACCGCCTACCTCCCGGTACCAGCCAATCAGAGGCCGCCAAACAAAGTCTCATAGGCCCAAGAATCTACCTTAAGTGAACCAGCTATATAGTAAGTTAAATTAGCAATAAATATGCTTTTTGCGTTAACAATTTTAGCACATTATTGTGGTGAACAAGTGCAATGGCGACTTCAATTTTGGAATCACAACATCATTAACCTTATACATGCCAAAACTGTCAAGTAAAGACGATCTTCTCCGTTATTAAAAAGGCTTTTTAATCAGTGGGTCCGTAAGGTACTGATTGCGTCAACAAGTCTTGTCTTTCAAACATGTTAATGTGAGAGCATTTCAGGACGACTTAACCAAACCGTAGAAAGCAACTTCTATTACCCCATTCGATGCGAAAATGGTTGTATTTTTTAATGTGTAACAAATCTTGGCTTAATGTGTTTTCATTCAACCATATGTCCCATAGACTGGTAATAAACAAGAAACTGTAGTTTGGTAGCCCAGCCTAGACTTATGCCCTCGAATTATTCGTTTGGCAAGCTGTTATATCATTTAAACCTTAATCTAATAACAATTTAATTTCGGATAAATTAATATGAATTCTGTATGGTAAAAGTTATCGAATCGTTATGCCAAGCAGAAAAAAAATATCTGGTAAGGATGATAACAATAATGAGAAGAATCTTGTTCGTGTAAGCGCTAGCCTTGTGTCTATTGATTAGGCAGTTATTTTTATAGTTTTGTCCTTTTTTGGAAAACAGTTTCATTCCACATTAGTAAAAATTTCTTTCTTATTGCAGTTTCCCTTTAGCAATTTACTCGAAAGGAGAGAATAAAAAAGAAATACTTTTATGAAGGAAAAGAAAGAGAAAAACAAACGAATGTAAAGAGAGAGAGAGAGAGAGAGAGAGAGAGAGAGAGAGAGAGAGAGAGAGAGAGAGAGAGAGATAAGTCCCATTGTCCGAAGGCTAATAAAGGTAATCCCATTGTTCCGACGTGTTTACTTAAAGCATCGCATTACAGAACTAACGCCAGAGCTTTTTTTTTCTAACAATTAATAATTGACGAAATTCAGTAATTTTTACATTAAAATTGCAATAATAATATTAAATAATGTTCCCTACCCTTTTATAAGTTAGCTCCTATCGAAAGGTGCGTATGATTTTGAGTTTCATTGTCACTAAGTATCCTTCGTTATTGTTGCCCGGTATGAGGTAAAACCGGCACACCGCCGAAAAACAGACATCTCCAAATGCGCTTCCAACACTATCTTTTTTTTTTTTATTTCCTTTATTTGGATTTACATGTACTTTTCGATAGTGATAAGTTTTTGTTTCATCTATCAATAGAAAGAGGGAATGCTTTCTTGTACGTAGGCCTAGTTGATTTTATCTCGCACCAGCATTGGCCACTCATAATGTTTATCACCGCCAAAGAAAGTCAATAACATGGACTGTCGATCTTTTTGCCAAGCGTATGACCTCGGGTGGCCATATTAACATTCCAGTCCAGCTTACGGCACTATTCTATATAGACAAAACACTGTGGCAGTCCGTTTCCACCCACCCCCGTTGAATTATTATAAAAATATCTTACTTCATTACAGGTAAGTTAATCATTACCATATACTATATTTCGAAATATTATTGTTTCGAGATCTGTTGTAGTGGTAGTAGAATATTGCATTCTAATTTGTGTATATCTCAAATATTACAAAGCATCCCGTAAACAAAACACCAAATGGAAAAGGCTAGCAAAGTCCTTTCTGTCTATTCTAAGGCTTTGAAACGATAGTTCGAGAAAATTGTTGAAGGGAAACTACTCTAGGAAAGTAATTTTGACTAATTTTGAATCAAACTAGTTTCCAAAAAAAGAACAAAACGAGGAAAATAACTGCCTAATCAACAGGCACAAGGCTGCGCTTGCATGACCAAGATTCTTCTCTTTGTTGTTACCATCCTTATAGGTTAATTTTTTTTTTCTCCTTGCCATAACGATTCGATAACTTTTACCAAGCAGAAATCATATTCATTTATTCGAAATTAAGTTGTTATTAGAATAAGGTTTAAATGATATAACATCTTACCAAATGAATAGTTCGAGGGCATAAGAATGTACAGTACACTTACAGTAGTGCCTTGAAATCCAAGCTTGCTTCTCGTAAAGATTTTGTCATCAGTGGCTTCCAAATAATATATGATAATAGTGACTTTCAAAAAAGATGAAGTGCCTCATTAATTTTCGAAACACAAAACGATTGGTAAGTAACCATAGTTTAGCGGTCTCGTTAAACACGGTGAATCGCCCCCCGCTTGTATGTAAACAATATCTTTCCTACAAAACCACCGAAGTGGCAAGAGTAGCATAGTAGTATCTGGACTGTGGTGAATGGTGGTGTGGAATAGTGTGCGGAGTGTAAAGGATACAAACTTTGACTACTGGTGCAATAACGGAAAAAACGTTTATGAAATGTACTTTCGCCGTACGTGATGAGCTCAACAACTGAATGAGTGAAATGGAATAGAAAACGGGTAACCATTGTTAGACCTTTCGACGCAATGACTGCACAGGTGAGACGGGACTCACAAAAAAAAAAAAAAACTTCTGAATGACCGTCTAGATAACCCGAAGGAAGATCAGTATTTATGAAGAGCGATCTGGTCACTCCATCGAATCTTGCGAATTCGTATTACAGCTTAACAAACTGTTCGCTCGACTGGCCATTTATTCAGAGGTCCTTTCTTTTAATTACGATAGCCAGTGAGTTCATACGTCCTGGCTTTTAGTCGAATGAAATCCTCAACCAACACGAAGTCATTAAAGACCAGAAGTTAATTAAAATTATGTAATTTTATGTTCAGCAGATTAAGCAAAAGTTATTAAATCTGTTTAATAATTATCAGTAACCAGCCCAGAATTCATAGCGTATAGGTGGCATCATAATGAAAGTTTTTATACGACTTACCAAAGACTTTCTGTTAATACGTCCCGACGCTAAGGTAAGCAGGAGGTTCCTTCGTATACACTATAGGAATATTGACTTTCCTTACTAAGAAGTCATTAATTTTGTTTAAGTAGTATATGTGCGTCACACTTTGCCTGTTTGAGGAAGTATTACGTAATCTTCTTGATAGAATTATGCTTATAAGATCGCCTGAACTATTGTTTATTGATTTTAGAATCTGGAAATAGTTAGAGTTGTGAACTAGGCCTAATGTGATCAATTTTTCATTCGTTTGTAAAAGTTTTTGTACCAAGACTGCCGTCAGGGCTATGAATTGCTAAATGATATGTACGTAAATTTTTTTTAGTTCATTAGTAAGATAAGGCAAACGAGAATTTTGCGTATGGGCGGGCGTGTTACGGGTTGCACCAGGAGCGAAAGCCCATCCTGGCATAAGGCCAGTCCAATTTACGATAGCATTTACTGGTGATATTAACTTACGAGAGAAGTGAGGAAGAATGGAAGCAAACGGGGATTGCAGGTAGGGAATGTTGTGGAGAATTAGAGAAAAACTTCATATTTTTGGCATCTTTTAAGAGGAAAGTGTTTGAGAAGTCCGAGTTGGCACGAAATATGTAGAGAGAGATTTAGTTAGAGAAATGAGTTTAGAACTCTTTTAGGTTCTTCTCAGGCTGGGACTGAGAGAGAGAGAGAGAGAGAGAGAGAGAGAGACAGAGAGAGAGAGAGAGAATTGCAATACCTTGATCGTTAATATTTTTGGGAAACATTGCATATTAAAGATAATATATCGTCTTGTTATCTACACATTCAAATAAAAATTAACGGACGAAAACGTACTATCTAGGGGTAATTTTCCAAAATTTAACATCCTGTGTGTTACAGGTTACTGCGTCTGCCAATAATACCTTAAAATCAGTTTACATAGCTATGATAACTGTTAAGTTTTAAGTAGTACATTTCGTAAAAAAAAGTAAACACACACACACACATATATATGTGTGTGTGTGTGTACTTTTGTACACAATGAAATGGTCGAGACATGAAGTCCCTACTCAGGGACGTTACGTATCATTATTAAAAGTCGAACTAAGGTACCTTCATTCAGCATGCTTACATACTGTAGATGCTGGTGGATAGAGAGGCTGGACGATGACGTCGTAATATAGAATTCACAGAAAACTTTTATTCAAAGTTTATGTTCAAAACTAAATTTAAGTTACAGTAGCATATTGTTCACAAACAAAATAAATATTAGCTTATTTATTGTCAGTTTTTTTTCTTACATTGTGTGACATCTCGAGATTATCAACGTTCCTTTGTAAGTTTCAAGATGTAATTTCTTATCATTAAATTTAAAGTGAATTTGTGGTATATGTTACCAGTGATGGTTAAACTTTGTTATACCATATTTCAACGTTTAATCCCAGTTATTTTGGTTTTATAACGAGGCAGCGAATAAGAGGCAGGTTCAAGGTAATCCCTGACAGGTCAAGAATTCTTGCGAGCGTAAAAGTAGCATTTGCCATTAGGGAAAAACAGAGGGACGTCTATATACAGTCAGATGTGTTAGTCTCACACCTGAGGAATGGTTAACAATTCTGTATACGATTTAGGAAGAGATTTCAAATACATATGGTTGGAAAGCTTGCAATGCCTTACATACATTAGCAGTTACAGTTCTGACAAGGATATAAAGTATCTTCTGAAAAATGCTTAAAAGATCGTTTGAATGGGAGAGCTGGATACCCTGCTTCCTGAGAGAACTCCGTGCGTCTCGTAGATTTTGTTTTGAAGCGACGATGCCCTGAGGATCCCGGCGACAGATCTGGACCTCTCAGTTTCACTGTCTCACTTGCTGATACCGGATACTACCTATAACCGTTGCATACCAATCCTATTCACTGAGTATTTTGAAATTCTCTTTTCTTTAATTTTCGAGGAGTTGATGATATTAATTCTGTCTCGATCAGAAAAGTTATGTTATCTTATCACTGATATTTGTGAGTAAATTATGAAGTTTCATTAATTTCCTCTTGCGATATATTCTTCTGCTGGTTTAATTGTGTGAGATGATGTTCCTGAATCAATAAATAAATAAATGAATAAGCAAATAAACAAATAAATTAGTTAGGATAGCCTACATTTTAGCATCTTATAAAGTTTATATTATTAAGTATCTTGACAAGCATATTGCTTATTCCATATAACAAAAGACCCTACTTCTGTAGATCATATCAACGTATAACTGTATAAGAAGAGAGAATTCTTATACAAATATTCTTAAAAAACTGGACTAGAATTTCCTCTTCGTTACCAGAATCTATCAGAACATAATTATTCTGTACTGCTCTTCTTCTTCTTCTTCTTCTTCTTCTTCTTCTTCTTCTTCTTCTTCTTCTTCTTCTTCTTCTTCTTCTTCTTCTTCTTCATGGTAGCAATAGATGTAGCGGTAGAAGCGATACAATATTCGACATGTTACTGTTTTTTGTCCTTATTATTATAATTGTTGCTATGTTTTACAAATTCATAATCAAGAGCACAAAATAAAAGCCACACTGGGAACATTACCACCACTCCCAAGGAGAATTGCATTTCCATTACATAGACTGTCTTATCCATATAATAGATTGCTGAAGGCGGAAATTCAAGCGCTAATCAAACTTTATTCCGAATTTATCCAAGGGGGACCCCAGACGAATTCGTTGCTATCTTGGGAGAAGGTGGGGTAATCGATCTGGTTTTTATCCCTAAGAAGGAGTAGGTGGTATAGTCGTTGTTTCTGGGGACAAAAGACAGGGAGAAGGAATTAGATCCATTTGTTTCGTAATGATGAATGTTTGTACTCCATAAATCTGAAGGACGAGATTCTGTATAATGTATTTTTCTCACGTCGGCTTTCATGTTTGGTGTCGAAATGTTTCATAGACGTCTTTGAGTATGTAATTTGTGTGTGTGTGTGTGTGTGCACTATATTTTAACTAACGAAAATGTGTATCCTTTCTTGTATTAGCACTTCAGAGACTTTTCCACGTAGAGAATTTTATGTTGGATCTGTCTTGGGGTGGAGGAAACAACGGCAGTAGATGTGAAATTCATTTGGTTAAGGGCGTTACACTTCCTGTCGCGTGCACATGGTTAGGTGATTTAAGTTGCATTAAAAACTGTCGTCCGGCTAGTCTCTCTTTCCCTCACAACTTATTTCAACGTTTATAGCATTTTTCTTAATATAAAAGAAGGATTAGATATGCCTTTATCGTAGCATCAACCCCTACAGATCGTCTCAGCCTCATTATGTTGATAATGATGATGATTATGTGTTTAGCTTCGAATTATTATTCGCTAGGTGTTCTCACAAATGGCAGAAATCTAGATAGTAATTTATATAAATCTGTTTTGCAAAGGAACGGAAAATTCATCTCCTGTCTTGGTTTTCAATCCCGATTCCTCGAAACTCAAGATAAGCATTAGCCATCCCTTAGGATAACATTGCCTGGTCTATTTGTGATTTATCCCTTATATAAAAATCCTATTGTTATTGAAAATCAATTTGGAAACATCAATCTTGCTGTTGAATCAGTGTTGTTCTTATTTATTTCCCTTCAAGTAACCAGTGTCAAATGCATTGTTAAGTGTGAAGAAACACATTCTTTCTGTGAAGTCAGATTGGATAGCACACTAGGTATTCTTAACTAGATATGACATGTAAGCTTATTAGAAACTACTAAAATGGAAAATGTGAATCACGGGAGAGTCCACCATCAGAGAGCCAGAGGATGATTACAAAAGTCCAAAACAGAAAAAAATGCTAGAAATCTATAGGTCGACTGTACAATCGTAACTGTATGTATATATATATATATATATATATATAATATATATATATATATATATATATATATATATATATATATATATGTATATATATATTATTATATATGTATATGTATATGTATATATATATATATATATATGTATGTGTGTGTGTATCCATGTGTGTGTGTGTGTGTGTGTTTAAGGTAGACAGAATGAAGAACACAGTGAAAAAGAGGAGACTAGAGTTTTGCAGATAACATATTCATTATTATTGTGCAATCAAATCAGAATGATATTAAGACTTCTCGGGGTTATCCTTGATAATAAATTTTGAGCTTGAAATGCGATTAATTAGGGAAATAACCAACGACCACAAAGATGTGAAATTAAAAGATGAGAAAAGAGTCCAAAGGATGATCAAGTGGGTATAATAATTAAAAGTAATTTTAAATATTCAGGAACAGAGATTACGTCCTTCATAAAAATTTCAGAAGATGGTTTGATGTATTTGGGTACGAAAATTGGCCATATATCTCTTGAAAATAAAGAAAACATAGATATGGTAGAACTTAACGATAAAGGAAGCTAGGATTTCATGAAATGTCAGAAATTCACGCTTAATTTTCTTTAGACTTTCACTCGGTTTTTAATTGTTGCTAAGATTCTAAGCAGGAATGTTGGGAGTGATATCAGTGTCATTTTGGAATTTGTTTCATGGTTATGTTATTTGTAAAACATTTTAATATGCTTTTCATAAGGTGACATTAATATCATCGACAGTTATGATCTTCGATATTGCAATGCCAGATAGACCTAACCCTAAACAATATACTTAATGTTTCGTCAGTCTTGCGATTGAGAGCTGCTATACTGAGCCATATTTAATAAAATCCTTCGCGATAGTTTTGCGTGTTGTTCTTTTAATGTTATAGTATATAATTGCAAGTGGTGTCGTAGTATCAATAAAGACCTTTTGCCGCCCACCTGTTGACCTAAAATGAGGAGTAAAGAGGTTCTTGTACGAGCGCCAACAGGGCCAAACCTTATTCCGAAATTAAATGACTTTCGATTTTTGGGATCTTTCCTAGATAGTGACCCCAACAAAGTTCGGAGGTCGTTATCTAGGACTTTGGGGGTCATTATCTTTATGATATTTACAGTCCTTTGTTTATGTTGTTAAATGCCCAACGGACTTGTACTAAACACGCCTCAAAAGTGAATACATACCGGGTTAAAACCCTTCGGGGTCACTATCTAGGAAAGATCGAATTTTTGCATAAATTTGACTAAAACCCTCCGGGACAAGAAAGAATCATTAAGGAAATGGCGAAAGTGTCCGTCTTTGATTCATGACAGTTTAGCGGAAAGGAAAAATAATGTTCCATATTAAAAAACAGTAAGACCTTCAAATTTGGTTCCTTTAATCATTGTTTTATAGGATATGTTTTCTTGGATTGCGTCTGGGGTTAATCTATATAATTTTGGTTGTAATCAAAATAGTTGTATATGCAAAATTATGTTACTTTAAAAGAGCTTACTTACCTTGTAGTCACTTCTCCATGCAAGAAAATGTCATAATCTATGCAACACAAGTATGAAAATGCGCTCAAAGAAATTTGAAGGATCTGAATGGTATTAACATGGCTGGTTATTTTCAAGGTGTTTCAGTTTATCAAATGCATTTTTCTATTCTCTGATCTGTTATAAATGATTTCATAATCTAAATTCATTGTTTATTCATATATATAATCTTTCTTCAAGCTCCTTAAGTAAGCTCCTTTTCCATTTTAAATAATTAGTCAAAATGAAAGCAGGAATTTGTAAAAAGTTCCTGCTATGCGGTGCTACGCTTTTGCAACTAACCTACATATTCCTTTCAGGACTGAGATTGAGATAACCTGGTCTTCCCAACATACCAAAAACTGTGGAATCAATGGACTTCAAAAAGGCAGCCTCCAGATCCAAAAGGTAAGTTAAAGTGATACCTCTAAATAGCGTCAGACTTCGTTTTCCTTTAATTTCAAATTTCAATTTCATAATTTATATATATATATATATATATATATATATATATATATATATACTGTATATATATATATATATATATATATATATATATATATATATATATATATATATATATATATATATATATATACATACATATACATACATACATACATACATACATACATATATTGTTACATTCTGAGGCCAGTTGGAAGAATGAAAATGGATTTTTAATTAACTATATACACAGCACTCAGAATATAGACAATAAATGTAATGAATAAACTGACTTACCTTGATATGACATCTAAGCATACAGAGAAGTGGAGTTTATAACCAGTAAATGCTTTAAACTGAATATATTTATAAATGGAACAATCAGGAAATTAATATGAAAGGGCTGATCTGAGCAATAACAAACACATACACCAGTGCAATAAAGCTTCAAAGCAAATCACTGAATCTGAAAAAGGCTACAGCCTTAATAGTTTGACACTCTAATATTTACTGTGGACTGGTTAAACGATTTTTGGTGGTTAACACAACTGGATCACTAAGGGGGAAACTGTGTCCAGTGCCCCTGGACTGCGTAATCAGAAGACTCTTGCATATGACAGGATGGCAGTTAAATGTCTAAGCTATTTTTGGTTCACAAGGCAGGGGAAACCACTCAAGAGCTAGATAACAGGATTCTTATTTCATCTGTGCACGGAGCTCACTTGCAAAAGATGAATTTTGGCCACAGGAGTCTCGAGATCTGTGCCAGCTTGAAGAGGGAGGAAGGCTGACTTGATCGTTTTGTTGTGTGACGGAGTGCATGTGTGTGGTGAGGCCGGATTTTTAGGGTTGGGCCATCGGTCGATCTGAAATAACAATCAACAGCCAGCCAAAGTTCAAACAGAAATGGGTCTTATAGCTAAGTCTCTTAAGGGTCAGCATAGCAGTCCACTCAAGGCCCTGACTGTTCTTTTTGTCCCTAACGGCTTTCTAACCGCCAAACATCATACGATGCTGGGGCTAAGAGGTCAGTACGTTTTCCCCCAGATCAGGTGATATGGGGGATAGGCCTACACAAGTTCATCCCACCCCCCCCCTTAGTGGAGTCTCCTCCAGCTGCCATTAAATTTGATTTCCTAGCTAACGGGCTGAAGGGACGAATTTAATTAATGTGTGAAAGCTCCCCCTTTAAAAAGGCATTCACTCCCTTTTATGGCATGAAGACCTTGGATAACTAAGTTATTCATCTCGACTGGGCAGTTAGCTTCCCTAAATGAGTTGTGCTTTTGCACTGCAGCTAGCTAAAAGGACCTACCTAACTGCTAAGAGGGGCTACTAGTTTTGCTAACTTACTTACTACAGCAGAGCCTAATACCTATGCAAAGGTATCTACAGACTTCTACTGCTGTCTCAGAGGACAGGGGAACTCTACACCTAGGCAACAGGTACATGGTAAATGTATCTTGTTGACATGGTCTGCTATCCTATGGCCCCGGCACAAAATCAAATGGCACTTAACTAAATGCAATGCTTTACGGAATAACACACACAATAATTTTTGGTTAATTATGGTAAGTGGTCAGGGGTGTACCAGCTTGAGTACTGGATAGTTTTATCACATGGTTAGTACTACAAGATTGCCTAGGGTGTTAGATGTTAGTTTACTTGGGCAGAGATCATGCAGGAAAATCTTTGTTATTCGGACAAATGGTCGGATTTCTAGATTATCTAGAAGAAGGGCTTGCAGAGGGAAGCAGCTCGACTGCTTCTAGTATGCCATGTCCTTTAACAAAGGTTTTACATGTGGAAAATCTTTGTTATGCGGACAAATGGTCGGGTTTCTAGATTATCTAGAAGAATGGCTTGCAGAGGGAAGCAGCTAGACCGCTTCTAGATGACGGGAAATTGATATGTTGATCATACGCCCTCCAATCATCAAACATACCAAATTGCAGCCCTCTAGCCTCAGTACTTTTATTTTATTTAAGGAGTCTGGCACCGCCATAGTACCAACAATACAAGCCGCCGCCAGGTCATGGCTGAGAGTTTCATACGCTGTACAGAAAACTCGGTTGCGCCGAAAAAGCTCCGGCGCATCTTTTACTTGTTTTCATTTCATTTGACTTCAATGAAGCTCAGTGTCGATGCTGTACCATTTTAGATATATTGCATATTTACATTTTCTATATCGTCTTTCTAATTTCAAAGATCCAGCGGTAATAGTATATTTAATTGTACAGAAAGATGTGCAAATAATGAAAACAGATAGTAACAGGGCACATAAAGTTATCTAATAGTTAAAATATGGTTAAAGTTAGTTAACTTCACCACATTTTACAAACCTGGTCATGAATAGTTTCTGAATAGGTTCTGTATATTAGGGAATTTCATGCATAAAGAGAAATGAATGATCTATAGACAATTACTGGAAGAGAAGACATTAATCAGGTGAAAAATCACAACTTTCACATGACAATAATGATAAACATATTAAACTTGAAACACAAAGAGCTAAAATTTAGAATGAAACCACAAACAAACGCAATTAACACGAAATGCCATGAAAACTATTCTTACCTGTTATGAGTGTAGCACACTTGTTTGGGAAACTGCGAAAACAAGTTTCGTTTGTTGGCTACTGTTTGTACTGCTGTTTGTTCAACTTTCTCTTCACTGAAGTTTCGGTCGGTAAATTGGAGCACTGCTCTACGCGGTTGTGTGGCTTACAAATACATGAAAAACGACTAATTCAGATAGAATAGATTTGCGTTCTTACTCTTCAACTTGAGGGGTAACAGACCGGCCACTAAACATTCTTAGCCCGTCAATGGCTATATATATATATATATATATATATATATATATATATATATATATATATATATATATATATATATATATATATATATATATATATATATATATATATATATATATATATATATATATATATATATATATATATATATATATATATATATATATATATATATATATATATATATATATATATATATATAGAGCCATTGACGGGCTAGGATGTTTAGTATATATCGTTGAAGAGTAAGATCGCAAATCCATTCTAACTGAATTAGTCGCGTTCATGTATTTATAGACCGAAATTAAATGACTCGAACAAACCCAGTACAAACAATGGAAAGAAACTTGTTGAACAAACAAGTCTCATCACGAAGAAATTCCCAGCATGTTGTGTTAATTTCGTTTGCCAAATTCTAAATTTTACTTGTTTTGCAAGTTTAACTATTTATCATTACAAGTGTTATACAGTATACTATCCGACTAAGCAATGACCCAATATACAATATTTGTGTTAATTATCCCCTATATATATGCCTATATATATAAATCATCAACATATTATATAATATACGTGATGTTGTGTTAATTTTTGCCTGTGGTTTCATTCTAAAATTTTAGTTTTGTGTTGCAAGAATATATTTATCTTATTGTCATGGGATCGAACCCAGGTTTATCAGGTGGATATATATATATATATATATATATATATTTATATATATATATTGTGTGTGTGTGTGTGTGTGCATGTGTGTGTGTGTGTGTGTGTGCAAAGACAAAATCCACGTTGGAACCTGAAGAAACTGACTGCTAAGCAAAGGATGATATATAACCCATTACTCTGTCCTTGCATTTTTGTCTTTATATATTCATTTTCCATACTTTCCCGATTCAGTTATATGACCCAACAGACACACATTTAATTCGATATATATATATATATATATATATATATATATATATAAATATAATAAACAATCACGTGTGTGTCATGTATAAACAACACATATTGTGGACACACACACACACACACACATACATATATATATATGTATATATACCCATATATATATATATATAAATATATATATATATATATATATATATATATATATATATATATATATATATATATATATATATATATATATAACCTATATATATATATATATATATATATATATATATATATATATATAAAACTTCTCTTGCTCATACCAGCAGCAGCCCAACTTCCTGACTTCAAACCAATGACCCAATAGACAACATTTCATTACACATCCACACATTATATATTTCAATCGGATGGTTTGCCTGTGCAAATGGATTTACATACACACAAAAACAAAATCCACTAAACCTTTTAGTTCCTTAACTGTTGGGTCGGGTATGATATGAAACATACGTGCCGGGTCTAACCGATGTTAAAAGCCAAATCAAAAGTAAATTTATCATTAAAAAAATGGGTAAAAGCATCCCGATATATATATATATATATATATATATATATATATATATATATATATATATATATATATATATATATATATATATATATATATATATATATATATATATATATATATATATATATATATATATATATATATATATATATATATATATGTAATATATAAAATCCTCAGTCGTTACAGCAAAGCTTCGGAAGAATCCCGCAGTGATTTGCTATCCAAGGATGATAAGTCAACGGATAGGTTTGCTTAAAAGCAATGGATGTTTGACTAAATACACACACAAAGCCACTTAAAAACATAACAAACTCTCACACGTCCTTCCTGCCCGCATTTTGCTGCTTTAAGAAAGGGCGTTAGATGAAGAAACATACGAGGGTCTGCGATTCAGTTATACCGATCAAACACAGGTCTACAAAGCAAATCAAAAGTCCTTCAAATGAAGGCATCACATACCCACAAAAATGGGAATAAAAGCACGTTAAAAGAAAAAGAAGAAGAAGAATATATATATATATATATATATATATATATATATATATATATATATATATATATATATATATATATATATATATATATATTATATATATATATATATATATAATTATGATAAATGTATTAAACTATATATATATTAATAGTGCTATTAATTTAGAATATATATATAATATATATAAACGCAATTATATATACAACATATATATATATATATATATATATATGATGAGTGTCAGTGAAGCAGCAGCTTGGACTTGTTTGGGTCTGTGCAAAAACAAGTTTTATCGTTTATAAAAATGGATAGGATTGCTTAAAAAGCAAATTCTAAATACACACACTTTTGGTCTACCTAAAAACATAACAAACATTGCTCATCCTTGCTGGGAAGAAAGGGCGTTGGGTATATTTCGTGCAGTTTGTCAGGCAGGGCATATTTTTCACCCAAAGCCAAATCAAAAGTCCATTTATAACAAAAATGAATAAAGCACGTTAAAAGAAAGAAAAGAAGAAGAATATATTTATAATATATATATATATATATATATATTATATTTTATTATATATCTATATTATAATAATTTTTTCTTGTGGCGCCGGGTTCAAACCCAGCCGGCTGATCAGAGAGGCCACTTTGCTATCCGTGTAGACATCCCGGGATTATATATGTAATCAACGGATAGGTTTGCTTAAAAGCAAATGGATGTTATTAAATACACACAAAAACAAAAGCACTACAACACCTAAAAACATAAAAAACATCTCACACGTCTCGAAAACCCGCGCAATAACTCTCGCTGCTGGAAGAAAGGGCGTTTCAGGTATGATACATGAAACATACGTGCCGGGGTCTAAGCGATGTCAGGCAGGGCAGCCGATCGAGACCACAGGTCTACCCTAAAGCCAAATCAAAAGTCCTTCAAATGAAGGCATCACATACCCATACAAAAATTAAAAGCACGTTAAAAGAAAAAGAAGAAGAAGAATATATATATATATATATATATATATATATATATATATATATATATATATATATATATATATATATATATATATATATATATATACCACATGACAATTATGATAAATGTATTAAACTTGCAACACAAAGTGCTAAAATTTAGAATGAAACCACAGACAAACGCAATTAACACAACATGCCGGGAATACCATTCTTACCTGTGCTGAGTGTAGCACACTTGTTTGGGAAACTGCAAAAACAAGTTTCGTTTGCCGGCTACTGTTTCCCACGAATTTTTGCTTTTGAGTGCCATCCTTCATTGCTCTATATTTCAGTTTCTTTATTTTTCAAGTTTGGGTCCATTTATAACATGAAGTTTATTCTTTTATAATACATAAATTGATATTTCTTGTTTTATTATATACTGTTATAATAATTTTTTTCTTGTTTGTTTAGCCATTCCTATTTCCTGATGTTCCACCTTATGGAAAAATATCGCTTTCCGATTTTATATATACACACACACACATAAATATATATATATATATATATATATATATATATATATATATATATATATATATATATATATATATATATATATATATATATATATATATATATATATATATATATATATATATATATATATATATATATACATACATATATATATATATATATATATATATATATATATGTGTGTGTGTATATGTGTATATATATATATATATATGTATATGTGTGTGTGTGTATGCGTGTGTGTGTGTGTGTGCACAAAAATCGGAAATATATTTTTCCATACAGGTGGAACATCAGGAACAATAAAAAATTATTATAACAGAATATAATAAAACAAGAAATATCAATTTATGATTATAAAAGAATAAACTTCATATATATAAAACTTGAAAAATAAAGAAACTGAAATATAGAGCAATGAAATATCAAAAGCAAAAATTCGTGGGAAACAGTGTGATGTATTATAAAAAATCGATATTTTTCTTTAAGGTGGAACATCAGGAAAATAGGAATGGCTGAAGAAAATAAAAAAGGATTATAACAGTATATAATTAAACAAGAAATAGCAGTCCATGTATTATAAAAAAATAAACTTCAAGTTATAAATGGACCCAAACTTGAAAACGAAGGAAACTGAAATATAGAGCAATGAATGATGGCACTCGAAATAAAAAAAATTCGAGGGAAATAGAAATTGTAAGGACATAATAAAGATGAAGCTGATGAAGAACGGCAGGATATAGGAAGTGGCAGTGAGCCGCGACTCCTGACGCAGATGCCATAAGAGGCCCCGATGAGTCGTAGGTGCCATGCGCGCCTGTTTCTGCGTTCGGATGCAGGGGAAATGTAAAACGCACATTAGTTGGAATTTGCTATTCTCTGTGTGTTTGAGTATAATCATGTTCGCATGTGTTAGCTAAAATGATTTTATGGAAAAAATACTAAAATATTTTGAGAATAAATTTATGGAAAAAAATATCAAAAATATTAATTTATATTTTGGGGAGGAGGTGGCAAATCAAATATTTCATATTCATATATATATCAACAAATAGGAATATCATCAGTTAATGTTAAATGTTATATATATATATATATATATATATATATATATATATATATATATATATATATATATATATATATATATATATATATATATATATATATATATATATATATATATATATATATATATATCATGATATTGCATTGTAATATGTATATCATCCCATAGTTTTTATATTTATTTATATCTTCTATTTTTCATGATGTTGCATTGAGTGTAACAATTTACTCTTCTATTTTTCATTGAAATGTCGCTGATGTAGTAGAGTAGTGTCAAATCTCAAAAGAGTTAATGATTTAGATAACCTAACAGCGTAATTTAGAATTAATAATATCATTCTTGATAATAGCATAGTAGCGGGAGAGAGGGATTCGAGTTTTAGACCAGATGTGCCATCTGTCACCAGTTAAGATAAAGCGTAGACTGGTTGGGAATAACATTTGCTGATCCGTTCTCGAAACCGAGTTGGGTTTTTCGTTTTGTTTTTAAAACATGCCAATCATAGTTACCAGTTGCCGTCTGTTTGATCGTGTAAAGATTTCTGTAAAAGCTTTGTCTCATACTCGAAGGAGACGAATATTTTTAAATGTTACGTACATGGCTCTGATCATGTATGCCCTTTTGAGAGTAAGAGCACATGGCAATTGCATCATGTTTAAGACTGCATTGATATGATCATGTATTGTCCCGATTGCATTCAAAACATTTTACTCTGGAAATGATATGCCCACAATGCAAGTGCATTGCATACAGACATGGCAGAGAAGGCAAGACGCTTCGCCCAAACTAATGACGTCACTCAGGCGATGCCGTCACTACAGCCACCGCGCAGCCACCCCCAAAAAAAGTTGCAGAGTAATGAAAAGTCTAATTTGACATTAAAATAACAACAATAACAAAAGATGATAACACTTACGTGTGTCTCTGCTTAACAGCACATGAATCCTCTCACCAAAGAAAGAGAGAGAAAAAAAAAAAAAACTTGCAATTTTTGCGGTTTAACACACACAAGTGGCCCAGATACCGCAATTACTTCACATTATATATCCCACATATGCCTAAACACTCCCCAATATGAATTAACGCCCTATTAATACCCATAATAACCCCCTTTGAGCCTCGAGACGCATTACTAACATACACAGAGATTTAGCGCCTGAGAAAAAGACTGACTTGCCAGACTTGCTTGACAACAACTCCCTAATCTGAGTCGCTGACCCATCAAAATCTTTTCTGAGATGCCAATACTATAATTGCTAAAATATGTCTCTTCAGAAGCATAACCCTAACTATCTACTTATCTATCTATGTCTAACACAGCTGCCAACCACTATTAACGGCCCAGGTTTGAGGTCCATCTTTTTATTGGTGTATCTGTTTTAAGAACAGAATTAAACATCTCACTTTTCTTGAGATGTCTCTGGTAGCTGTGGCTCTTTCCTTGGGTCAGCAGATCCCTTCTCCTTTGTCATAGGACTCTCACTAAACCTATCTTTACACAAAGGCCTACTGAAATGAGACACTGATATACAAAACTAGACTTTATTGACAAATTTAATGAAAGTGATTTAGTGAAAGCTATGGTCATGAAATGCAGTGATTCACGCATAACTAGAGGAGATACTGTTTCACAAGCAAGAAGAATAATGATTCTATGCCAAGCAAGACTAGTGATTAACACCCTGGTCATCAAACAAAGTAATAAGGTCATAAAGACCACAATAAATATCATATCATATTGTAAGAGTAAAATACAGCACTTCCAAATATTCGTCCCTCCCAGGACGATGTTTGAATTCCTGTAGAAATAAATACATCATTCTAAAACCTGAAATTAATGTACTATTCAAGACAGGAAAAATCTCAACTGGGGGTTTTCCTTCTAAAGTCTGGAAAAGATATAAATGTCACTGTGCTTTTCTACTCACATTCTATGGCCGTAAATAACGTATCTTCATACTGGCGGTTTCTTGAAACACTACACCAGGCTAAAACACATGTCTGCCATTAGAGATCGAAGCAGTCTCCCTGTGAGAGTCACTGTTCCTCTCATAAGTAACTCATGAGAGATCGCACACACACACACGCACATACCCCACTGGAAATCTGGGCACTTCCATTGCATTAGTTCACCGTTCTGTCATACTGTTTCCATGTGCAAGGACCATGATCAAATCGTTCTCTGCATCCGCCTAAGCAAATTCCAATGTCATCACAAATCCACCTGCCGTGAGAGCCACTGACAGGTCATCACATATCTCACTGTTGTCCAGTGAGAACCTAGACTTAATATATATATATATATATATATATATATATATATATATATATATATATATATATATATATATATATATATATATATATATATATATATATATATATATATATATATATATATATATATATATATATATATATATATATATATATATATATATATATATATTCTATAAACCGAATAGATCAAATAAGCTTACATATCTATACTTACATATGTATGCGTCCGAATAGGCGTATACAGTAGTCGCTTTGTTTCACCGCAGTAAAATTCATTGTTTATTACACTCTTGTATAGGATTCACAGTTCCATTAAAACTATTATTGCCGGTATGGAACAGTTCCTTCAATCGCAAGAAAAGCATGAATGGTAAATTTTGAAACGGTATTTAGCAATTATATTTGTAGTAATTCTAATGGTTTGGACATATATGCAGTACTTCACTTATTATGTGAGCATTCATGTAGTAAGTCGTAAGTGTTTTTATACAAATTGTTAAGGTGCTTTAATTATTTTCAGAATTTCAATGAGAATTATCATTTACGCATAAGGATATCAGTTTTAATATATGTATGGTTATATATATGTTTATGTATACACAGATTATATAATATTTTCCGTAAAGCAACTATATCAGATAAGCGTATAATATATATATATAATATATTTATATATATATATATATATATATATATATATATATATATATATATATATATATATATATATATATATATATATACACACACACACACATATATATATATATACACACATATATATATATATATATATATATATATATATATATATATATATATATATATATATATATATATATATATATATATATATATATATATATATATATATATATATTTGTGTGTGTGTGAGCATCCGAAATTTCGAATAGTTTTCATTTCACCACAGTAGATCTTATTGTTCCTTGAAACTAGGGTCTAACATTCACAGTTCCGTTGAAACTATCATTATCTCTAAATGAAAGAGTTTGTTCATCCGAAATCAGTATGAATAGGAAATTTTAAGAATTGTCCATCCATCAAAATTTAAAGCAGTATTCAGTAATAATATTTCTGGTCATTCGCATGTTATGAACAATTATACATCACTTATTTCGTGAGCATTCATGTAATGAGCCGTGAGTGTTTTCATAAAAATTTTTAAGGTTCCCTGTAAATTTACAGAAATTCATTGATAATTTACGGTTAGTTGTTTTAACTTTTTGCCATGCATTGCATGACAAAGAAATGAATACTCGAACCTTTGTGTTTGAACATTTTCGCCATCTATCATTTTTTTGTGTTAATAACATTTTCGTGACTTTTGTTGATTAAACTTGAATCATTAACAGTGATAAGTATCATTTTTAGACTTGTAATTGTAATGAAATCTCTCTCTCTCTCTCTCTCTCTCTCTCTCTCTCTCTCTCTCTCTCTCTCTCTCTCTTTCTTGTATTTAAATCACCTGTTAAAACAATCTTTAAGTATGCAATCGCTTTACCTACCATAGTCAGTATTCCTGGGGTCACAAGTGGCTACCCCTTTCCTAGCTATTTACCTGCTGGCTACTCTTGACACTATCACTTTTATTTTTCTTCCTTTTCCTAAGCATACTTCCCTTCCACGATTGATTTTTCTTCAAATCTCCTGCCATAAATTTTTCATCTACACACCATCTATGACATTCAGAATCTCATACCTTATTTCTCCTTTTTTGCACTATCAGTGGGTAGTATGGAGCTCAGATTCTCATGAGCCTGTAAAATAGATCTTCACATCACTTGGAGCTGTGAATTTATGTTTTTTTTCTGCAAGTATACCACAGTAGTGAAAAAGCGTTTGCTTTTGATACGGTAGTTATAACTAATTTGTCATTTAGTAGGCATTTCTTCCCTCCATGGAGTCTACATCCCATCAACAGACGCTCTCTGATTTAGGGCCATCGTATCTGTATCCTAATCCATTGGCACTTTCAAGAGCAGCAATATCCAGGATGTATTTCTTACTGCCATCACTGTGGCGGTCCAATTAATGGACTAGCCTGATTTATTTGGTTTCCATTGTCATCACGAATAAGAGTTCCATTTGATATTTGAGGGGCTCTTCTCCACTCAACAAGGCTTTACAACCGTCAGCTGTGCTCTCCTCTCCCTAAAGATACAGTGCATTTGAATCCCAGCCCATTGGCATTTCTTAGAGAGCATTTATTTTCCACCTTTTACCACTTAATAGTGCCACAAGAGTAGTCGGTTGTAAGTTCCTCAACTGGCATGCATTCGATAGTCATGATTTGGCAGATCTGGTGCTGTTGCTGACATGTGTCAAGAGGGAGGTTTATCTACATTTTAGACTGCATTTCCTCCCAACAAGGATACACAACCCTCAGTTCAGCTAAGTTCTCCTCTCCTAGGACATGCCAACTAATTTGGCATTAACCGCCAGTGTTGCCTGATTACGTGACTTACATTAAGTCATTTTTGTAGCAGGGTTACTCCAGAAAAAAATTAGACACGGGACTTTGCTTCCTTTTAACTTTTAATTGTTTAATCGTGGCTGAACTTCCGCAGAAAACATTGTTTCATACACCTACAGATCATCAGCAATGCACTTATTGCACCATTTGAGTCAAACTTGTATTCTCTGTCATAACGCCTGGACACTGAGTCCTTTCCTTACCTTTCCTTTATAATAAAGTTTCCACCCACACTTGCCCGGCTGTTAATAAGCTTTTCCTTCTTTCTCCTTCATATCACCATTCACCTTTGCGAAAGAATTCATTCTTTTGGCACCACAGCGACATCTAAAAAATCGGATCAATTTATATATATATATATATATATATATATATATATATATATATATATATATATATATATATATATATATATATATATATATATGTGTGTGTGTGTGTGTATGTATGTGTGTGTGTTTAATTATATTATATGTATGTGATATATATATATATATATATATATATATATATATATATATATATATATATATATATATATATATATATATATATATATATATATATATATATATATATATACACATATATATATATATATATGCATACGTAAATTTATACAAATACATAAATATATTATGTTAGAAAATATTTTAAAACAACAAATTTTTTTTATATGATGGTGACTATAGCGTCGGCTGCAAATGCATTAATGTCCTGTTAATCATTTCATCTGGGGACCTTAATGGTAATTTGCATTGCTCTTCAAGTATTTTCGTGATGTGCATCCTAATTAGTGGATAAACATCATGAGCCCTTTTGATAATACCATCTGCTAATGGCACTTAACTGTGATGAGAATTCATGCGAATAATCGCTGCTTAATCAACATGATTACCTCAGATTAAAATGTTTCATTAGGTTATCGTTTGAATTTTTGTTTATGATCGTCATTCTAGAGTTATTGCTCTTATTTCTTTTACTATCGAATATTCTTTCAATAATCGCAAGGAGGTAATAATTTCACCCCTTGCATTCGTGTGTGTGTATGAGTTTCTGTGTGATTTAGCAGTGTATCACTACTTGCAAGAGCTTTCAAACTCTCTACTATTCTCTGTGATTTCTCATCACAGTCACCATCAACTACGCATCATATACAAACATAGACCATTCACACTCTATTCACGATCCATTTTATATTCCCACAACTCAAGAAGTGTGGGGCTAAATTGGATGAAGCTTGGCATATGTACTGATTTTTTTACCATCACGTAAAGATGACTTTTGGGAGAAACAGACGCTGAGTTTATAATCTTGTTGCCAAGGAACCCATCTTACCCATTATATAAGCTTGAATGCTGCAGACAGGATGTCCGGTTGAGGTATATTTTCATCTTGCGTGTTTATTCCTAAATCTAAGATATTTAATGCATTTAGTAACGAGAGACAATTTTCAATTGCTGCTGGGAGTCTTTACAGAGAAATATTTTGCGCTGAATGTTCTTGTTTATTCTGGGTTGTTATAAATATCTGTTTTTAAAAAATCCGTAAGGATGATGTTTCAAGATTCTAAAACTTGTTTTTTTACCTCTGTGCAGAAATCAAGGTCGCTCTAAAGGTCACTTTAATATGCTCAAACTAAATTCAATTAGGTGGCCATCTGATTATATGTTGCTCTGTTATCCTGATTTGTTCTTGTTCTTCTAGAAACTACGTGATGGAATTTCCACATAGTCGACTGAAGTTTTCTATCATAGGGGTTAACCAAACAAGAATTATACTTTATAATCAAGAGGAAAGATGAAAATAATTATCTTCAAATAATCTGTAAATAATTACCGCATTATTATCCATCCGGCTTTATTTGAAGCTGCTGAAGTTCCTCTGATTTGAGCAATCCTTCACACGCTTGAAGTCTTTTGGGAAAATCTTCTTGCTAATCCTTTCGAAGTTGTAATTAGCCTGAAGTTACTCTTTTGATCCTCCGATGTCGTCCTCCTGTGGACTTGAGCCTTTCAGACACATCTATCTGAAGGTAATGCATTCTTCGTGGGAATATGAATTAGTTTCTCCTTTTTATTTTTCTGTAAAAGAAAAGTATTGTGACTGCTTTGTCTGTCTGTCCGCACTTTATTCTGTCAGCACTTTTTCTTTCTGCACTTTTTCTCTCCGCACTTTTTCTGTCCGCCCACAGATCTTGATAACTACTGAAGCCAGAGAGCTGCAGATTGGTATGTTGATCATCCACCCTCCAATCATCATACATACCGAATTGCAGCCCTCTAGCCTCTGTAGTTTTTATTTTATTTAAGGTTAAAGTTAGCCACAATCGTGCTTCTGGCAACGATATAGGATAGGCCACCACCGGCCGTAGTTAAAGTTTCATAGGCCGCTGTTCATATCTTATTCCATCTTGGTTCATACAGCATTATACCGAGACCACCGAAAGATAGGTCCATTTTCGGTGGCCTTGATTATACGTCGTAGCGGCTGTTCAGAAAACTCGATTGCGCCGAAGAAACTTCGTCACATATTTTACTTGTGTATTTTTGGATTCCATGGTTAATTTTTCAGTGGTACGGTTTTAACTACAGGTATTTCAGTCCTTTAATTTTCGGTAATCTCATATTAAATTATCATCTTACAGTCAAATTCTAAAATCGAAGAACAGTCTTTAGGGAGAACTTTACATTTTATTTTATATGAGTATTTTTGTGCTTCAGGAAATCCCATGAAGAATAAAGTGCGTTTGCAATTTGTTCATGAACTTCCCAACATGATTCTACACTAATAAATCGTGCGACTGGAGTTGTTCTATCCTATACGTGTGAATCTGGATCTATAAGATTAAAGCACAATGGCATGAATGTCGACGCTCGATTCATCATCTTAAAAAATGTGATTCCTGAAAAAACTTAACCTGTTCATTGGCTTCAGCCGAATGCGCCGCTTTTAGTCCTAAAATCCAGAAGTACAGCAAATGTAAATTATGCCTGTGGTCAGATCCCGATTGATATTCCTTTCATTAGTTTTACTGTACCTCCGTTCATATTCTTTCTTTCATCTGACTTTCCACCCTCTCTAACACTTGCCTTCTTACTGCCAATTTCCCTTACAGGGCAGAACGACCTCATAAGTCCCAGCGCTTGGCCTTTGGCCTAAATTCTATATTCTATTCTATCCGACTGATATTTTCAGATTGCTTAATCTGCTCGTTTTTTGGTTTGAATAACTGAGATGCTGCTTTTACGTGGTAATAGTGAAACTTATCGATAGATTAAGATGTATTTTATTTGTCTGAATGTGGGATATGTTACCGAGTAATGTGTGTGATGGAAATTATTATTTCTTTGAGGTAAGGGAGAGGGAACAAAGGTAACTGAAGCATTATAGGCTACAACATGGCACAGTATTCACGGAAAGGTTATGATGTGTTTTTGCTCCTGAAGCAAGATGGGTAGCTGATGGGAAATTTTATGGGAAGAATATTGAAGGTAACTCAAGAAGAATAGTTTAAATCGAGCTTATTTATTTATATATTCATTTTACGAAACAGTTGTCAGAAGGTTGACAGTATAAGAAAAACAGTACGAGGCATGCATGGATTTAAAGAATGCTTAAGATATCACGGAGGGAACTATACACGTATAAAGTCCGGGTAATTCATTTTAACTGTGAAAGACGCTTGTGCTAAAATATGCAGACATAACTGCCCATGGTTCGTTGCAAAACCTTCATTCTTGAAACAAGTGTGTTGCTTGCACAGTTTTTCAGAATTTTTGTGGTCGATGTGTTTGCATATCCTTGGCCAGGACAGAATATATAATTACATGGTTGGTGGATAAGAAGAATGACTTTCATGCTGGAGAGGGCTGAGATTATTGCTCAGGCTGAGGAAAGCTTCCTTACACCCTTCCTAGAAGCCCTTCTTATTTAGCTGATACTATTGTAACTCTGACCTCACTTGCTCAGGCGAAGAGATCCTAGGTTCCACAACTTCAGCAAACAGTCGAAATCTAATTTTGTAAAATATCTGTCACAACGAAAATCCGAAAACTAGAAAACGTCACACTCTTTGCAACACTAGACAGGCTGCTGCTGCTGCAAACAGTGTCTCGCTAACTAGTAACAGGTTTAATACTACTCATTTTGCTAGGAGTTTTATTTGGCTAAAACTAAAATGTGGAATAGTATCCTAGTTTCATTCTGGAATATTTCGATCTCCAAAGGTTTAAGCGAAGAGCAAATTCATTCCTGCTTTCTGCTGATGTCTCCTGTATGCAGGCGTATTGATCTTATTTTCTATTCCCTCATATATATATGTTTATCACCGTTTCCATAACTTGTCTCTCTCTGCTGGCTGATTTCCCTTTGGAGCCCTCTTGGGTTTATAGTCTGCTGACTCTTTCCATAAGGGTTTCCAGCTGAAGCGTGTAAGAAAGAACGAAAGAAAGAAAGAAAGACAGAACGTAACCTCCTCTTTCCCCATTCATTCTTCCTTACTCTTAGGATGTGACGACTAGTCGCTATAAATATTAACTTTTTTCTAATTGTAGGATTTAAATCGTTTTAAAGAAAAGACCCTAAAGTAAACATAAAACGAAGGGTGTAATCCACTAGAGAATCACGATAAAAATGTTGTTAAGAATTACGAAGGCAAAGCAAACTCATTAGCAAACTCATCTTGAAATGCTTCACATACAGTGTCATACGAAATTCGCTAATGATTAACGCTAATAATGAATAATTCTCTCTCTCTCTCTCTCTCTCTCTCTCTCTCTCTCTCTCTCTCTCTCATCGAGGTAATCGTCATCCCACTCTACAGGTAATTCTTGTTGGTAGATTAAGGATATAATTTGCGTGGGGCTTGCGAAATTAGGATGACCTTTTTTTAGATTATGTTTGTTATTTGTGTGTACGGTATTACTGTAAATGTGATAAATTAGTTTTGATGCTTAATTATCTGTAAATATGTATATTTACCAAGAGCGCTCTAAAATGTGATAAATCGTTGCCACTTAATTACAGTTATCTTAATTTTTTTATATAAGCATTGCTCTTTTGGTAACAGTAGTGAGTACAAATTCAGCCAGTGATTTTATTATATTAAGAGATCTGAGAAACAAGAAAAATGTTATTGCAGTATAAATAAATAGGGTCTTTTAGAGTAAAATCGATTTATCAAATAGGAAACAAAACTTATGGAATTACTCCCTCCTGAAAAAATTTTAAATTAATAATGATTCTTGATGACCAGTAATAACATTTTATCATCAACAGCGAAGCTGCTTGTGTTAATGAGTCTTTGGCTATTAAATTAATTTCTTTTTCTTCTTCTGGAACAAACCAGTTCCCTTCCTGTTACCCCTTGGTTTAGTGGTGGATCATCTCCGAAAATTACCAGTTCATTATATTTACCAAAGGATGACGTCAGTTACTCGGGTTTACAAGTAAATGTGACAAATTAGATAAAAATGAAAAGGAACTATGCCATTTACCAGGTTCGGAAACCTTACTATAATAACACCGAACGAAAAAACAAAAATGTATTCAGGAATTCTTTTATTTCTGCTAAATTGGACCACTTATGCATCAAATTTTTATAAAGAAACAGGTCCTCTTGTGAATGCAGTAACAGGTTTCAATAATCGTTTTGCTAGATGGAGATTGCCCCGTGAGCATTGCAGTCTAGCCTGAAATAGCCCTTCTACAAATCTGGAATCGCTGTTGCATTTTTAGTGACGTTCTGTTTTGAGTTTCGAAGGCTCGTTTGAATTTTTTACATCTCCATCGTGTTGTGTCCCGTTAAATGAACTACCCAAAGCTCTCATGTAAGATTCAGGGCCCACGAGATTAACAAGAGAATGTATTTTATACGAAGGTTTTCCAGAAAACAGCTAATGTAAAGAACTTTCCCACTGCCAGCTGTCAATTTGAAATGTTCAGAACTTCTTGCCAGAAAAGTTCAGATTCTTAAGAAAAAAAAAAAAAAATAATAAGAACATAATCTCCTCAAGCGTCGTCGTCTAATTTTTACAAAAATAACAGCAAATTCTCAGCAAGCAAATTTCACCAAGATCTTAAAAAAAAAAAATGAAAGATAAACTAATATATACGTAATCCCCTCAAGTGTCAGCAACGTCTGAGAAGAAGCGAGAAAGAACCGAGATCAGATGCACCACACACTAGAGAGTGTTTCGACTTACGTCACTATTTTCCCTTGACTCCCGACTCCAAGAGGTGATTTCCAGGAAAGAACCTCTGCTTCGATCCGCGTTTTCAGAAGGTTTAACAAGCAAGATCTGGCGTGTGTAGCTTTGCCTGATCCTCTACCCTCAAAGCCAAACCGCTCGCAGTTTCCCCGCGGACGTTTTGGAGTTCTCTGAACTATATATTGTATTGCACAGATGCTGTGTTGACATCTCTGGTCGACGGCTTGTCGAATGCTGATGTCTCCAGAGTGTGCGTCTTTACGTTCATTTTTATATATTCTGTTTCGTAAATGTATTTTGCGTGAATATAAATACACGTTTGTATTAATGAGCATGTATAAAATTGTCCGTTTTGTGAAGTAAAATAACCGTAAACAGACCCACATACACACACACTATATATATATATATATATATATATATATATATATATATATATATATATATATATATATATATATATATATATATATATATATATATATATATATATATATATATATATATATATATATATATATATTCATATATATATATGTAGAAATTAATATATATGTCTATATAATTAGATTAATATATATATATATATAGTGTAATAATTAAATATCAATCGTATTGATTATGCATTAACGAAAACCGAAAACTATAGCCAGTTAAAATAAAAATATCACTAAATGAAGTTATGTAATTCTTTACAAATCTAATAATTTGATACTTCATTTAGTGATATTTTTGTTTTAATTGGATACATTTTTTGGTTTTCTTTTATGCCAATATATTAATAAGATTGTGCTCTGTTAGTCTAATTATCAGAGAATAGTTGATTTTTACAATTTTTTACAAGAGTTGGCTTCGGAAATTTACAGATGTGCCATTACAAAAACGAAATTTGTTGGTTTCTACATCTTTCTAATTTAAAAGTAATCTGTAACCAATCATTCTTTCTAATGTCTTATTCAAGTTTAAAAAGCTGTCGTTTAATGTTCTATTAATTAATAATAATAGGAAAGTAAGCTACTTGACATCTGTCATTTGTCACACATAACTTTTCAAGCTTTACTTTTGAAATTTTATTTTTACTCAGATATATTTGATGCGCATAATTGAGATGGTTTGCTGTGTAATTTTCATAATACTGAGTTTGGATGATGAATGCGTTGTAACACCCAGCGTTAAGTAAATTCATATTTCAGTTTCGTTCTGTATTTCATCATGTTTTTGTATGCTCTCTAACTATTTCTTCGGTTCATCATTATGTGTAGAAATCTGCTTGATTGATTCAAGGCTATTATTTTGTCATTTAATTATACAATGTTTTATGTGGATTACATAACTACCTACAAAGGATATAATATCTTGAACAGATTGTATTGTAGTCGACTAGAATATTTCCTTCGAAAGAACTAAGACCAGTTAGTATCCAAAGTTATCTATCTTTATTTTTTTTATCTTCATTAGAAAGAATCTAAGCCAGTTAGTATCTTAAGTTTTATCTATCCTTCATTGTGTCTTGATTTTTAAATTTTATTTTTATACTCTTTTTGTGAAGCAGACGTAGTTTTATCCTACCCTGCATTATTTAAATTAAACAGATTCATTGTTTCTCTTCTTATTACCATAATCTGGGCAGAGTCCCAATCATTTTGTTTCCAGGCAAGACTGCACCGAAAAAAATTCAACTGGCGAACTCGGTGGACTGAGCCCGGTGGCTGCGTCCCTCATTATCAATGTTTATGTAATTAGCTCACTGCTGAGAGGCTAAAACGTTTTAGTGATGCTAATTTACATAACTCCATTAAGCGATATTCCCTCCTTTGTATGGACGTAGGTTTTCCTGTTTATTTTTATGCGCCTATGTATTTGTTTGTGTTCCATCAAATGATTAGATGAATTAATATGATTGTGGTCTGTTAATCACATTATTAGATAATAATTTAATTTTACAATAATTTTTATAAGAGTTGGCTTTGGAAATTTACAGATGTGCCATTATAAAAACGAAATTTGTTCGTTTTTGCATCGTTCTATTCTAAAAATATTCTTTAACCAATCATTTTTCTTATTTAATTTTTTAGGTTTACAAAGCTGTCGTTGAATGTAATATTAATTATCTTACAATTATTGTTTGAACTACCTCTCGCATAACTCCATATCAGAAGAAGTTATCTTCAAATACTATTCAAATCAGCCACATTTCGATTCCAAAAGTGGGAATAACTACCAAGCCTTTTAGCTCCTTGATTTCTTCAAACGTTTTGGATAAGCTTATAGGCTTGTCACTGCAAAGCTCGAGATCCAAAGGGAAGAATGCGAAGAAATTCTGACGTCATAAGCAGGATTCGAATCTGAAGCTTGAGTTTCAGAATGAGGTCATGTTGCTCACAGGTTGTGTGGAAGTGGTTAATGTGACCTCGTTCTGAATCGAATCCTGCAACGGACGTCAGAATGTCCAAATTATACATACATATACACACACACACACACACACACACACACATATATATATATATATATATATATATATATATATATATATATATATATATATATATATATATATATATATATATATATATATATATATATATATATATATATATATATATATATATATATATATATATATATATATATATATATATATATATATATATATATATATATATATATATATATATATATATATATATATATATATATATATATATGTATATATATATATATATATATATATATATATATATATATATATATATATATATATATATATATATATATATATATATATATATATATATATATATATATATATATATATATATATATATATATATATATATATATATATATATATATATATATATATATATATATATATATATATATATATATATATATGTATATATATATATATATATATATGTGTATATATATATATATATATATATATATATATATATATATATATATATATATATATATATATATATATATATATATATATATATGTGTATGTATATATATATATATATATATATATATATATATATATATATATATATATATATATATATATATATATATATATATATATGTATGTGTGTGTGTGTGTGTGTGTGTGTGTGTGTGTGTGTACATACACAAATGAAGTTTAAACTAAGTTACATTCATTGAGGAGGCATCGACAGAAATGAGAAATACACAAAAGTAAGGAGAAAAGTTCGTAGCTTAATGAACGACCAAAAAGAAAGAAAGAAAGAAAAAAAAAAAACTGGGGCTGTGGCGAGAGAAGGCGATGGAGTTTAAAGTTGCGAAGGACTATCCCAGAACAAAACACTAAACGTGACGATGATTATAATTTTGTCTTGACATTCTGGTGCAGGCAGAATTTCACATGTTAACATGGCAATTTTTTCACTTGTTATCATAAACTTGTAACTGTGATTATGGATTTTTTAAATTTCACTTCGTTACTTTTCACGGAGTTTTGACAATGTTTTGAGTTGCATGTTTTCAAATTTCTAAAAATTATTTTCTATAGTTGTATTTTTTTTAATTTTTATTTTATTTAAATGTTCTCACTGAACTATTTTTTTCGTTCAGAGTTACTCCCAGTTTTGTTACTTCAGATTTCAATTTAGGAATCCCTCTTGATTTCAGTGTCTGCCCTTAACTGTTTCACTTGTCCTCTCTATTTTTGAAAACTTTCTGTTCCATTTTATTGTACATTTTATCTCGTCCATTCGTTCACAGTAACTCTTCTTTGCTACCCGATACTCTCCGTTTCCCTCACTACACTTCTAATTTTTCTTTTATCACTGTCCAGTATATCTAACAATAGAAAAAAAGCTAGTATCTAACGGTAATTTTATACTGTATTTGCTTTTAATTTTATCGCACGTGCCTATTAAACCTTAAAAATTAACATATTGTTAATAAATATTCTAGTGATTTACTGTCATAGTCTTGGGAATATTCTGCTGCTCTCATGGGTGGTTTCATTATGCTAATATTGTTTTACTTTCAGTATTCGGTGGTAGCTTAATTTAGCATAAAAGCCTCGAAGGGACAGCAAAAACGTTTCAGTTAATTTATCCTGTCTGTTGATGATCGTAGCTATCGTTCACACATATTATAATATGAATCTTTAAAGAAGCATTAGTTAATCCTGTGTTGAATTAATTTTTTATTTTCTGACGAAAATTTTACTCTATACTCACGCATCAATTATTCACATAATTTCATGCATATTTGATCATTATTTTATATCTTCTTTTTTATATGTTACTTTGCATCAAGGTCCGTAAACTTTTCTTCGTTTTCGACTGAAAAAACATACCATTTTTAGAAAGTGTGAAGATTCTCTGCCCAACTCTGAACAAAACGAAACCTGGAAACGTATCGCATCGGTTCAAGCTGTTGTCTCGGAGGAGCTTTCCATTGTAAGCCGCTTATTTTCAAGTATGCCATGACGATGTATAATATCTGTATACATTTAAAAGATATCCTTCCTGTTATTTATTTATTTAGTTCTTTATAAATCCGGAAGACTGATATAATAATAATAATAATAATAATAATAATAATAATAATAATAATAATAATAATAATAATAATAAACGACCAAAAATTTTTCAGTACACATGCTAATCACTGTACGCAGAAATGATGCACGGGTGAAGATTTTATTTATATTTTGATAGGCAAACTGTTTGGTTCATTAATACCTGTGCTAGTAAACCAAGCATCAAAGGGATTTTATTAAATAACAGTAAAATTCTTTGGCTCTTCATTAACTGGGTAGCAACGTTATTAACACTGCATCATTGACCTTGTGTACTATATTATTGCTTATGTAGGGTAAACCCAAATACTGTAATCTGATATGACTACGGAAATGCTTCAGTCTGCTTTGGTGTTGTAATTTTCTGTTTTATCATAACGCTATCAGGATATTACTGCAAAATGGATTATGCCTTGGCTTTGACTCTCTGAAAATGAATTTTTTGTTGTTGTGTAAACTTTCTACTTATAAATAGTAAGTAGTATTTGTTTTCATTTTTCAGGTCAGTATTTGGTGTAATGAGGCTACCTATGTGACAATTAAAAATATGATGAAGTTTCTCTTGCAATGCGTGAAGATTTATACATTTCACGACCCCGGATCAGGAAAGGTAATATTTCCAGTGAGTAACCTTTCGTATTCAGTTTGTTTTACTTTTTCCGCACCCAACAACTGGTTTACATTTTTCCTCACTCATCACCCGGTTTACTTTTTTCCGCAGTCATCAACTGGTTTACGTTTTTCCTCACTCATCAACTGGTTTACTTTTTTCCCTCACTCATCAACCGGTTTACTTTTTTCCTCATTCATCAACTGGTATTCACAATTTAAATGATGTTTTTTTATTTGTGTGTCCTAGCAATATTTTAGTCTGTTATGTTTTGTTCATGAATGAACTTCGGCAACTTTGCTATTATCGTAGATCAGGATAATCGCTGATGAATATTATGATTTTATCAGATTTTTTCTCTTGTTTGTGGTGGTTAAACTTCTTCGAATACTAAACTTTGGTTGCTAAATGAACATCGCATTTTCCATTATTTTGTTTTACATGCTATATTGTCATAGAACTAAAAACTCAAGAGCTTATATATCAAGTTTTAAGAAATAAGTGGCTGCCAGGGCATGTTTATAACAGAAAAAAAAAAACTAGTAGTCAAGGGTTTGTATGGAGAATGCGAGTAATGACTGGGCAGAAACATATATGGGGAGAGGTAAAGGACCCTTAGATTTGGAAATAATGGATACATGCATCTTGATCTGTTATGTTTTGCTGAGTACTTGTAAGCTTTTTTCGTGAAAATTAACTGTACAGAAACACTTAGTATTTATGCAGTGTTTTGCGCATGCCGTGTCTCCACGTCCCAAGTTTCTTGTTGATCGAGGAAAACTCTTACCAACTTGTCTACAAGATTTAGTTTAGCAAAGTTTGCTGCTGCTAAAGAAGGTTGTAACAGTTACTCGTTCCTTGACATACTAGTGTTGTCGTTTGTATCTGAGTTGTCTTCCTATATTTGCATTCATTTGCTAATAGCTTCTCTTGAATTCTGAATCATTTTCTATATCTGTTAATTTTTTAAACCACAAAAAGCCTGTGGGGAAAGACATTGAAATCTCATTATCAATGATATTTTTTATTTTGTGCGCCACCTTTAATAAGAAGCCAGCGGCTTTCACTTGATGTTTATGCAGTGTTTGGTACCTGCTGAAAACTACAGTGAAAGTTCTGAGTTGATGTCTCTCACTATTAAGGCCTAGTAGGGACTGGAGAGTTTCTATAGGCCATCCAATGGTGTTGCCAGTGATAACCTCTGAATTTCGAAATACTTTTTAAAAATAAAATATTGATGTCCCGAGGCGATTCATACAAAAAAAAAGAACATAAAATGTGTTTCATTACTGAATTTTAAAATATTTTTTTAAAAGAATGTACTAGTATCCTGAGGCGCATCCTTAAAATAAGAAATGAAATTTAAAGAAAATCAGGTTTTAAGTCTTGGGATGCCTATGTCTCTCTCTCTCTCTCTCTCTCTCTCTCTCTCTCTCTCTCTCTTTCTCTCTCTTAAGAACGTTATCGTTGATTTTAAAAGGGATCAATTTTTAAAGTTTATTTTAAAAATGTAAAGCGATTAAAAGATAAATCGTTGCAAGTCAAAATGACCGTATGACAATGAAGTAGTTAATCCAGTAGAGAAATAGTTTGATGTTGTTTCACAGCTCAAAGGAAAAATGCAATTGAGTACATGTGACCTTTTGAAAACTAAACTCTCTCTCTCTCTCTCTCTCTCTCTCTCTCTCTCTCTCTCTCTCTCTCTCTCTCTCTCTCTCTCTCTCTCTCTCTCTCTCCAAGAAACTAGCTTTTGTCCTCTTTCTTTTGACAGGCGGAGATCGGAAGGTGGTAGTCTATAGACAATGATAAGTAGAAGTTAAACACAAGTACGACTTACGAAAGGGGATTCATTGTGCGAACTGAGATGAGTTTTCCATGCCTTCTTTTCCTTGAATAATATTTTAGATTCGTCAACGGCGGCTTATTGCTGTAATCAGTGATGCCAGAATGATTTATTTCATAGATGCCTGATTTTTCGTTACTTTAAAATGGTAAATGTAATATGCTCCAAAACTATTTTCTATTTCGTGAACCCTACGATTCAGAATCATTCGAATCGATGCTAAAAAAAATTATTGATACTTGAGATTTCCTTTACAACAAACTCCTTCGCTATGTGAGATACCCATAGGAAGGACGGTAAGATTTAATGAGGCCCACCGTTTGCTCCAAAGAATTAAATGGACTGTATTGATGATTCGGATCTACAGTAAATCGTCAGGCTGTTCATATAACACAGACACATTGAATTTTGCTCTCTTGTCTGGAGGAATTAAAGTGCTAAGATGATGTCAAAATCCACTTTCGTTAATGGGAGAGTGGTCTGTCATAAGTGTTTTCATGTATAAAATATACGGATACTTATACGTAATAGACACACATGGACACGTTCTAAACTTGAATTATTTTTAGTCCTTTGCTAATTAAACATTCATACGAAAATGTATATTACGAGAAATGTACTTAACACTTGAAGGCTCATTTAGTGCAAAACTTCAGTTAGGATAAAAAAAAATAACCATTTTGAAATAGGATTAACGTACAAATATACCGGCCTTTCAACAATAGATTACGTTCTCTTAAACAAATAGTTTAGCAATGACTGAGTAACAGACGGAATTTTTTGTGATAATAATGTACAGCTCTGGTTGAATACATCATAAATTGTTTTTATTTTTAAATGCAAACATAAACGTAAACACATGTCGAGGTCATTTGAAATACAAAATAATCATATACTCATATCAACGGTCGAGATTCTTGACTGAGTCAAAGCCTCGATTATTTTTATCCCTCAATGGTATTGAATCCATAATGTTACCTATTATACCACATAGTTCATGGAATCTGTTATACAGCATCGTTATTACATTTATTCTTTCGCTTTTGTAAAAGGTAGAGTAAATATACATTATACGTACAGTCTTCTCCATCAGGTACTGATGCACCGATGAAGATAACAGCTACTCTCGGCATATATGTACCCCTCCCAACATCTGTTATTTTCTTTTTCTAGTCCATGGAACTCCCTGCCCGTTGATATTCAACTCCTCCTACCCTTCCCTGCACTCTTCTTAATCTTCGTGGTCTTATACTTAATCTTTCGTTGGTTCGGAATTATCCCCTTCCTGCACATCTTTTCGTTTGTGTTCTTCTTAAAGCTCTGGTATATTATATCACAAGTAATCTTGTCTTCAAAATTATTCCGTATGTCGCCTTCCATTGTTTTTTCATAGTAGTTGATGAAGGCGTTCGTTACGGTCACCCTCGGTGTTTTATTCTTGTTGGTAAATATGAATCTGTTTTTTTCCCAGTTGACCTCATGGTTATGATTCCAGCAGTGTTTGGCGAGTGCCGAAGCTCGGTTGTGGTGGCGATGTTCTGCTTACGCTGGCTTGCTCTCTCCTTGTATGATTTGCCGATCTGACCAAAACATGCCTTATCACAGTTGTCACAAGGTGCTAGGTAGACCCCGGCCCTCTTCTCCTCCCCTTTTATGGGTGTTATATTTCTATTTACCTTATTCTTAATGTTGCTATTATTATACCCAACTAGTCTTATATTTTTCGGTTTTGTTCAGATCCTTAATGAGTTATTGTTTGGAATAACAATCGTATTTTTCCTGTTTATTCAGTTTTATCTCAGCGTCTTCCCCAGTAGTAGTGTTTCCTAGCCATACCATGCGCCTTCCCTCACCAATGAGTCTGGTATCCCAGTTTTTTGGAAGAAGGGAAAATGGTTGGGAATGGTATCTAAAGTGCAATTGGCTCTGGCATTCGCATAGTAACGTTTTGCATACCTGTGACTGTTTGGTCATTGGGGTCTTCTTTAGGTTTTGTTCAAACTAGTCGAACACTAGAAATTATTTTCGGCCGCCAAGATATGACACGATACGAAAAATCTAACTGCAATTGCGCGCGCGCGCGGTGAGAGAGAGAGAGAGAGAGAGAGAGAGAGAGAGAGAGAGAGAGAGAAAGCTCTGTTGGGACGAATAATTGTAATGATATACTAATTTCTTATGTAAGTGCATTTGTATGAAATATATTACACGCATTACACAAACCTGACAGTGCAAAGTCGAGTCAAGCATTCCCCATCCATTGCTTTGACTTTCACGCTCTTTCCCTTTGTGCGTGCAAGTGTCAATAATTGACTTTTTGTATCGCCCTGTCTTCTGTGACTTTGGAAGGCCGGTAGTGGGAAAACAAGCAAAATAACATTTTTGTTTGTACATTTGTCACTTCGTTGTATACAGAGGGGGGGGGGTCTCTAGGAAAACAACTTTCCCGTAGAGTAGATATCAATAGTATTAATATTAAAGAAAATAATCTTTCTTTTTAAAAGAAGAACCAACAGAAAAAACGTTAACATATCATAGTGTTGTCCTTGATAATTTGATTCGTATCTGGGAATTTTATCCTGAAAATGTCTTTCTTTTCAAGTGGAAGGGATCGAACGAAAATATACAAAAGGTCATAAAATGAAATAAGAGTTCCATTTGGTAAGAAACAGTCTAAAACCTCATTCAATAAAGACAGTTTAATCTAGCTTAATGAAGATTTTCTGCATTCAGTAAGTATAAAACTCGTGGAATGACATGTATTTAATGTAAATCTTTGGAGTCTATGCTTTGTTATGTTGGAGGTGGGGGTTACAAGGGTGCTGGGTAACCAAATATTGGGTGTTTTCTATATCCATAGTTGTAGCATGCGGCTACACTCGAAAACTTTAGTTACTACTCGTCTCTCAGGGCAAGGCGGAGACCTTTTAATAGTTAAAATATAAAATGAAAATTAACATATGCCATCTGAAGGATCTGCAGTCATCTGCTAAAGGGGTCAAATATATAGATTAATTGAATTTAAAATATAAAAGAGAGACAGGGCTGAAAGATGCAGGGGTGGGAAGGTTAGTGTCGATTTAAGTATACTTTTGAGAGTGATTTTTGAGTAATAAGAACTGGTAAACATGAGGAGCTGACGAGTCGTGAGATGTTGTGGTGTGGTGGTATATGTTTGCTTGCTGACAAAAGTAAGTAAGATATGTCTTTATAGGGTGACCATTTTAAAAGAAGGGGTGAGAGGCACAAATGTCTCTTTGTTTAATGGACTATAAGAGGAGAGGCAGTGAAGATTTTAGGCAAAGAAGGGTGTTTGTGGAACACATGCTTATTATGAAAAAGCTATGCCAGAAGTTTTACGGAAAGGGGAAAGGGCTGTATTGGTTATTTTTCGCCGCGGAGAAAACTTTGATAAAGCTGACAGAGTGCAATGTGGAGTATGTTACATATGTATGGGCTTGAGGATAATTATTGCTTCAGTGATTGAATTTCAAGGTGAAAGTAAAACAAGTGCTAGAATCTGTAGATGGCTGAGTGGCATGATTCCCATATTAAAGTGGTCTGAGACCGGAGATCAAACCCTCTTGGCTTTTTAATATCTTTAAAATAAATATTAGTGCTAGAATTAGGAAAAAAGTAGCTGAAGGTGTCAAGTTGTTGAGTAGAAACAAATAAAGTTATGATGTATAAAAGAGTCCTTGATCCAACTAACTTTCTGGTAGTAGAGTGTGGATGTTTATTGCAATCAAAGAATAAAGCTTGAAGCTTTTTGGCTTCCATGACTGCAAGGCATTTGCCTGTTAAATGATCAGTCGTATGAATATTCAAATTAACCCCTCTTTGAGGCTTGTGATAAAGATGGAAGGTAAATCCTTACTATGATGCTCAAAGATGATGACGTGTACATTGTTAGTAGCAATTTTAGATTAATTTTAAGAGATGCTCTTCTGCAGAAGATTTTAATAGATTCTACTTTATTCGATTTTTGGTCATGGGACGGGAGTTTTTAAATTTCTTATAAAAAGTCACAAAGGCTTCACTGACCTTTAATGTTTTGATGACACTCATTACTGTTATTATGATGAGAATACCAAGTGAATCAATCAGATAATTAAAACAAAAAGGATAGTACCATATCTAGAAAGGCACTCTTAATGCTTTGAGATGTACGTGAAAAGAAACCTTATAATTGACTTTGAGTAGGAGACGTAATGTCTCGAAACTGAAGGTGAAAATATATTCTTTTCATCGACTTTTTGGTTTCAATATTCACTGAGCCTCTGACGTTTTGAGATGGTAGAACCATGATGAGAAAATGAAGAGAGTAAGACCTTGAAAGTGTTGTTGATGGTGTCAAAGAAGTGCTGAAATGATTAGGTGTCTGTAAGATAAATGTGAATGAAGGCTGATAAGCCTTCTTTGCTGGTGTATGGGTCCGCTAATGTGTTGATGATATTTTTCATGCAGGTTGGTGGCGAATCAGTAAGCATTATTGTGATAGTGACCATTTCCTTGTTTTGCTTTAAAGCAAATGAAAATTGTTTGTATGCATGTGTATGCACAGATATATATATATATATATATATATATATATATATATATATATATATATATATATATATATATATATATATATATATATATATATATATATATATAAATATATATAACTCTACGTTATATATATGTATATAAACACACACACACACACACACATATATATATATATATATATATATATATATATATATATATATATATATATATATGTGTGTGTGTGTGTTTATATACATATATATAACGTTCTCTTTATATGGCGAAGCTTTCCCTACATTCAGTGCTTTATAATGTTTTTGTGCCAAGTCATCCAATTTAACAAAAAAATATTTTCCTCTCCAACATTTATTTCCCAGACGTCGTTTGGGCATTTCCCACTTCACTTTTTTCTGACCCTCTCCAACTATGGGTTTTTACCCTCATCTTAAAAGTGTACAAGACGATGGTGACTTGCTTTTTTGCTCACTGCTTATCTCCTTTTGCTTTGTGTTGTTTGGCAAGGACAAGGATTTTAAATATGTAGACATAATCCATTTAAATGCTTTATGTAGTTCAAGTGTACCTGCTATGTGATGAACAGGTTTTGCAAAACAGACTTAGCTGGGTGGAAATAAAGAAGAAGTAAATACAAACCATAGCTTGCAACTTTGCTGAGGGCTAAGGTGCTTACAAGTTTAGTTAATCCATCGAACTTGTTGACGATCTTGTCGAGTTGTGGGAAAGGTTGTAGAAAGCTTTATTAGGCCTTGTAAACGATTTACATTTCATCACTCGTTTCTGACAATTGAGTTCATATTTTATTTTTAAACTGGGAATATACATTATATTGATCTAACTCTCGGTTATGTGATTTTGTATGACCAAGGAATTTCCTGGTCGAGGTTTTATCTCAATAATAGTGACGAATTCGTGCTGTGGAATTATTCGGTTTGGACTTGGATTGCCAGTCACATCGCAGTCGCTCTACTGACGGATGAAAAGACTTTAGTCGGATTATACTATAAACGCTTCAAATGAATTACAGCAAAAGTAAAATAATAGCATAGGCCCATTTTATGGTTTAGTGACCACTCGAGCTCATCGTTTTTCCAAGGAGCAGCAAACTGTTTCCCTATTTTCACCTACTGATTTGTATGGCCATAAACCAGTTTTACGAATTAAAGTATAATAAACCCTTTACACTTCATTAATAATTATACACAATATGAAGAGAAAGATCTAAGGGTATGATTGTCAGCAATTCTGTTATATCATTCTGAGATGTTTCATATTCACAATTGATCCCTGATCTTCTTTTCCCGCCGAAAGCGACCACAATTGCTGAACAACAGCACCCGTATGCCGTAAATATGCCTCGCTGTCGAACTTCTAAGTTCCAGAAGCCTTGTATTCCTCACATCGTTGGACTATGGAGCAGTCTTCTTGAATATGTTGTGCAATTGGAACCTCAAGAGTTTAAGCGAAGATGCAATGTATATCTACCCTGAAACAACCCTCCTTGCATTTTACTTACATTTTTATCTATTTGTTTATTAAATTGTAAATTTATTTGTTTTTTTCTAATAGCTAATCTCTTGAATCTGTATCTCCCATTTCCCTCTGTTACTTCTCCCAAATGAACACCACAGTCTTTGGAAGGTAGAAAATTAAGTCAGTGACCCATGTGGGCTTGTTCGATATGAATATGGTTCGTCTTTTGAATAATAATAGTGATACTAATAACTGACTGTTGGAAATTCCAAATAATGACCTCGGATTCATATTCTGTACATAGTTGATTATGTCAGTTAATGTCAAGTGATAAAACAAGTCGACTTTATAGAAACAGCAAAGATCCAGGTAAGCCAAAATTTCTTGAAAATATACAATTTTTCCCTAAATGTTTGGTTGTTTATTGTTTCTGTTGAAATTCTTGTAATAATTTTCTTCAGCCAATTGAATTGCTTCTGAACAACTTTGATTTTAGTTGTTTTCTATAAGTAAAAGTTTCAATTCATCGATATTGTCTCCTCTTTATTCTCTTCATTTTTCTCTTTATCATCTGCCATCCATTCTCCGTCTTCCTTTCATTACCTGCCTCACAGAGTTCGTCCTTGACTTTTCAAGGCATTCATGAGGTGGATACGGATAATGGAGAAAGAGTCGAATCCAAATGAAAAATGAGATTTCGCAAGGCTCGGAGATTTTCTGAGAATTTAATTTCGATTATTCAAGTTCCTGATGCTCTCGCTGATGTTTGGCTGCTTTCATTTCCCTTCTTCATTTCGCTTATTCAAGTTACTGTTACTCTCGCTGATGTTTGGCTGCTTTCATGCCTCTTCTTTCCGATGATGTTCTCGTATTTGGTATCTTTGGTTCCAACCTTTCGAAATTTAATTTCAGAGAGAGTGATTTAAAGTCCTGAAATGCCTGTATGCTGATTATTGTTAGGATTGCAAAATCCACCGTTTTGCATCTCTCTTCACTCTTCAGTTCATATAATGCGTGAAGCTAAAAGGAAAAGAAATGAGATGTGAAATAAGATCAATAGAATAGAGGATTCACCTCAGCAACACTACGGGATTCTGTGACGAAAGGGTTTCCTCGCTCGTCCAGTCTATTATCAAATTAATACCCTAACATGTTTTGCTTTTTGTTTTTAGTTCTACCCTTCATTTTGTTATTACTGAAATTCATAATTCACCTCTGCAGAGTTTTATATACATATAGTCTAAATTTTCGGAATCTGCTGCGTTTCCTTTTTGTATCCAACTTCCGACTTACATTTTTCTCTCTCGCCTCTTCTCTTTGTCGTTCCTCCCCGTGTTCCCCTTTTCCTTCCTTCGGGTACAGTTCGTTTCCTTTCACTTCTTTTGTTTCGTCCTTTCATTTATAAATAATGTTACTCTTTTTGCCGGCGCGTCTTGTTATGTTTTATTCGTGTCGTAATTCGTTCAGAGTATGTTCGTTAGTTTCTGTACGTTTCTTTTACGTAGAATAGTGAATTTAGGAAATAACTGACGAATATATAGGTAATAAATGTTCCGTACTAGATACTTATTTATTGTTGAAAGGAAAAGAATTCGAAAGAAAGGGGAGGTAGACCAATAAATGCTGCATATTTAGATTACAAGAGAAATGAATGCAAAGAACTTGAATGGCCAGGAGTAAACCCAATGCCTACAGTAAAGAAGTTAAGGGATGTAATGTCGGATGAATGACGCTCTACTTAGGTACAATATGAAATAATGATATTATCGTGGAAGTTTTTCCTACCAGAAGTTAATTCAACTATTTATAAATGCATATATGATTGATCTTAGTCTAGATTTTTTTTTTATTAAAGTGGGACACACACATATTTATATATTATATATATATATATATATATATATATATATATATATATATATATATATATATATATATATATATATATATATATATATATATATATATATATATATATATATATATATATATATATATATATATATATATATATATATATATATATATATACATACACACACACACACACACACATATATATATATATATATATATATATATATATATATATATATATATATATATATATATATATATATATATATGTATGTGTGTGTGTGTGTGTGTGTGTGTATGCGCGCGCGTGTATGTGGTGTGTGTGTGTTTGTGAGAGAATGTAGGGCAGTCAACGAAGTGGTTACCATGGCTGAGTTATGCAGTTCTTAGCTCACGTCTGATAGACCCATGGGTTCATCCTGGCCCATCGCCCATTAGTCAGTCCAGCTGTAAATATGTAACAGCGTCACCTTCATATGAAGGTGTGTGTGTGTGGTTTATTTTTTTTTGTCTCTGTTTATGTAAGGGAGCTTAATGAATGGATAGAAAAAAATGAAATTGAAATTTGTTAAACAATCAAAGAAACGTAAAGTAAATTGTAGCCAATCGAACTAAAATCGACGTATTTCCATTTTTTAGCAACATCGTGCGTAAACTTTGTTAGTGCTTGTAGGGGTCGTAAGTAATTAACAATATATATATATATATATATATATATATATATATATATATATATATATATATATATATATATATATATATATATATATATATATATATATATATATATATATATATATATATATAATGATTTCACTCCATTGTATTTTACAAAATATTTTAGTGCATTTGGAAGTATTAAATCCTGAAGGTGAAAACTTTTCCAGTTTAAGTTCTTTCTTTGGCATCATACACGTGTGACCCTCCCTCATGATATTTTTACAATTTCTTTGGTTTCTTTAAGCTTAAAAGGAATATTTCTTGACTTCATTTTCATCTCCCTTAGCATAACTTCAAGATTTCATTGTGAAAGCAACCCTAGGTTACGGCCGTTTTTATTTAATCAAAGTCATAGCTGCTAGTTTTTTGTTTATAATTAGTTTGTTAAAGAAATAACGGAAGATATAAATAAAAACCGTAAACATCCCAAAAAAGAAACCGAAATTAATAGAGAACATCAAAACATTAAATAAAAAAAAGGAAGTAAATACACCACAGAGGAGAATATTCTATTTTTTAAACTGAGACGTAATGCCTTTGGAATGCAAGAAACATATTTCTCCCGGTTGCCCAGAATTCAATTCTGAACAGCAGGCAGGAATTGGAACACCAGAACAGCGAATTTCTCAAATGTTTAAGATGTCATAATCTGGGATCAAGCTTTACATTCGTTTACCCAAACAATTCCGTATTAGGCCATTGTAGTGTGATTGAATATTCTGGCCAGCCCCATGAGAGTCTCTTATTTAAACTCGGCAGCTCTGGTTAAACTGCCTGACAATAAGGATTGACTGTTAAGGATAAATATTCAAAGAAAATTTGTAAATAAACGTTTTAATGTTAATAAACACAGTAAATTCCTTGCATGATCAATGTAAAATGATATAATATTGTCTACAGAAAGGAGAACCGTTTTTCTTAGAGCTTAAAAACCTTGCCGGTGAGGAAGAAGAGTTTTATTAAAAATTCTTTTTGATATGATGACAGGAATATCAGTCGACGTGAAAAAACCGAGATGACATTCTGCCTAAAGGGCTGAATTTTTCCTAAGAACAAGATGTATGGGAAATATATATACACAAAAAATGCTATATATTTAACCCTCCAAAAGATATCGGAAATTACCAAGAAAAAAAATAAAAGAAACCTGAACTAAGAAGAAAGAAAAGCATTGGAAATTCAGTCATCTTGAAGAAATCGTGACACGTAAATTTCACATTTTATTTTTATAAATAAAGTTTAAAGAAAAATTCTTCTTGGGAGATTACCTGATTAATGTTTGTTCCTTAGTTTTAATCATTAAATTGTAAATAGTTTGACGGAGAACTGATCATTTAAGAAAAGTATTTTTCGCTCTCCCTTCTCTTAGTCCATGGGCCAATCCCACAAATTTAGGATTTCGGTACCAATTTTGATGACAAATTATATCATTAGTTTGTTCCTCACAATTTATAAAGAGCATGTTATTTCAAATGTCAAGCAACAGCCAGAAAAAATACTTATTGTATTCGGGTTTTGATTGTAAAAAAATGTACGTCAGGAAGGATTAAAAACATATACCTTTTTGATTTGATTCTATTTTCGCCATATATTTTCATGAACAGTAAATTGTAATTACAGACCTGAATGACCCTATACCCTTGATTCATAAAAAGTTAGCGTTTCTCATTAATGCTGGAATATACGAATGAATTTGTTTTTAATGCAGATAATATGGTTATGAATATTGCCGTGATTGTTCATTAATCACATAAAGGCAGACTACACAAGGTTTAACAAAATTGCAACAAAGGCGGTTCCTGGTTTGCACCTTTCGTCCACATTTGCGACAAATAACAGTAATTTTTGCAATGTTTTTTAGTTCAAGTTTCAGTTTTGATTAATGTCATTTATTAGTTATTTCAATTAAATGATAATTTCTTTTTACAGTAATACTCAAGCAGTTATTTTTAACATACAATTAGAAATGCAACATATCAAATTTTCAAATACATGACCGTAAGTATTACATAAAAAAACTAAACATTGGTAGGCAGTGGGACCTCCGAAAACTTTAGATACCAAGGTCCTCTAGAGGTTGGAATGGGGAAAGAGAAATCATATTTTGGCTTTTGTGGAGCTAATGAACAAAAGCTGGGCAAATCTTCGAGGTCCAGATCAGACAAATATTGATACCCTGTGAACAAGGACTGTTGCATCATCAGAGGTAACAACTAACATACTTCAGACTCCCGACATCGGCAATGAGGCATTTCTGAAGTTTAGAATGGACCATTCGGAATGTGAATTACGCAAAAATAAACTTCGTGACAGTTTACACATAGGGAATGGAGTCATTCTCTAGCATCAGGAAGAAGAAAATATACACTTGTACAGAAGAACGAGGTAGTGATTAAAGCTAATAGAAACCTCTTCTCACTCATGATCATTGTATTCACTTCATCCGCTCTAAAAGGCTTAATCGAAACCGGATGGCCCATCATGAAAAAATAAACAAAGCAGCTCTTGCCAGGCAGCAAAAATAGCGCTACTAACACTGATGATCTTGAGCAACATCCATCTTACATCACTGATGAAATTTACATCGTTCAGAAATTACAAGGAAACAGCAAGACATCTGTTCAGATTGCATATTCTCTGTTGAACAAATCCTTGCATAAAGATGCTAGCAGTAAATGGATTAATGTTGTCCATGACTTGTACTGGAAGACATCATTTCAAAAGTTATCACATGATGCAGTCATGAGGCCACAAGAAAACTGTATTGATAAAGAATTTCGAGCAATGTAGAAAATAAAAAAATAGCAATGTCCAATCCAAATCAATTTATTTCAAGGATTAAGTTGTCATTCCTAAAAGGCTATCACGATAGAGAGAATTTGCCTGTCTGTCCCTTGATCTTTGAGGTACCTAACTCTGCTTAGGTAAACCAAGGCACAGTGAACATACCAGAAAGCAGAACTTGTTCGAATCACTCCACTCTCGGTGTGATTGGAAAACGGTCTTTTGCCTGCGTAGTGAGTGCATGAATATTAATGGCACAAGGAGGAGAGAGAGAGAGAGAGAGAGAGAGAGAGAGAGAGAGAGAGAGAGAGAGGAAGTGATGGGGAGATTTCTATCCAGATATACAACCCCAACATTGACTTGAATAGTTCAGCAAAAAAGTATGACGCGTATCTTGTGTAGAGCAACTTAGCTCTTTTAGTCTTTGCATTTTGTGTTTATTTAAGCTCCTGACTCCAGAGATCTTCAAATGATATGGTCTCCATGACACGAATTTTTATCTCTGCAGTAACTAGGTTTCTGGTTCTTGTCTGGTGATCGACCATAACAAGTAGCTTACTCGGTCTTATTTTGGTTGTGTTTCACTGACTTCCTGTTAACATGTGCTAGAATTGGGAAAAAGGATTTCCTTCCTCTGTAACTCTGTTGTCTTCTTTCACTTCTAAATTTTAATTAATGAATCCGATTTAACAGCTGCCTGTCTGTTTTCATTTTATGTCAGGTGAAATTATTTTGTATAATTTAAAGAGGAAACTGAATTATAGCAAAATTGTGTTAGAAATGCTTGTAAGCATCTAGCGTCCAAGTAATACATTGGGGAGAAATGAACGAAAGCGTTTGAACTATGTAAAAATCTCGTACATTAATTCAAATAAAGCAAGAAAAGCCATTCTAGAAATATCAATTCATAATCCACACCTCCACCCCAGTGATCCATAATAAGACCCAATTTACGTTTGTTGGAGGTTGTTGCAATATCGCCATTCCGATGCATTCAGATGCAACATCAGCATGAAAGGTTTAATCTCATAAACACATTAGCTGGTTGGCGCTTGTGCAGAGAAATCATTTTCTTCTCTTTCTCTTTTCCTTGGCCCGAAGCGCTCGAGTATATCCGTTGTTTGACATTCCTTCCGAAAACAGATATTCATATTTGCCTTTGTGAGACCTTAATCTAAATGAATTTGCTCCAGCCATAATTCAGTGTTATGTTTCATAGTAAAATTTATATATGTCAAACTGGTTTAATTTGGTATATTATGTTTCCAAGTAAAACTAGGTATAATGAGGTGAATTATAACTAATATTTGTTTTTTCTCTCATGGCCAGTGCGTACACAAAAGGGGAAACTAGTTTGATCTTGCATTATTTGCTTAAACACCAAATTTTTTCGCTGCTTCAGTATCTTAATGCTACCCTATAATGAACACACCACAAGTTTAAACTTGCGGAAAATGTGATATTGGGTTCGACTTACTGCTTGTGAGCCCTCTGTATAAGTGTAATGAAGAGGCTAATATTATCGACGTTCTTTCTAAAGCAATGGCAACGAAATATATCTTATCTTTTGAGTTGGTATGCATAAATGGCTGATCCCTCCACGCCAAATGAAACTGGTAGAATAACTCGCAAAAAATTTTACCATTTCAGTGGTTTCAGAAGTGAACTGTACTAATATGACACAAAAACAGCAAATTATTACTGATCTAAATCCAATTTCTGATGTACTACTTGTATAACACATCAGTTTCCCTGCAATTAAAACTAAGCCCTAGGATTTTGCATGTCTGACAATTTGTCAATCTTTGTAAAGTTAGTGATTTTTTCATGGCCTGAAAACTAGAGGTAATTAACATTCCTCATCCTGTACAAAATACAAATACATATACACCTCATCTTCGTTATATTTTTATGAAAAATAAGCAACAGTTAAGGAGAGAGTTGTAAGGAATATATGAAGAGAATGCAAAATTGAAGGGTGGCGTCAAAGGTGAGCAGGAAAGTGGAAATAAAAAAAGTTGGTAATAAGGAAGTGATAATTTAATGTGAAAAAAGGGAAGTATTTGAGATGCAGCTACATGACAAAGAGATCAAATTAACAAAATATGGAAAAGGTGGTCTAGAAGAAAGTTGAGAAAGAGACTGAAGGCAAGTAATGAAAATAGAAGGGGAATGTGAACACGAGTGTTAGGAAGAATAGTAAGTTGGTCTGGAAGAATTTATATTCGGAGAGAAAATTAAAGGTGAATGTTTTTCTAATAATAGGTACACAGAAAAAATCCGTCTAATGTCAGTTCAGTTCCAGTCAGTGGATTTTATATTTGGAACATGAGCTTAATGGCACAATGGAAGGAGTTAGCTCAACTTTGAGAATGCGAGTGACTGAGAAGTTGATGTTAGTAGAATTAAGATGCTGACCAGCAAATGTAAGGTATCTTTAGATGAAGGAAAGACCACGAATTTGTATAAAAGAGTACAACAGTATATATATATATATATATATATATATATATATATATATATATATATATATATATATATATATATATATATATATATATATATATATATATATAATATAATGTATGTATTTAAGGAAAGGAATATGTACATCTCTGAGTGAAGAAAGGCAATATGAAACATGTCTCTCACAAATAATCCTATCGTATATGTTTTTTCCAAAATTTTCCGCTCCACCTAGACAGACCGAAACGTGTACATATTTAGCCGATATGGATATTCAATATGGCTTCTGGCATTCTGTCAGCGCTTTCCTTTCTCTCAGAACACGTCTTTATCAGTCTCTTTAAAAGTTACATCTCCAGTATTGTTCCTCAATCTGTTAAAAACCAATTATTGTTGTAAATTAAGCTTTTAATTATCAGGACTAATAACATTAGCATAAATAATTAACAAGTAAAAAAGTTTCTTCGGCACAATCGAGTTTTCTGTACAGCATATAATGCTGTATGAAACTCTCAGCCATGCCCTGCGTTGTTGGCACCTATAGCGGTGCCAGACGCACGATCATGTCTAACTTTAACCTTAAATAAAACTTTTAAAAATAATGTGGGTAGAAGGCTGGAACTTGGAGGTTTGATGATTGGAGGGTGGATAGATGATCAACATACCAATTTGCACCCCTCTAGCCTCAGTGGGTTTTAAGATCTGAGTGCGGACAGAAAAATGCGGACAAATAGCCGCCTCAATAGTCTTCTTTTACAGAAAACTAAAAACGAGCGTTTGGTCAAACAGTACCATAAGCAGCATCTCGCTAAAACAAATAGGAAATCTGCTTTCTAGGGAAAGACCAGTTCTTTAAATGGCTCTCGTCTGAATCTCGACAAAAAAAGTTTTCGCTGATATATAAATAATTACATCCGATAAAAGAAAACAAGATAAGCGATAAAAACGTGTATCGTGTTTATGGAAATACAATTTTCTGTACATTCCTAACTTATATTTTATTATCCATAAAGGGCCTTGGATTTATTGACATCGGCTTTAGATGTATCTTACCTGTGGTAGTTCGGTGAGAAAGTAGTGACAGACACAGTTGTTTTGCGATGACGAGGATTATCAGTTTCCTACCATTCTGTTTTGTATTGTCTGTAAAAAAAAAAGATTATTAATACTGTTGTTATTAGTCCCAGTAGCGGTCATAGAAACTGAGGATGCTGTAACGTTTAATTTGTTGTTCTTGTCGACGGTAGCGGCCGTGACGACATTGGTCATGGTACATTATTTGTATAACTCAAGTATTAATAATTTTCTCTGTACAGAGAATTAAGCATTACCAACTGAGTAATAGTACTTTTAATGCTGTTAAAACTACCAAGTCTTACGAGATCGTTTTCCTTTGAGACTTGCTGTATAGGATATAGAAACGATAAAAGTGATAAAAATAAATATATCAGGCAGCTATGATCTAGGAAGAAAGACAGGCGGAGGGAAGGAGTGTTCATCAGCACATTCGTTTACCACCCCGTCATATTTCTTCAGGAAATGTTCGGGCTCAGAAAAAAAACTTTTAACTCGTTCATTTTTTCATCATTCTCTCTCTCTCTCTCTCTCTCTCTCTCTCTCTCTCTCTCTCTCTCTCTCTTTCATTTGTAAGAAAAGATACAAACCTTCATCCAGATATTTCATATTTCATATTCAGAATCCCATATCAAAAGCAGTGATGATAAATGTGAAGACCTCACAAACTTTGCACCTAAAATTGGAAGAATAAAAAAAAACTTTGTACATTAGATAACGGACGAGTTTAAAGTTTTTGGAAAGAAAAGTCAAGGAAATATGAGCTAAATTCTTACAGTATAAATCACCGAGAGGCCATCCTTTACCTTTCCTTATCTCCAGATTTATTTCACGATCTCTTTCTGCGATTCTCCCTTCGACTTTGGATGGAGACTTTTTTTTTTTATCTAATGGGATGAACTTTATGAGTTGCTTTCATTCAGCATCTTTACCTCTCCAACGGATGCTATTTTTTTCACTTGCCTCTCCGTGTGTGTTTGTGCGCTCGCGTTTCATCTGGGTGTCTCAGGATCGAGTATAAGTTTCTTGATGAAGCTCGCCGTGTACTGCGTGATTGATTAATTTATTAAATTTTGGCTGTTGAGTCAGTTAATGGGGCACTTTCTGCTTTTCAGCGCACAAGCCAGTGAAAAGGGGGAGTTGATGGTTAGATAGTAAGCTAAAGAGATCCAAGAAATAAAGGAAATGAAGTATGAGGATCTAAAGGTGAAACTGGCTGAAGAACTCACAGTTGCACTAAGAAGTAACAGTTAGGGAGTTTTGACAACAGTATTAAAGCAATGAAACCGGGAAAGGTGGCAGTTCAAGGCTATACGGTAAGTTAGATGCAATGGGGTTAAGGTGGGGAGAGGGGGAGTCGAAGTGTCCCTGCGGACAGAGTACTGAGAACTCAGTACCAACCAAGTCAGGGCACAATGCCCTAGGTGAGGTTAGGTTGATTCGAAGTTAGTTTAGGATGAACTAAGGTTTTCAATATATATGATATATATATATATATATATATATATATAAACATATAAACATAGTATCCCCTACCCTCCACGGTTATGCAGTGGCTCTAATCTTATTTTCTAGCTAAAGTGTGAGGGAGGTAACGCTAGTAAATAAAAGCGAGGTGGTAAAAACTTTAAGGAATATTGACAGTAAAAATTTTATGAAAATTAAAAGTATAGATAATTCTACCTAATTCAGAATTGCAGCCCAGTCGGACTAGACCTTGAGTATGGCAAGAAGGAAACCAGGAGCTTATCGAGCCTGTATGTCATAAGAGAACGGCAATATCTGAGGATGACCTTAGTGCCTGTTGTTTGTTGCCTCCGCCATTCATGATATCTTAGATATAATAGAAAAAAATGGGTTTAAATTGCTGAGTTTTAGACGTCCGTAAAAGTTAAAAACAAATGAGAGACCTAAAATGAATCTTGTGAGATGCTTTTAGTTGATTATGCACCACAAGGTTTCGACGGGGATGTCATAAATACTGAATAGGTGTAAGGTCTTCCGTGTAAAGGAGTGAACAACAGAAGCTTGGAAAACAAGTCGAAACAGACAGCTACACAGAGATTTGTTTACATCAGAAAGTAGAGAAAGTCTTAACAAATGAATGCACTTACGTTAGGTCGTCTAGAGAAGGAAAAAGTCGGACATTTGTGAATAGGCCACTTATGTTTATGAGCTGTTCATCGCCAGATTATTGGCTTTATGGAGAAAGTATGCCTGAGCTGATGATTTGTTACCGTGAAAACCATGTCGCTCATTATAAGACCCTTATTTTCGGCGGTTATAGTGCTTTGTAGCCAGCCATATAACTACGTACTCTCTCCGTGTTGTTGAACAGAATAACGGAAATGTCTACTAATTATTGTCATTATATTTGAGTTTCAAAGCTCGGTTGTTGAGGTAATGATCAAGGTGTCAGTCGTAGCGTCAGTTACCTGTATAAAGCAGAACTGGGCTTACATCTAGGCATGAATATTTTAAAGACGGGGAATGGCGGAATATTCCGTGTCAAGATAAGCCGTCACATTTAAAATTTATGGAGGAGGTTTGACTGGAAAAGCAGACTTGCTTTTGTGCTAAATGAAACAGCATACCTATTTTAATTTTATTTTATTTTATATATATATATCATATATATATATATATATATATATATATATATATATATATATATATATATATATATATATATATATATACACATATATATACATATATACATATATACATATATACATATATATATATATATATATATATATATATATATATATATATATATATATATATATATATATATATATATATATATATATATATATATATATATATATATATATATATATATATATATATATATATATATATATATATATATATATATATATATAATATATATATATATATGTATATATGTATATATGTATATATATATATATATATATATATATATATATATATATATATATATATATATATATATATATATATATATATATATATATATATATATATATATATATATATATATATCTATATGTATATATGTATATATATATATATATATATATATATATATATATATTCAAATATATATATATAATATATATATATATATATATATATATATATATATATATATATATATATATATATATATATATATATATATATATATTTCAGAAAATATGGCTGCTACAATTTTAAAGGACACATATATGCATTTCATAGCTTCAATGCTTTAAGATGTGATGAAAGAATTTATGGAGTCAGATGGAAGTAGGTCGAGAGACTCGAGGTAAAATCTTTGTGTTCAACAAATAGTTTGATTCCTCAGCAATGTTGCCGGTCAGGTGATCTTCCGAAGTGTTATGTATATTCGTGAGTACGTGCGTTAATTTGATCTAGATTGTGCCAAAATCTGCCCTAAAAGTGAGTTTGATCGTTCATTAACGTGATAGAACTGCAGTTGTCTAGACGTAGCTTTGGAGAGGATCCAGGCTTTAAATCGGCAGATAAGGTAGAGTTTGAAATCTCTGTTTTTATGGGAGAAAATTGAACTTGTGATTTTTACTATGATTTTCTAATCATTATGAACTTTGAACTGGTGTGGGAGATTTAATATGAATATTCATACATCTTTTATATTATTATTTTGTCATGTTACGTTTGCCATATCTTGGCTATGCATTTTACACTTTCCATTATTGTGTTTTGCATTTCATATATTTTTGGGAGTTTTTCTATCATGTTTGATTCTTCCGACAGATGTCTGTGGACAGATGTCGGTGGACAATGGACTGTTTCGAATAACATGTGGTAGACTGGTTTTGACATGACTAATTATTGATTTGGGGAGTATGTGTGAGTTTGGATATTTTCAGGCTATTAGCCATGGTGAGACTTCTTTAATCAGAAGTGTTTTAAGTTCAGAGTTTAGTTATCTAACTCGATATTTCATTTATTATGCATTTTAATCTTTGCTTTGTTTTATTCATTTCTTGTTGGGTTATTTGAATAATAAACCTATTTTTGTAGAAACTATTGCGTTTCTTTAAATGGTCCATTTAATTGATTTGGTGAGAATGAGTGAGATTAGGGTGGGTGAACTTGGAAACGATATTTAGAGAGAGAGAGAGAGAGAGGCTATAGAGAGAGAGAGAGAGAGAGGTGATAGAGGTGAGAGAGAGAGAGAGAAAGAGGAGAAAAAGATGTTAAGTGTTGTCGTGGCCTGAACGTTCATACGCCTCCGTTTCAGGAATAAAGATCGTTGGAGCACGCATTTACACCTTCAAAAAGGTGTTAATTCTGTCCTCGTTACAGAATGAAATATATATGGCAGTTGGTGTCAGAATAAGAATGAAATGGCGGCAGTGTCTGAATTAAATGGTGGCAGCGGTGTCTTTTGATTTTAAATGGTGGCAGTGATTTTAATGTCTTTAATGATGTGTGAAGAGGGAGATTGCTAATAGACTAATTGGTAACGTTGATGCCCAAAGGCATAGGCGACTTCACCTAAGAGCTAAGGCGACGGGTCAGTGTTGAATGACTGTAAGGTCGTGATTACGTGTGAAATGCGGAACCTTTCCTCTTTTTTTCCGTTTCTATTCGAGTACTGGGAGTGGGGAGTTGGAAATAGATCTGGTTGATCTCTAGAGCAATTTTGGGTTAACAAAATACCCAAATAAGTGTGAATAGTGGCGATTGTGAGTTAATTAGGCAAAGTGATGATTCAACTAAAACGCTGGGTGTTTTTTTGCTAAGCACTGAGTAGGTGACGTCACAGGTTAGCAAGTTGAGAGATAGGTGACTTCGTTTTCTGTTTCAAAATTGGTAAGTACCCCATTCTGTGTAAGTTGGAGTGAATTTTCTATTCTTCTTTTAGAGGGTAAACTTGTGCCTTTCTCTAGTGTTCTTTTGGTTTCTCTTTTATGTTGTTTAACGCTCAGGGCGTGTGATTACTCACAAAATGCCGGACGATGCAGCAAGCACATCCCAATCAATTGTGGTGCATAAAGTGACGAACATTTGTGCGGGAATTACAAATTTTAAAGGGTAGTTGACGGAAAGCCAACCCAAGATATAGAAACTTTCATTGAGTCAGTGAACAATTATCTGAATTCCAAGAAAATTACGAATGGCGCTGAAAGCTTTAACAGAAACTAAATCATTTCTGGATTTAGATAAAGGAGATATTGGGAAACGAGCACGCAGTTTCAAACAGAAGGTGCAAAACTTGGAATGAACTGCAGAAATTTCTACGAGCTACTCATGGCGGAGTTCAACGTGAATGCGCAGTTCGGAATTTCAGAGTTTCTCAAAATAAAGAAGGGCAATGATTCACTAGTCACATACAGTGCGAATTTATTTGATGCAGTAGTTGAGTTAAAGAAATCTATAACAGGCTCTCCATGGGTAACTGGGAATAATATCTCCTTAGATAATTTTGAAAGATTGTTACACTTTGCTTGCCTTTTAACGTCGGTCCCAGATGTAATTGTAGATAGTTTTGATAAGAGAATTGATCAGGATACAGACGAATCCTTTTTGTTTGCACAGATTAACAAAAATCTAGCAAAATGCCCGACACTGGACAGTAGTTTTGTACAGGGAGGTGCAAAATGTCAGCTGCGGTTTCAAACCACAGAATAATGATAGTCGCTCGCATTCGGGAAATGATGCAACAGCGAAGACATGTGCACGAAAAGTAGAATCGAAGAAAATTCCAGAGAGATCAGTCACAACGGTACGTTGTTTTGAATTGTGATAAAATAGGCCATAGTAAAATCAAATTGCAGAGTGAGATATTGTTCAGTTTAAAATCTTCAGATCATGGATGGAGATTTTGCCCAGCCACGAAGAATAGAGATTATTCAGGAAGTCACGGGGAGGTTTTTCTAGATATGACAGGAGAATTCCATGATGCAAGTTCTAGATACACAAAGGAACAGCAGAATTTTCACAAGATAAGTTCGAAAACAGACACAGGATAATGACTAATCAGGTCGTAGAGTCACTAGAACCTAGGCCGATTGTACGTGGATTCTCTAATGGCAATGAAATTTCTATTTTCATTGATTCTGGTAGCTCAGTTAACTTAGTAAATGCTGACCTTTTTCACTGAGGTTTCCAGAGTGCAAATTAGTCCCTTCTAGTGAGACAGTGTGTGATGTACAAGCAGGAAAACTGAATATTTTAGGTTCGTCATTTCTTACGCTTTGTATCGGTGGAAAGACAATAGTAGAATCATTTTTGGTCATAGAAGGATTAGCCTTAGGTGAAATGGTTTTGCTAGGACACCCTTCTTGTATGCGACATAACATCAACATTCTTACGGGAGTTCAGGGGATTACAATAGGTGAGTCAGGTTGTTTTGTTCCATATATACACAGGAAAAAACTTGTGAGAAACTTAAGACACAGTCTGAGACATGTGTAACACATTCATTAGAGAGTGAAGATATTCCGCAAAGATCTTTCAAAGGATTTTTGTTGGAAGATGTTGAATTGCAACCGAGTTCCTACATTAGTTAAAGTGTCGCTGAAAAAGAAAAAGTTTCCTTCTCAAGTGTGCGTTGTTGTTGAGGTACCAAGAAATTCAAAGACGTCGTGAGTAAAAGGTGTCAGTGAATGAAATTTCAGTCGCAGGCGTGACTTCAGTAGAATTAGTTAGCTATCAAGACTCAGTGAAAAAATATCACAAGGGTACTTATGTAATTGATTTTGAAGAGTTTAATGAAGAGCATAAATTAGTGAGTTTTTGTGGAGACGGGAATATGTTTCCTAACGAGGTTAACAGTTCCGAAGTCAGGTTCTACATGAACACTTGGCTAAAGTTGATTATCCTGAATATTCAGATAAAGTAGAAAAGTGTTGAAAGAATATCTAGATATCATTGCTTTGAAGGGAGATAAATTAGGAGTTACAGATGTTTTAGAACATTCAATCCGCCTAGAAAAGGTACAAATCCCATATATATTCCAGCATATCGAATTCCTTTTAAGATCAGGGAAGAAGTAGAAAAAGAAGTTCAGAAGTGGGAGTCGGAAGGCATTATCAGACCGTCCAATTCTCCGTTTAATTTTCCTTTGCTTGCAGTTCCTAAGAAAGACGGTATATCAGAGTTTGTGTAGATTTTCGTAAATTGAATGAAAAAAATGCCCAGATAGATATCCTGTAGCTTGTTTGCCTGATTTGTTTGTTGAGATCGGTGGAAAGAAAAAATTCACTTCGGTAACATATGAAAATATATTATTTCCGAGGTAAGTGAATTGGATATTAAAGGACGTTTGTAGCTTTCTGATTGTATATGAATCATGGTGATGTGATAAATAGTCATATATATATATATATATATATATATATATATATATATATATATATATATATATATATATATATATATATATATATTTATATATATATATGTATATATATACACATAAATATATATATATATATATATATATATATATATATATATATATATATATATATATATATATATATAAACATATATATATATATATATATATATATATATATATGTAATTCTAATAGAGACAATGCCTCTTAACTTCTCGAATTCTTTGAAATAGATTTTTTTGGATATGCTTGTAACTACGAAAACAAAAATATCCAGACGGAAGAAATTGAAGAGCCTTTTAGCGGTCGCGAGAATCGAACCCGCGTTACCATATTCAGCAGGGAGGTCACGTTGCCGAACTGGCTTTGAGAAGGATAAAAGTCTATCGCCTCTCGTAAGAAATTACCTGTCGTTTTCAGATATATTTTGAAGAGCTGGAATAGACCCATCCTCACCATCGTAGCCAAGTGGGCAATCGTTTTTATTGTTTTTGGGCTGAAATATATACAATCTACTGGTCATTTAATACCCATATGTAATTCTAATAGCCACAAGCCTCTTAACGAATCGAATTCTTCGCAAAAGCTTTTTGGATATGCTAACCCAAAAACGAAGCGCGAAAATATCCAGACGGAAGGTGACAATTGAAAATGTGAATAGCGGTCGCGAGAATCGACACCCGTGTTACATATTCACAAGTAGGTCTGGTAAGCCAGGTCGGCAACGTGACCTCCTTGTGAATATGGTAAAACTGGTTCAATTCTCGCGACGCTATTCAAGGTTATTATTTCTTCCGTCTGAGATTTTCGGCTTCAAAGTTACAAGACATATCCAACAATCATTATCAAAATAACAGATGAAAAAGGGCTCTGATTTGTATGTATCGCATAAATTATAGGAATGACAAAAGTGACAAGGCAACATCATGAAAAAAAAAAATATATATATATATATATATATATATATATATATATATATATATATATATATATATATATATATATATATATATATATATATATATATATATATATATATATATATATATATATATATATATATATATATATATATATATATATATATATATATAATCTCCTGTGTCAAGGTAGCTATTCTTTGCTTCCCCATGTCAAAAGAGTTTCCATCCGTATCGTTTTCTTTCAGATACATGTTAAAAAAATAGCAGGCTGTTTTCACAATAGATCCATTTTTCATCTCGTATCTTTTCTAGTCTTGGCCCTTCTCCCGACTGCTTACACGCGAATCGCATTAAACCTTTGCGCCCCTCAGGATATTTTGTTTGAATTCTTCTTCAGTGTCCGACGGAATTTGCTTTCGCTTTGAAATCTATTCTTGGCGTTTCTTGATAGATTCTCCTGACATTTTTCCTTTTATTTTTCCAACTTCAGACTGCAAATATTTTATTTTACTTACGTTAACGCCTCAACCTTCTCTCTCTCTCTCTCTCTCTCTCTCTCTCTCTCTCTCTCTCTCTCTCTCTCTCTCTCTCTTCCTGAGAGTCAACTTAATTTTCATTTTCCAATAATTATCAGTTTTCTGTTACTTTACCTCTATGTTGTACTTCATCAACGGTAATTACTCATCGCTGTCTTTATTTTATAAAATGTCACCAACAAAATAATATTAGCAACAGTAACGGATAAATATTATTATCTCATTTGGGTTATGTGGTGAAAAAAAAATGTTTGTCCATTCGAAAGCCAGTTCAAAATTCATAATATATCTTACCTGCCACTGGTAAGTATTCGTGCAGTCGTTTCACAAATAAAATATATCTTCTAAATGTTGATTTCACTTTAAATACTACTTGACTTAACAAAAATGTTGACATGGTTTAATTCATATAGCGTAGGATGCTTTCTTGTTCTCTGTCTTTCGCTCTCTTTGTCTTACATGGGCCATTACATCTGGTATGCAAAGGACAGCTACTCCAAAATAAGACAGACAGTAATAATAATAATAAATCAACTAAGCGTACGCAAACGAAGCAAAAGAAAACGTAAATTAAAACTGGAGGAGAGGGAATAAAAAAAAAAAAAGGTTCGGAAATTTATATTCTTTTATGGCATCACTGAAGAGAAAGTCAAGTAGCTACGAACTAGCATTCTCGGCAGTACCACCTTGAGGTCTCTGCTTTGCATTTCGAATTCTGGACCCACACTAAAGAATCCCTGTCTTTCGTCCTCTATGAAGGCAAATAATGAAAAAGTTATTAATGTGTGGGACGATCTTAAATGTACTGTTTCGTCTTGAGAAAGATATTTCATAAAGGCAAACCGCATGAACTCATGGTCAGACTTCTCTCTCTCTCTCTCTCTCTCTCTCTCTCTCTCTCTCTCTCTCTCTCTCTCTCTCTCTCACTTTCACTTTCTTACCAGCAACTTTGTGCCTGAATAGATCTCTTTTCCCACTGTAATTTGTAAAGATGATAGTTGATACTAAAACCATCCGCAACTGCGAGTATTATTGATTGGTTGACATGAGCTTCATTTATATATCACTAAAACGAAAGCACCTGAGAGTGCTCTTACTAAAAATGCTACTTGGTTATAGCTGGCCCTTTACCTTGAATATCAGCATCTTCCGTATCATGGTTTGAAGACATTTTTAATTAAATTGGAGACACATCAGTGGGTTTTCTCTTTACGCTTCGTAACTTTTATTAACGATCATTGAATTATCATTATTATTATTGGGTTTCTTGTCGTAAAATGACTTGGTTGTGAATAGAATTCTCGTGTATCTTTTGAAACCGCAAATAATTACGTTTGGAGAGCATTCTAGAATAGTAAATAATTTTAGTAACAAAGACATTCCTTGTCTTTCGGTATTGCGAAATTCGACATGCATAGCAGATCTAAATACCTGGTTAATTGTAGATGAAACACCTGTTGTGCAGTAAGGTTTCCGCTACATCAGCTACTTCTTACATAGCGCGGAAGGCTCATCAATGGCGCGTGGAAGTTCAGTGCGCACAGTGCTCCTTTCATCGTTTTCTTGTGTACATTCTTAAACTTCTAAGACATTAAAGTCCTTCCTTTCTAACACTTCTCTTCTGCCATCTACCCAATCCTCTCAAGGTCTTCCTTTACTCCTAACCCCTAAAATTTTCCGAATTATACACTCTTTGCAAACCTGCTTTGTACAATTCTTTCCATATGACCGTCATCTCAGAATACTCAAGAGTCATACATTCACCTCAGCTAACCTTATTACCAATTTTACTTATCTCCGTGCTTCACCCTATTTCACTCTTCTTCTTACACCGTACATTCAGTACCAACATTTCACCAACACGGCTTTTACAATTTTTCGTTAATTTGCATTTAATCAATTTCACCTCTTCTTCTTAGACAGCTTCAAACTTCTCAGTCTCTTCCATACAGCCCGCTACCTTTCTTGCTTTATATAGTCTGGGACTCACCTGAAATACTCAACAAAATCAGCCGCTTCCATTATTAAACTATCCATTAATACACTTTGGCCTGTTTTCTTGGTCTCCATATACCCTTATAACCTTACTCTTACTCAGTACGGTATCATCTGCAAACATGAACCTTATCCACACTCAATTCACGACTTATTATTTTACCCGACGCCTTTGTATCTACATCCATTGTCTATTCTCTGACTTTTTGCATCTGTCTGTCTTTGAAGATACTGCACTCAGCAATGGAGACAAAACACACTCATCTCATACCCAAGCTTACTCCAAACCAGTCACTCTACCGATCGTGTATCGTACTAAACGATTGACTTACATTTAAGAATATGAATTGCTCTCACCATCTCTTCTATACCATCATTCTCAGCACGCTACACATTGCCATTCTATTTATGCTATGTACAGCTTTTTGCCATTTATATCCAAACTTCTCACCTAACAAACACTTGATCTAGACACCACCTTCATTGTCCAGACATGCACTGTCCTTCTATCCTCTTGGTGTAATCGTTTTCATTTCTCAGTCATAATTCTCCCTAAAGTCTACGTTCACCTTCTTCCCGTTCTTTTTATTATTTGCCTATTATAGCTGGCTCACTTCCCTCTTCCCCGACTTTCCTGTTTACCCTCCTATGCACGATCTCCGTTGTCATGCAAATGCACATTAAATAAACACAGTGTTTTTGGTTTCACACCACTTTCATTCCTTATTCTCCCTTCCCGCCAGCTATACCCATAAACACACCTTGCATGAAGTTTTCGAATCGTTGCCCCCCCCCTTTTTTTTAGAAGATGTTTCGATAAATTTGCTTGAAAATCTTTTATTTAGTAATATATGGTAGTGTCACTTTCCACTTTAATGTGCAGTTTACGACTTCCAAGTCAATTCTTTGGGCCGTTCAGTGTTCCTTTCTTCCTACCTTCATTTCTGGAAATGTGGCTTGTACAAGAGCCCCGTCTCCAGGGATATGGACTGATGGACTGGGGGTTTGAAAGGATTACAGCTGCAACCATATCACTCTTACTTTCATATTATTTTGGAAAAAGGAAACTTCGGTTTTGCCTTAGTAGTCTTGGTTCCATGTTGGTCCCCCGAGGTAGTTAATTTTAATTTGTGAATTTTCTTCTGTGGCTTCTATTATGTATGTAGGATCTACAGTACTTCATGATTGTAGTAGAGAAATCATATGTAGATAGTACGAAATAATGCCTGCTCTCTCTCTCTCTCTCTCTCTCTCTCTCTCTCTCTCTCTCTCTCTCTCTCTCTCTCTGTATGCCACTCTCATTCCCATTATCTTTTATTCATTACTTTCGCGTACATTGTACCTTTAAATATATGAAACTAGACTTACACCACGCATAAAATGAGCCAGTTATGACACTTAAAGCTTACTTTGCAATGTGACATCATGTTCCCTGAAAATTGAGTAAAAAATTACATTATGCAGGTTTACACTATAAAGCACATCCATGTAACCAAGTGTATACAATACTCCCTCTCTCTCTCTCTCTCTCTCTCTGTCTCTCTCTGTCTCTGTCTCTCTGTCTCTCTGTCTCTCTGTCTCTCTCTCTCTCTCTCTCTCTCTCTCTCTCTCTCTCTCTCTCTCTCGTTCCTCATCCACCCTCACCATAGAGTCTCCTTGATGTCTCCCATCAGTGTAATAATATCACTCATCTATTTTTTTTTTTTCTGCAGGAGACCTAATTGCCCGTCTATTGCCCGTCTCGTGCGCTCGTTAGGTTCCATAAAGATCCTTAAACATCCGAGTATCTCATTTTATTTCTGTAATACCCTCGTGTTTGCTTAGTTCATTCAGCTTTTGGGAACTTTATGGCAAACTTAACATTTCTGTAGCGTGGCGGGAATTCCCCCTGAATGCAAAGATCCTGGAAATTTTCGAAGGATTTCGTGTCACCCCATGCCGTGGTCCGGACTTTTGTTCTAGTTTTAAATAAGGCGAGTTGAAGTGTGTATATTGTTCTTATAACATGAATATTTCTAAAATAAAATCGTATCTTTATAAGGACTTATTAAAGCCACGATATTGATTAATTTATTATATTCACATTATGTCTGGGAACTTTCAGCATAATTTTCCTTTATAATTCTATGACCAATTTAGTCACGACACTTATATATACTAGGTCCTAGATTACCATTGGTTATGGGATATTTATCTTTCTTATTGTAAATGTTCGCCTTTGGATGTGTCAAAAATTGAAGAGAAACACTATGCACTGTCACCCATAAGCTGCATAAATCATTTTACTAACAGTAAAAGACCCATTAGATAAATATGCTTTAAATTTTATATAATTTTCATTCTGATAATTCATTATTTGGTTGCTCTATCTCGGTTACTTCGTTTGAAGTTTATCTCTCACGGTTGAATTTCCTTCCTGCAACCTGCAAAGTAGGTCCTTCCTCCTAAAGAAGTAAAACTCAACATTTATGTATTCCCATTAAGAATTCTAATTAATTGTATTAAGGTATGACCTTAATGGCGCGCACTAAGCTGCGCTGGAACCCTGTGCTGCCTGTCATGTCTCCCTTACCTTCCCGATCCCCTACCTACCCTGCCCCTACCCAGGGCGGACAAACAGGTTTGCAGGAGGAGGATGTACGTGTCATGTCCCTAACTACTCCCCCACCACCCAGGCTGAACAAACAAGAAAGATCCACTCTTGTTTTATTATTTTGACGAGCTTGTTGGAACCCGGGGCTGCTGTCCCCCTTACCCTCCTGATCCCACTACCTACCCTGCACCCACCCCTGGGCGGACAAACAGGTTTGCAGATGGAGGGTGGATGTTTCTCCCTACCCTCCCGTTCCCCGAATTACCCACCCCCACCCAGGGCTGACGAATCGGTTTGCAGGGAGTGGGTAGCTTTGACATATCTCCCCTACTGTCACCCGGGGGAGGACAAACAAGATCAGACCCTCTCAGATTTTATTATAGATTGGAATGAGTTTCTCACTGGCTGTATTTCGTTATCATCTTTCAAGGATTGAGTTCACCTGGAACTAAATTATATGAATTCACTGCGTGTAAAACGTTCTACAAAGTTTTGAAACAAGGTACTGAATGTGAGGAAGTTCGGAAAGCTAGTTTATTCTACATGTGGTTTGCATTACAAGAGACTGCAGTAGAAAGCCTGTCTCAGCTTTTGTTGTGCTGTATGCAATCTATAAGTTCATCCACCTTTTAATTCAGGAAACATGATAGATGTTCCGGATAGAGAGAGAGAGAGAGAGAGAGAGAGAGAGAGAGAGAGAGAGAGAGAGAGAGAGAGAGAGAGAGATGGGCGAAATTTTCGTAGTAAGAGAAAATAGCAACGGAAGAGAGAAGGAAAATAGTTGCACACACAAACAAACACACACACACACAGAGAGAGAGAGAGAGAGAGAGAGAGAGAGAGAGAGAGAGAGAGAGAGAGAGAGAGAGAGAGAGAGAGTTGAACGGAGAATGCAAAAGGGGTGGGAGACGATACCGCTGAGGTGAGAGAGAGAGAGAGAGAGAGAGAGAGAGAGAGAGAGAGAGAGAGAGAGAGAGGAATTTCTGTTCTTTTTCTTGGCAAAGCACCTGCACACCGCCGTCTATTAACGTTAGAGAATTCCCAAGATATCCAGGAGTCACACCACTGAGCCATAAAACATTGTTTTTACTTCTGAGAGTAAACTTAGAGTTATTGAAACTCCTATTTTCGTACAAGGATTTCATTAACTCCCAGTGTGATATTACAGTAGGAAAAACGATCTTGGCCTGACCACTGATGGAAGTGAAATTGAATTAGCACAGCACAAAAAGAAAGGGGGGGATTCGCTGATTTCACACTTTCAAGAAAAAAGATCGGACGAAGTGACTAAATGAATAAATATATTCAAATCTTTCCATATGGGATGTGAAATTCAGGTCTGGAGGAAGCAATGCTTAATGATGAATATATAGAAAAGTTGGGAATAATGTGCGGAATTTCAGTGAAACCTCAAATTTTATTTCATTCTGTAAAATTCCCATAGAGTTACAAAGCGAGCATTGCTTTTAAAATATAATACTTTAACACTCGTAGTTTTCAACATTTTTCTTTCTTTCTTTAGCACTGAAATATATAGCACATTGAAGAACACGTGCCAGAAATGTTTTCCCGTAGAAAACAACCGATCATTAGATATTTAATATTCCTCAACTTAGTCTCTCGGATTCTTTTTTCATTGAATATGCAAGATTTTAAAAATTGTATATGGCTATCACATCTAGAGTCAGGTGAGGAACTGCATAATACTCGAAATTGAGCTTTTTGAATCTGAGAAAAAAACTAAGCTTTGTTTAATTCGTCTTTAAGCTCTGACTAGACGAGCGCCATTCGTTCTGGAAATGCTACGAGTGCAAGTGACAAGGAAGCGCAAGGGTCTAAGTGAGATTATATGAGTACTTCTGCCTTTCATAATTTTGGAAACAAACTCCTCTATTATATACCAAGATTGCTTCCGAGGAAGTAACATTGGGTTCTTAAGTATTCACGATTCAGCTCCAATTTATTACAGTGCATTACACACTCTGCGTTGTGTAAGGATATATGACGTACAAATGAATGGCAGTAATACCCAGTCTTAATTTATTTGAACATGAAATATACTTTGTCATTGAATAATGCGTACAAGCTCATTGCTTTGAGTTTATTAAGGGTACTGTATGACCAAGATAGCTTCTATAATTCGTCTTGAGTACTCGTAATGCCTATAATTTACATTACATAAATACGCTAATATTTATGCAGTGTGGTATATTACTTGTGAGTTTCACCCAAATGTTTAGTTTGATTATTTATAGTTACAAGTTCATGGATGTTTCGTAACTTGTACTTGAGTACGTTATATATATAGGATAATGAGCAGTTTATCGCGATGAATAACTACCCGTTTTTTTTAAATCATCGTTCATCCACAGCTTATGTCTCTTCAGTAAGACTGTCTTTTAACAAAATAGTGCAGAGCCTCGTAACGCATATTAATATAATGGGAAAAAACAAGTAGATCCTTTCCTAAGGAAAAAAAATAGTAAAATTTTCACAAGCTCCCTTTTTACATTTCTAAATCTAAATTCTAAGCAATATAGTTACTGGAAGGGTAGTATAGCTTTTCTTTCAATGATTATTTAATTTCTTTTTATAGCCTTGGGAAATACTGTGCACTTTAAGTTCATTAAATATATTTTTCCAGGACACTGATTAAAATTTTCGAAAAGAAAATTTAATTTATTGAAATTTTCTCCACAGGTAAGAAAGGGCGCTGTCCTCTCCTCAACGGGGTTATTAGTTCAACTACACATTTCAAACGGTTAGTATAAGAATCCATTTTCTGTCTCTTTCTTTATTTTTCATTATGATGTTTTGCTTTCCGAGTATATAAAAGTGATGGTCCTTTCCATCTCTAGGCTTTTTTCCCCCATCTAGTCTTTCAGTCGGAATGTTCCTAGGATTTAGCTAACCATGAAGGAATCGCCTGTCATTTCCTGTGAAGCACCCGACCCATTTGCAGTTTTTTCTCCAGAAGCACTTTTTTTTTTTTTTTTGCAGTGCAGATCTTTCAGCTAGCCTCTTTGTCTTTATTGGTTTTTGTTCCAGATATGTTTATATACGGATAATTACTTTGATGCTTTCTCCTTGTTTATTTTACCCTTTCTCATCCTTCATATCCTCTTGCCTTGTTTTTCATCTGATTATCTCTGAACCGGTGAAAATACTAAAACAATCCTATTATGAATATAGATTTGGGTTGATAGTTACAATTTAGTATTCTTCAATTAGTCAGTAATTGTTCAGTTCATAAGACACGGGTTAAAAATGGACTTCAAATTATCAGATATCGAGTTTTATCTCTTTGAATAAATTGATCAAATTAACAGATTATTTTGATTTTTGTTCAGTACAAAAGCAAGAATATCTTGAAATATTTATTTACTGAACTATTTCCCTTCTGATTCACGTCGGATTTACAGTTCCCAGCTTATAATATTCAAAGGTGAATGTTACTGAACACAGGAATGTAACTTTATTCTCTGCATTGTCAAAATTTGGTAGGAAAATTCCACAAAATAGAAATATTGGTTGATTTCCAAATGTTTTCCGTCAAAACCGAACACGTCGCTATGCCCTGATTTTTCTTGTTATTTATAATAGTAATTTATAATTATATGAATTGATTGAGTGGCAAATTAATTTACCAAAATATCTATATGTTTATATTTTTCCAGTGTGTCCAGTTTTTCAAGATAAATAACCTCAAAATAATATAATGTATACTTTAAAAATTTCAGTCTGTTTGATAGAAGTTAATCCAGCAGCAAATGTTTTTTTACGATCGATAATGATGAGACTTTTTAGTGTCAAGTTATTGTATTTAATGAATTGTCGAAATTAAATTTTAAAATGTATATTCGCGGTGTGATTGAAAGTATTATTCAAGCGATGTTCATACGGGTTAAAATAGTTGCAATTATAATACTACTAATAATAATCATTGATTTCTTTATGTGTAATATCACCACCACATTTTGTTGTATTAAACTGAAATGAACAAAACTGTTACCATAGACAGTGATTCGTTTATATGGACTTCGGAATATCTTGTTCTATTCTTTGTATAGGATATACCACTCCTTTGTATATTCCATATAAGAAAGAAAAGAGATTTTGTGATGAATTGAGAAGTTAAGTGAAGTTTAGGGGAAGAATGTGTACAGATGCAAAGAAATTTGGATATAGTAGTCAAGAACAAGTTCAGGTAAAAAAGAATAATGGATTTCATGGGCAAATCAGAGCAAGTATTGTAGGTTGGAAAAAAATTATACTGGAGGTTGGTAGAATTGATGGGAGACAGGTTCAAGAGCAAACATACCTAAGAATAAAAGGAGAGATAATTCTTGAAGATAATACACTCCCGAATCACTGATTAAGTATTCTGATGAATTGTCGAATGGAAAGAACAGGAGGCAATTAAGAAGTCCAAGAATGATAGCATTTCAATAAATATAATATCAATGGAAGGGCTGATACTCGAAGAGCACTGTGGGTTAAGACAAGGAAAAAAATCTAATAGATTTATGAAATTAAATGGTTATGTGAGATGTTTGAGAATACGGAGTTGATGTTCTATAGTGCAAACAAGATGATGATATAATACGTGTTCTCAGTAATTTCTTGGGATCAGGTTTAACAACGACCCACCTTTCCCTCAAATATGTATAGATATAAATATCTATACATACCCGATCATAATTTGGTCAGAGTGAAAGTTGAGATAGAACACAGTCAAGACTAGAGATGAAAGTTCTGCAAAATAATTGAAACAAGTGAGACTGATAAGAAGGAAGTAAGGAGATTATATAAGGAGAAATAAGATGAAAATTGGGCTGGGTATGAAGACCCGGAAGGCTACGTAAAATTCCAGAATGGGGTCATCAAGTCATTAGGGGATGTTTGCTGTTTGAGAAACTTGATTAGAGGGAATACAAAAATTTAGTGGTGAGATAAGAAAGGGAAAAATAAGAGTGATTGAGGTGTAGGTGAAAGGCAGAAGGGAAGATTGTGTAGAGGAATACAGAAGGCAAATAATGAGAATGGAAGGGTGAATATGCATAAAGTCAATAGGGAGAATAAAAAGTAGCTCTGTTTTGAGGTGAGTTGGGGGTTAATGAACAAATGGACCTCAGAATAAAATATACAATGGGAGGATCTGTTTGTCTTGGTTGAGGTAAGCATTAGGAATTTGTTGACTGTCGAGGATAGAATAGTGGAAGAGGTTAGCGTACGTTTGTAAATGTTTGTGGAGTTGCAGCTGGGGGTGTAAGAAGGATATTTAAAGTCATAAAAATGCAAAAACTCAGGTTTAAAACGGGTTACAAGTGACATGCAGTGGTATGGTGGCGAATGTGGGAATGTAGATTTGAGTGTTTGGTCAACGTGTGTATGGTAAACATGGATGAGAAAAGTTTTCAAAGAGTTTATGGGAGAATTAACTGTCCCTTTATATAAGGGTAAAGGTGATAGAGGATACTAAGAAAAAGAATAGCAGTGACGGCTTTACTTAATATACCAAGGAAGCTGTATAGAAGATTTTTTTTATTAAGAATTAAAGCGGATGATAGAACGATTGAGAAGCAATTCGTTTAGACAACCGAGAAGGTACTCGTATCAGTTATATAAGAAAGACTTATTGAGAAGCGTGAATCACTAGGAATTACCATATGGTGCATATACAGATCTTGATACAACTCATGATAGGACTGCTACAGAGAGAATGTGGATAGTGTTGGTGACGTATGGTATGGAGTGAAAGGTGCTATGAATGATAAAAGAGGAGAGTTCCTGATGTAGTGCAAAACTGGGGATGGGACGCTGTGAACTATGTCAAGATAGCTGTTTGATATCTTTGTGGACGGAGTGATGAGGGAAGTCAGAGAAGGAAAGTAAATGTAGGTGCAAAATTACTGGATACGGAGATGAGTTGGCAATGGAGTGTGGAATTTTGATGTTTGAAGATGATACATTGCATTGATTGGGGATAGCGAAATTATGCCTCCTGTATTTTGTTTTCATCGTCATTTTCCGGTAACTTTTTCATCTAGGACGGCACAAATCGCATCCAAAGGGCACATCAAAGAGGACAGAATAAGGAGATTATTGTCGATCTGTGCTTCGAAAAGTGATTTACCTTAATTTTCATCCAATGATCTTTCAAAGAGACTTGGGAATTGTGTGAAGCGTTAATTAACGTTCCTGGGAGTCGGATTCGCTCAGTCTTTTTGCACTCTTTCTTTCCTTTTCCTCTGTCGATTCTCCCACACAGAAAAGAACGCCATGGCAGCTTTACCTGAGCTGTCTTCCGGGTGTCAGTTTTTACCTTCCTAAGGCTGCTGTCAAATGGCTACCATTTTCACGAACGAGTTTACTAAGCATTCCAGTAGAATTGCTCTACCATGTGAAGGCTGAACCGTCCAGGGGCCTGTTTCCTTTTTTAAGCTGAAGACCACGACAAAAGTAAATTCTGAACGATAAACCTGAAGTGTAGAAAAAACTAATGGTGTAGAAAAAAAGTTTATTTTTATCTTATTTTTGATAATGTTGATTTTTTTAAAATGAAGAAGCTGCTAAATCTTAAAGCAGTAGGGAAGCAGCTATCCAGTATCAAATAATTTTTGTAGAATGGCCGTGATATATCGATTTTGATTGTTTGGGTATCAGAAGGCTATTTTATGATGGGTATGATAATCATGGGGTGTTATCGAGTTGAACGTGCACATAAATATGAGTTCGGGAATTCGTTTCAATCATCTGGTTTCATTAAATTACTTGACTTTCCTTCAGTTACAAGCTGCTTCCGTCGTTTTATTTCTTTGCATATTCCGTCGGCATTTGTCCAAGACAAATAATTATGCTATTATGTAAAGAAAAATATGCTGAGATTATACGTGAGAAATCTAGATAACATTCAAGAGTTGATCATTGAAGCTCTTCATTATTCTTATTTGAAATCTTCCAATGAGATGAAAATTTGTTGAGCCGAGATTATGACCGCCCCTACTTCTTTTTTTTTTTTTAAGAAAAACGAATGAAAGAAGTATCATCCATTAAACAGGTAATGACTGTTGCAGCATGAATTCCCTATCACATTGAAAACCTGTTGAAATCGTCAAGAGAAAATATAAAGATTTGGAAATAGACAAACAAATATGAGCATTTCCAAAAGTAAAAATTAACTGAAAGGATGAATTAAACAAGCGAGTGAGAGAGAAATCTAGAATATCAAGCACACTATATCTATCGCAGTTGCAAAGGAAAGTTGATTATTGAGCCATTTCTGGCTTAAAAGGATTTCAGATCTTAAAGAGACTTGCAAGTCGGAGATTCCAATCCTTCTCAAATCCGATTGAATTTCCTGTGAGATCACCTGAAAGTTTCTGAAATTTAATCCGAAATTTTATCACTTTTTTTTTGTTTCTCCAGGCAAACTTGAATAATTGGTGTTGACTGAGGTATTTATGAATCTGAATCTGAATTCTTGCACATGGCAGCGATGCCACGAGTTACTAGGTGGAGATGATTGATTCAAATGTGTCTGGTCATTCGTATTTTTTCATGTCATGAATAAAAATTTTTTCCATAAAATTCTGTGTTTCGGTTTCGCAGTTACTAAGGAATTTTACTTTTTATTTTAATGTTTATTGGTGGAAACCACAATTTTCTTATTTTGTGAATCACGGGTGGAGGATACACTACTGAACTGAGAAACAGAAAATAATTGAAGAGCGACTTCTTTCCCAAATCCGATTTATTTCCCTTCATGATTATAATTTCAAGAAAAGTGTAAATAGTGAAAGGGTTATAGAGTGAAAGCTGGGAAAATAGAGGTACCAAATGAAGATATCTTAGTCATGTGTCGATAGAGTATTTTGAATCGTGCGAAATCTGAAAGATGCAAGAGCGAAAGGGGCTAATGGAAACTCGAGACTGTTTGTCAGTGTTGACTCGTGAGGACGCCATGGGACCCAACTCAAGGGTTAATGAATGAAATTTTTCTAAGACCTCAAGGAACAGGATTCGTGGATCTAAGCAAAGCTTATACTAGATTGATATCCCCTAGAATATGTTAAGGAAAAGCCATCATCATGAATCATAAAAATCATTGCCCGATACTGAAGTAATAATGGATACCTATGCATTAATTAATTAGGCAGTAAAAGCACCTACGCTGGTAGTTAATGCGTATTCAAAATGTAAAGGCTGAAGCTCATAGTAAAAATTACTTCGACTTTCCTGTTCTGTATTTTCATTTAATTTTCAACATTTACAGCATGTTACCAAAGAAATATCAGAATTTATCAGCATGTTTTTTTCTGGTCAGTTCCATCCTCTTTATTAAAAAAAATGGCTATTGTAATTTTGACTGTTATTGCTGGTTGCCATAAGCGCAGGTTGAAACATACTTCTCTTAGCAACGATTATCACCAATTTTCAGTGATCATTTTGCAATCTGCATTTGCCCTAGGATAATCAAAAGTGTTTTTAAGTGGAGACGGTTTATGATATTTTGATTATTAATAAACATTCGGGGTCAACATTGCCGTTATCCAAATTTTTAGCTTTCAACTTTATTTATTGATTTGTGCAGTGTATTCGTATCAGTTTCATTATGTTGCAGGAGGTTTGCTTGTACTGTTGGGCTTGAATGAAAATCAAAATTAACCCCTTTGTCTTTACGGAAATATCAAGCGTAAACAATCAGAGGTGTTTTTTGTAAGACTGCCTTGTTGATGTAAAAGAACAGATATGATTTTCATGTTTTTGATGGACTGACGCCACTGGAGGATTTTTGGAATAATTCTTACGTTTTAATAGCTGAACACCATTGTGAGATTTGTCCTAGCATACGTGTTCATGCTTTGTCTTCTTTTATTGGTTTGATAAGCAATGAATTCTGATAAATACTTACATAGCAAGTGTTCTTTGAGTCCAGATCAGTACCTGAACTTTCTTTGACAGAGGGATTTCATATCAATGTTGTGTTAGAGGATACATTTGGGGTTTTTTAATTGTCGGTTATGCATATTATGAATGAACATAAACTGGTAAGAAAGCTGAAAATTTTTTTCTGAGTGTCAAAAAAATATTTTATTAATTGTTTGTAATGATTATTCATCAGACTAAATTCATGACGTAACTGTTTAATATAAGAGAAAGACGTCCTCAGATAATTCCAATGCCAAAATCCACTACCCAGTATAACTAGGTCACGTATATTTTTTTATTATATTGAGCATCCACACTGGTAATTTGGATTAATTCTGCAAGTTCTGTTTTGATGTATTACGAATTATTATTGCCAGATTCGATGAAAAGATTTCGCCTGGCCTCTAAACTAATTTTCGAGACTGTATCATAATACCCAACTATTATTTTCTCGCTCCTAAAGTTTTTCTTGTATCAATTCTTTCGCCATTGCTTATGCACTCGAGTGATCATTATCCTCGAATATATAAGAATCCCTGAGGTTTCAAAGCGAGTTATTTGTCTATGTGAGTGTATGCTTCTACATGGACGGTGAATCGGGATGATGCGGTTTTTCTCTTGTTTGATGTTTTTTGGGGGTTTGCGTCAAGAATTATATAGATTCCAAACTCTTTACCATGACATTATTGTTTTCACTTTTCCTTGTTGATGTCATTTTGGTGCATGGGATGTTGGCCTTGATCGCTCGTTACTTGCTGTTTTAACTGTTCTTTTGCGATTACTGCTGCTCATGTTAAGAATCTTTTATTGAAAAAGATTAAGGTATTAATTCTTTCATGAATTTAAGAACCTTCGGAGTTTGTAACTTTGTACAGGTTTTTTATTTCTGTAATGTTAAGGTGATATGAATCTTTTTTTTTCACATTATATTCAGTTCACGGCGAGGTAGCAAGAACACGAAATATTTATACAAAAAAGATATTTAATAAACTGGCATTTATATTTGACCTAGTTAAAGTTTGAGAAAGCGTTGAGAGCCTCGCTTGATCTCTTCGCTTTAATTGTTATCGCTTTCACGATAGGAAACAATCCGAAAGAAACTTTCTATTTTTTTAGATATTGCAAGTACTTTACATCACAGATAACGCTCTAGACAAAAAAAAAAAAATATTATGCTACTTGTTGTCGTGTTCGGGCGCCAGGAGCGTCATACATTTGTACCCAAGGGCAGCCAGTAGTCTGTTGAATGTATTGGATCGTGAATGAAATGACCAGATTTTTAAGGGTGGAGAGTTGATTCATTCACTCACTGTGTGTGTGTGTATAATTAATATATATATATATATATATATATATATATATATATATATATATATATATATATATATATATTTATATATATGTATGTATGTATGTATGTATATATATATATATATATATATATATATATATATATATATATATATATATATAAATATATATATATATATATATATATATATATATATATATATATATATATATATATATATATATATATATATATATATATATATATATATATATATATATATATATATATATATATATATATATATATATATATATATATATATATATATATATATATATATATATATATATATATATATATATATATATATATATATATATATATATATATATATATATATATATATATATATATATATATATATATATATATATATATATATACATACATATATATATATATATATATATATATATATATATATATATATATATATATATATATATATATATATATATATATATATATATATATATATATATATATATATATATATATATACATATATATATATATATATATATATATATATATATATATATATATATATATATATATATATATATATATATATATATATATATATATATATATATATATATATATATATATATATATATATATATATATATATATATATATATACATATATATATATATATATATATATATATATATATATATATATATATATATATATATATATATATATATATATATATATATATATATATATATATCTATCTATATATATATATATATATATATATATATATATATATATATATATATATATATATAGACAAATGGAGCAACAGAAAAGCGTTCTTTCTTCTTATCCATTTATTTTACGCCGACGTTTCGTATCTCTGATACATCTTCTAGGCTGAAAAAGCGATGAACTTAAACAGTACTGTGTATAAACACTAAAAGGTATACAATTATATATACTTAACACCATGTTAAATGACAATTAAAAAGAAAAAAGGACAACCTTAAAAACACTTAAAGACATTTTAAAAATATTTTAAAAGTATTTAACATCTAAAGAACAGCAAAGAAGGCCAGGGATTCCAATTGGACTGCTAAAAAATAAAAAAAACAAATTAAATAAATAAAACTAACACCTACCCACAGAGGAGTTCGGACAGCAAACTGACACAGACAAGAATGCAAGGAGGGAGAAGGGGGTGGGGGGCAACAGGGGTATAAACAAAGAAGTTGCAGGCGTTATCTTGCGGAAAAGAGACAGCTGGGTGGAATTGATTGAGATTAAGAGCGGGACAGTTGTCCGTAATGAATAGATTCAAGTGTTTGACTCTTCATGCTGATCATTCTCCCCACAATACTAAAAATGCTTAGCATCTACATGAACTTACAAATTTTGCTGTGATTGACATTGGACTGCCCATAGATTGGATAATCGACAGCCTGTTCTAAAACTAAGGATGACTCCTTCATGAGAGGAATTCGGACTTTATAGGAAGCCTCTAATTTACAACCTTGTAACGAGATCACATCTAGGACTTTCACACCGGAAGTAAACAAATTCTAATCTTGTCCTTGACATGGAAAGAGATGCAATGGTTCGTGGGTTTATTGGGATTAACTTGAGGTGATTGAGAATGGTAATTTTCCGTTGAACTACCCATCAGTGATTTTCCATATTGTCATGTAAAAGGAATCTTGCATACAAAAATTTGGGGGCACCATAAACCCAAATTACCTTTGTATGCAAATTATGTTTGTATTTCCCTTTTTACATGACAATAGATTTCGGAAAAAATGTATCAGGCTATTCAACGGACAATTACCCGCTCTCAATCTCAAGTTAATCCCAATAAACCCACGAACCATTGCATCTCTTTTCCATGTCAAGGACAAGATTAGCCCCTTGTTTACTTCCGGTGTGATTTATAAATATAATTGTCCTAGATGTGATCTCGGCTTACATCGGTTGTACCAGGCTGCTAAAAGTCCGAATCTCCTCTCATCAAGGGAGTTAGTTTTAGAACAGGCTGTCGATTATCCAATCCCGAGCAGTCCAATGTAAGGAATCACAGCAAAATTTGTAAGACACATGTAGATGCTAAGGATTTTAGTATTGTGGGGAGAACCCGATACGTGGAAGAGTTAACCACACTTGAATCCATTATGATTAAATTAACTGTCCCTGCCCTTAATCACCAATCAACTTCCACCCAGCTGTTCATCGCGTAACTACCTGCTGTAACTTCTTTTGTTTATACTCCCCCCCCCACCCCCTCTCTCCCTTGCATTGCTTGTCTGTGTCAGTTTGCTTTACACTACCGGTGTGGGTAGGTGTCTTTTTTTTTATTTATTTAATTTTTTTTTTTATTTTTTTTTTTTTTTTTTCGTATTGGCTGTTCTTCTTTTCTTTTTCTTTTAAAATATTTTTTAAATATCTTGTAAGTGTTTTTAAGGTTGTCCTTTTTTTCCTTTTAATTGTCATTTAATATGGTGTTAAGTATATAATGTGTACCCTTTAGTGTTTATACACAGTACTGTTTGAGTTCATCGCTTTTTCAGCCTGGAAGATGTATCAAGAGATACGAAACGTCGGCGTAAAAATAAATGGATAAGAAGAAAGAACGCCTTTCTGTTGCTCCAATTTGTCTGTTGTTTGAGTGTCTGCTCCTGTCTATATTCCTATATATATATATATATATATATATATATAATCAGAAAGCTACAAACGTCCTTAATATCCAATTCACATACCGAAGTAATATATTTTCATATATATTATATAAGGGAATTTTAAGTTGATATATAAGTCCATATATATGTGTGTGTGGATCGAACCATGCGACGTGACGAGGAATCAGGACTCAGTGACATTAAAGTTTCTGTATTTTTTTTTTTTTACAAGAAGTCCTATCTGTGAATACCATCTCCCATCAACCCACCCACGTCGAACTCAGGTGTTTAAATTTAATTTGGAGACGATAAAATCCACCCACCTCATTATTAAAATGTTGACCGTGACGTAAATCCGTCATTAGCCTGCTTTGTTTCGTATTGATTGACGGATAATTACGACAAAGGTTTTGACAGTTGCACTATGCTTTGGATCAATCGAATGATTGCAGAGACCAACTTTTACCAATCATTAGGGTACGCCAAGAATTAGGCCACACAGACTAAAGTTGATGTGATTTTACGTGAGAATGGACTTACAAGATTGATAATAATATATACAATCCGTATGTATATATATATAACCAGCGATATATATATATATATATATACTACATATATATACTAACCATCGGCCATATAAAATATATATATAAGTATATATATATGTATATATATATATATATATATAACTATATATATATATATATATTTTATATATATATATATATATATATATATATGCCATATATTATATATATATATATATATATATATATATATATATATATATATGACTATTTATCACATCACCGTGATTCATATACAATCAAGCTACAAACGTCGCTTTAATATCAATTCACTACCTCGGAAGTAATATATTTTTCATATATGTTGCCAGAAGGAATTTTAAGTTGATAATAAGTCCACGTCCGGTGGGATCGAACCAGCGACGGACGAGGAATCAGGACTACAGTGACACACTAACCAGTCGGCCACAAGAGAGGTATAAGTGAATACCATCTCCCATCAACCCACCCGTGGGACTCCAGGTGTTTTGCGTTTGGAGGCGATATCCACCACCTCTGCCATGTTGACGTGTAGTGCGTTTGTCATGCGTAGCCATATGACTATTTATCACATCACCCGTGATTCATATACAATCGAAAGCTACAAACGTCCTTTAATATCAATTCACTCTGCCTCGGAAGTAATATATTTTCATATATGTTACCGAAGGGAATTTTTAGTTGATAATAAGTCCACCGTCCCGTGATCGAACCAGCGACGGACGAGAATCAGGACTACAGTGACACACTAACCAGTCGGCCACAAGAGAGGTATAAGTGAATACCATCTCCCATCAACCCACCCGTCGGACTCAGGTGTTTTGCGTTTTGGAGCATCGATATCCACCACCTTCTGCCATGTTGACGTGCTGGTTGCGTTTGTACGGACGGTAACCACATTATCAACTATTTATCATCATCCACATTCATATGAAAATCATATTACCTTTAATTTCCAATGAATTGGATACCTCCAAAGTAATATAGCTTTTCATTGTTACTGAATTTTAAGTGATAATAATTCCAGTCCGATATGGCTAACCAGCGATGACAAACGGACTACACGTGACACAACATCGGCCACAAAGAGAGGTATAAGTGAATACCATCTCCCAAAAACCAAAACACCGGAGTCCGACGGGTGGGTTGATGGAGATGGTATCCACTTACCTCTGCCATGTTGCCGACTGGTTAGTTTGTCACTGTAGTCCTGATATTCCGTCGACTGGTTATCACACACCGTGGACTTATTAATCAACTAAAAATCTCTTTAATATCCAAAATCACTCTTACTTCCGAGGCAGAGTGAATTGGATATTAAAGGACGTTTGTAGCTTTCGATTGTATATGAATCACGGTGACGTGATAAATAGTCATATAATATGGCTACGCGCGACAAACGCACTACACGGTCAACATGGCAGAGGTGGGTGGATATCGCCTCCAAAACGCAAAACACCTGAGTTCGACGGGTGGGTTGATGGGAGATGGTATTCACTTATACCTCTTCTTGTGGCCGACTGGTTAGTGTGTCACTGTAGTCCTGATTCTCGTCCGTCGCTGGTTCGATCCCACGGACGGTGGACTTATTATCAACTTAAAATTTCTTCGGTAACATATATGAAAATATATTACTTCCGAGGCAGAGTGAATTGGATATTAAAGGACGTTTGTAGCTTTCTTGATTGTATATGAATCACGGTGATGGATAAATAGTCATATTATGGCTACGCGCGACAAACGCACTCACACGTCAACATGGCAGAGGTGGGTGGATATCGTCTCCAAACGCAAAACACCTGAGTTCGACGGTGGGTTGATGGGAGATGGTATTCACTTATACCTCTCTTGTGGCCGACTGGTTAGTGTGTCACTGTAGTCCTGATTCTCGTCCGTCGCTGGTTCGATCCCACGGACGGTGGACTTATTATCAACTTAAAATTCCTCTTCGGTAACATATATGAAAATATATTACTTCCGAGGTAGAGTGAATTGATATTAAAGGACGTTTGTAGCTTTCGATTGTATATGAATCACGGTGATGTGATAAATAGTCATATTATGGCTACGCGACACAAACGCACTACACGGTCAACATGGCAGAGGTGGGTGGATATCGTCTCCAAACGCAAAACACCTGAGTTCGACGGGTGGGTTGATGGGAGATGGTATTCACTTATACCTCTCTTGTGGCCGACTGGTTAGTGTGTCACAGTAGTCCTGATTCCTCGTCCGTCGCTGGTTCGATCCCACGGGACGGTGGACTTATTATCAACTTAAAATTCCTTCGGTAACATATATGAAAATATATTACTCCGAGGTAGAGTGAATTGATATTAAAGGACGTTTGTAGCTTGATTGTATATGAATCACGGTGATGTGGATAAATAGTCATAATATGGCACGCGACAAACGCACTACACGGTCAACATGGCAGAGGTGGGTGGATATCGCCCAAACGCAAAACACCTGAGAGTTCGACGGTGGGTTGATGGGAGATGGTATTCACTTATACCTCTCTTTGTGGCCGACTGGTTAGTGTGTCACTGTAGTCCTGATTCCTCGTCCGTCGCTGGTTCGATCCCACGGACGGTGGACTTATTATCAACTTAAAATTCCTTCGGTAACATATATATGAAAATATATTACCTGGAGGTAGAGTGAATTGATATTAAATGACGTTTGTAGCTTTGATTGTATATGAATCACGGTGATGTGATAAATAGTCATATATATATATATATATATATATATATATATATATATATATATATATATATATATATATATATATATATATATATATATATATATATATATATATATATATATATATATATATATATATATATATATATATATATATATATATATATATATATATATATATATATATATATATATGCACTCCAACACCAGAGCTGCAGCTCTCGAAATCATACTCGTAGGCGTCCAGGGAAAGGCAATCGATACATTTGATAGTTTATTCCTAATGCCAACGTTTCTCGACTACAGTGTTGCATTTTCAAGGCTGAAATACAAAGAGTTGACTCTCAATAATTATTCATAAAAATATTTATTATAACAACTAATTAAAAACACTACAGTATTATCTCATTTAAAATGTTAATTCTTTAAAAAATATCAGAGACACCATGACACTAAAAGAAGGACCTACAAAGACGGGAACATATACAAAACTATTGGAACAAGCCAAGAAAAATACAAAATAAAATAAAAATAGATAAAAAGGAGAAAACAAGGTAACGATAAGGCAAATAGGGCCATTAAGCAATAAACAGTTGAGTAGATGATGTTTGGGTGTTTAATGATGGAACAGTTAATTTCATCATTATGGACTCTAAAGTTGTTAAGAATCGATACGTACCTTAAGGAGTCTACTGGTGGTGGAGTCCACATAGGCCCCTGTTTGACATTAAGGGCAAGTATATTTATAAACAGCACCAGAGGACATATAAGGTGATAACCTCTCTTTAGATTTAAAGAGTGAACCAATGGTGAATGGGTTCTTAGGAATTAAATTAACACCAATGGGATCCACTAGTAGACTCCTTAAGGTGGGTATCACTTCTCATCGTGGCGTAAGCTTCCGTATTGGTAGCAGAATTTCAAACCCAGACCATTCCAATATCAGAAATCACTCCAAAATATGTAAAACACATATTGATAATAAAGACTTTGCATTTTAGGCCATACCACCAACCCTCATGACCTTCTTACTCTGGAATCACTTTTTATTAAACAACTAGTTCCATTGTTAAACATTCATACATCCTCCCCCTCTATATTTATCCCAACTTGTGTTGTTTCTATGCATGTTTACGTTTATATATTTATATATATATATATATATATATATATATATATATATATATATATATATATATATATATATATATATATATATATACACACACACACACACACACACACACACACACACACATATATATATATATATATATATATATATATATATATATATATATATATATATATACATATATATATATATATACATAAATATATATATACATATATATATATATATATATATATATATATATATATATATATATATATATATATATATATATATCAAATGAGAAAATATGCTATCAACTGACAAAAGGATTGTATATTCTAATAATGCTCTGAATTAACTTTATTAGGCTGCCGTTATCAGGTAATAACGTAAGAATGACTGAATCGAAACGAAGAGTTTCCTACAATTAAAATATTCATATTTAATTAAAAGGCCACTCCTAGTAAGCCGGCCTTCCGAATTGGAGTCTCTAAAATTCTGTTGTTGACTATAATATATATATATATATATATATATATATATATATATATATATATATATATATATATATATATAATATAGTCAGCAACAGAATTTTATTTTTGCTTTAATTAAATATGAATATTTTAATTGTGGGCTTCGTTTCGATTCAGAGTCATTCGTACGTTATTATCTGATAACAGCAGCTTAATAAAGTTAATTCAGAGCACGTCCCATTTTCCGATAAAATTCCAAATTTGAAACTGAACTCGTAAATTAATAAAGGTTGGCGTTTGCGGTAGTCATGGTAGTTTAGGGCTGGGCTTGCTGACGAAATCCTCGTCTGCGTAAATATATCTTCTATTCTCTCACCTGCGACGTACGTTGCATTGTCGTCAAGATTTCATAGTTTTCTGTAAAAGAAAACTGTTGAGATGGCTATTTGTCCGCACTTTTTCTGTCCGCCTTCAGATCTTAAAAACTACTGAGTCTAGTGGGCTGCAAATTGGCATGATGATCATCCCTGCAATCATCAAACATACCAAATTGCAGCCCTCTAGCCTAGGTAGTTTTTATTTTATTCAAGGTTAAATTTAACCACGATCATGCGTCTGGCAACGCAACAACACAGGCCACCACGGCCGGCTGAAAGTTTCATGGGCCGAGGATGAGAGTTTCATACAGCATTATATGCTGTACAGGAAACTGAGATTGCGTAGAAGAAACTTCGGCGCATTTTTAGTTTCATGTAGAGGTCTCCGAAAGAACGAGTTACTTATATTATATCCCAAATTTTCGCGAGGAGCAAATTAAACGTACGTCTTGATTTTATGACAGACTTTTGTGACACTTCACTAGTGCAATACTTACTATGAAAATGATTTTTACAAGTAACCCTCGTAGTATGCTAAAAGGCAAAAGTTCACTGTAGTATTCGTATGAAAATAAAGAATGATATTTTGTCTTTGTGCAATAGCACTTGAAGTTTGTCTTCCGAATTTTGATAGTTTATGCGTTAACTGAAAATTATAGAATCGGTGATACTGTGCGGCGTTGCCATTGTTGTAAGCAGGAAACGGCAGAGCAAAGTCAAGCAACTATGCCATAGAAAATTTCCTGATATTCTATAAATGCCTGTAACAGCTATACGTGAGAGAGAGAGAGAGAGAGAGAGAGAGAGAGAGAGAGAGAGAGAGAGAGAGAGAGAGAGAGAGAGAGAGAGAGAGAGAGAGGGTGGAGAAGGGGGTTCTTAAAACCTTAATGAACTCGTTGTCTTCACTTTATATGTTGGATGTTATTTCAGAAACCGTCATTCGCCAAATGTAAATCCAAGATTGATTGATTCTCTCTCTCTCTCTCTCTCTCTCTCTCTCTCTCTCTCTCTCTCTCTCTCTCTCGTACATAATTTTATTACTTTCGTAAGACATTACAACCCACTGAAAACCGTCTTGAAAAAGGTTCTCATTAATAGTTTCATTTCCGTAAATGTAAAGTTTGCCAGAGTTGCAACAGAGAAATCAGGGAACGGAGGTAACCAGAAAAGAATATCTATATTTCTATTTCGGCAGTTCACAAATGAGAGAGACACACACACACAGGAGGAATTTTTGTTCGTGATCCATGTTAGTTTATTCTCATTTCATATAATGAACTGCAAGTAATCAAGATCACCAGTGACCCAGTGTAATGAACGGAACCCAGAGAAATATTTAAACCACAATTTCAACATTCAGGGGATGGAATAATGAATGGCAGGTTACTCTTGACTAGCAGGTCGAGAGATTACTAATTGGATGATACTTCATTTTTGTCTTCTATCCCATTTACATTTTTGCTTCATTACTGTAGCCATTGAAGACGGATATCTGTAATAATGTGCATAGTTTCCGACAGGTGACCTAATGAACTAAAGTAAATATGTGTCGTACATGCGTTCTTATCTAATCAATTTACAAATGCTTTTCCAAGTTCGTGCCTTGTACGAAACAAGTGATAGCAGTTGCCCGATTTTTTTTTTATTATTTTCATATTTGAAAGACAGCAAATAATTGGGTAGCCGCAGTGGCATAGTTAGTTTACCTTAGCTTGGAAACACCAATAAGCTTTTGTGATGGAAGTTTGTCCGTAAACCTTTCACTTTTTCCACTTCTTCCCTTGGACCAGAGGGTCTATTCAATGAAACTTAGCACAAAATATACATGGGTAAAGGGGATTCAAAGTTGTTCAAATAGGAGGCCATGCTCCCTTAAAACGGAGACCGTTGAGAAGTGGTAAAGGTTGGGTGTTGTCATCTAAAACTCTTTGTCCTCTGCAACTACTGGGTGAGAAGTGACAAAAACGTACATGAAAATTTCCTTATGTAGTATAGATCCAAACTTGTTCTAAGCATGGTGCATTTCTGCAAAATTGTGGCTGCCGTGGAGATCCAAAGATTTGCTTTGGAATATGTAAAAAAAAAAATCTATACAAAATAACTAGGAGAAAAAAAAATTGCAGAAATTATATCCTGGGATGGAATTTAATGTAAACCTGAACTGAATCCAGTGTTTTACACCATCTTTATTTTCATTTGACTCGTACTCCTGGGATGTGACTTCAAAATATTTCCAAAGAAATTAAAGACAACGTAGTGTACACCCAACTTTAAGTCTAAAGGTTTAATCAGACAAATATCTCCCTTTCTGAGAACATATGGCGGAGGTTCATGAAAATTAATATTAAAAGATGTGATAAGAAGAGCAACTGTGACACTGCGTACGATATGAGTGTTGTTGCTTACTTTCTTGTCACTGCAGTTAATTCAGGTTGAATAGAAAGCCATAAAATTACTGAATATTCCTTACCGGGTGCGAGATGAAGAACGTTTTATGGCAATCTCTCTCTCTCTCTCTCTCTCTCTCTCTCTCTCTCTCTCTCTCTCTCTCTCTCTCTGATAGAGCTCTTGTGCACGGAATTGTGTGACTTCGCTTTCACTTGTTGTATATCACAATTGTGTATGTATTATGGAATGGACATATTGTCATTGGAGATAAGAAAATGATAACATTATGTAAACGTTGCTCTCATAAAATTCCCATTCACTGATTACATCATCGTATATTTGGGATAGCAATCAGACCCAAAACTAGCAAGAGTTGTTATTATGCAATTATATCAAAAGGGAATGAAGCGACACTTTTCATGGATCCTGCAAACTGATACATTCCTCCTCCTACACATAATTTGCTGGGACCATTGATTAACCGCCCACCCCCTTTCCTTTTCATTGCCTTGGCTTCCCCTCACTCCTGCTCTTTAAATACTACTTCTACCTTGTTTTCACTGACGATACAATTTCCTTTACCTCCCCTCATTTCATATCCCTCTCCTCACGTATGGCTTGCTTTACACTCCCAGTTTTCCCTGTAATCCCCCGGGCAACAGCTTTAGGCGTTAGACTTCACAGCTCCTAATAGAGTGGAAGTTCTCTGAGACACGATTCTACGAACAGAAAATGAGGAATCGTGATTATATCCCCGAATTTCCCGGAAGAAGGATACAGAAGAGACTTTCAAGAAACAACATTTAGTATTTAGTGGAAAACTTCCCATTCTCTTTCCAAATTGATTCGGCGTCAATGTCGCATCCACGTCCTCTATGTTATATTCACACTTAGACTTTCTTTCATTTTCGTTCGAGTCCTACCGGGCCAGAAGTACTTACATTTATGATTCCCCTTAGGTGTAAGTTATTCCTAAGTATAGTGATTTCGCTAGTAAACTATTTTTTGGCCCAGTATTCTCGATTATAAGAAAGTGACGCGTGTATATGTGACCAAAATTAATAACTAGCCAATCAGCTGTAATGCTGTAGATGGGTTGTTATCAACTGTAAATACAGAACCTGAATTCGACGGGCGTATGTACAGCCGAGTCTGTCCCTCTCTTGATAGCTGGGTAGTTAAAGTCACTGGCAGCCCTGTTTTTAATCAAGTCCACGGTTCGAATCCTGGCCGGTATAGAAGAACTTATTATTTATAACTACCCTTGTGTGTAAATTATTCCCGAGGTATAGTTAATCCGATATTAGATTATATTTCTGGCTAATATCTGTGAATACAAACAAGTCACGTTGAATAAAATTACATATATATATATATATATATATATATATATATATATATATATATATATATATATATATATATATATATATATATATATATATGTGTGTGTGTGTGTGTGTGTGTGTGTGTGTGTTGTGTGTGTGTGTGTGTGTGTGTGCGTGTATCACGGGATGCCAACGTTGCTCTTGTTATACAACATAATCTATTAAAGTATATGCATCAGCGTATCCTGGTTTGTTTTGTCCAAACCATAGCATTAATGCCACTCAGATGCATGTCACATCACAGACAAGGCCTCTACTTGTAATTTGGTCGGAAAATCGTTCGAGCGCTTTCTCTCAGCTTTTACGCTGCTTAAAGCAGGACGTGATTGTCGGTGATCTGTACCCGGCTGTTGCTGAGATTCGGACTGAGGTGATCGAGTTCTTTCTTCTTGCCTTGGGTGGAAGCCCATTTTCCCGGATGCTGATATTTAGGGAAAAATGTCCCTTGTATCTTTCTCTCTCTTCTTTCTAGTGCAACTTATTTAGAAACGTGTATAAGTGCTCTCTCTCTTAAATATACATATATATCACATATATAAAGATTGAGAGAGAGAGAGAGAGTGAGAGAGAGAGAGAGAGAGAGAGAGGGAGAGAGAGAGAGAGAGACATGGTTTCTATATATATATATATATATATATATATATATATATATATATATATATATTTATACAGTATATATATATATATATATATATATATATATATATATATATATATATATATATGTATGTATATATATATATATATATATATATATATATATATATATATATATATATATATATATATATATATATATATATATATATTGTCTATATGTGTGTACACATGTATGTATATGTGTGTATATATATATATATATATATATATATATATATATATATATATATATATATATATATATATATATATATATATATATATATATATATATATGTGTGTGTGTGTGTGTGTGTGTGTGTGTGTGTGTGTGTGTGTGTAACGTGTGTTAGTGTGTCTCAGCAAATGAACAGGATTTTTTCATGGTGCATAACTAATGGATCTGTTTTGTTCCAATAAACCTTGGAACAAGGAGTAGCCTATTTGGTCGATATACAGACTTGCACTTGCTGCAAGTGATGCTATGAACATCCTCTGACAAATCCTATTTATTTATACTTATATACGTTGATGAGAAAAGTCCTGATGGTCTCTGGATCGTGGAAAAGAGAATTTTCTGGCGAAAATATCTCTCTACTTTATTTTGTCATACCTTGCTGTCTATGGTAACATTACTTTTTCGCTGATGTTGGCGTGATTATTTTCGACGTTGCCTCCGCAGTAAATGGGGTGAGCTTGTCAGTGGCTTTCTCAGTTATGAATTTAAGGTATGGCAGTTTAGAAAAGTGTTCGCGAATGATATTTATTCGGCGCAATCGAGTTTTCTGTGCAGCGTATAATGTTGTATACGTCGCGGCCCATGAAACATTCAGTCACGGCCATGTGGTGGCCTGTCCATTAGCGTTGCCAGACGCACGATCATGGTTGATTTTAACATTAAATAAAAAAAAAAATACTTAAGCAAGAGGGGTGCAATTTGGTATGTTTGATGATTGGAGGTTGGATGATCAACATACCAATTTGCAGCCCTCTAGCCTCAATAGTTTTTAAGATCTGAGGGCAGGTAGAAAAAGTACGGATAGACAGACATAGCCATCTCAATAGTTTTCTTTCACAGAAAACTAAAAATGAATTTATGAGAATGAAACGTCGGTTTTCTGTATATTGTAAAATTATTAGAATTTTATTATCCTTATATGACTTTGATTGAAATTGACGCTTGGAGCCAATGCTTTCTTTACTATTTTTGCGCACGCACACGCACGCTCTCGCACATGCGTAAAGTAAAGGTGCAATTCTTTGTGAATTCAAGGTCGTGGTATTTGTATGTTTACTGAAGAGTATTTGCAAAATGTTCGTGGGGAAATCCTCATTACTATCCAGCATCTTCTGAGATCCCTAGTTATCTTAAAATCTTTGAGGTTTAGTGATTTTTCACTTTTTCGTTATTTTATTAACAGGTTCACTAAAATGGAAAATAGTTTATATCTCGAAAATACATGAGCTTACAGGAAACAGACCGCAGTATGAGAAAAACACAAGATCCTTTCTTGTTTCATACAGTTTTTGAATGACGATATATTATATAAATGCATAAGGGAGTGGCGAGAGATTGATTGATACATAATCTTGCGACGCAACTTGATAACATGATAACTGATCAGATGTATGCCATAGATAGTGAGAAACTATGCACATTTATGAAATCACAAACTTTTGAGGAGGAAAGTGAATTTGAATGCAAATTACCAGTGAGCATGTTTTAAAGAAAAATTCAAACAGAATGCGTTTTCCTTTAGTTTTTTCTTCTACACACACATACACAGACGCATATATATATATATATATATATATATATATATATATATATATATATATATATATATATATATATATATATATATATATATATTATACATATATATATAGGTATATATATACATATTATTTACTTATATGTGTGTGTGTGTGTGTGGGTACGGGTGCGCGCGTGTGTGTGTGCATGAGTTTTATCACTTCTTCCTCACACATTTCTTTCCTTTTCGATCACTCTCTCTCTCTCTCTCTCAAGTGCCTCTGTCGAAAACACATCTCATCATTCATTCTGTTGTTAAAATTTTGGTTGATTTTTAAACTGGGATTTTTCGACGTAGTTTTTCTTTCAAGGATTGCTATTGTTAGTCTGTTTTTACAATATATGATTCACTAAATACAGTTCCTGCCTGTAAAGATTTTATACAGGAAGGTAGACGGTGTCTGGAGTCTATCCTGATGAAGCGGGTAATTTAATTATTTTTTTATTCATTTATTTATGAAGGGATGTTCCCAGAGACCAGGGCTTGATAGGGGAAGGAAGGAGTGAAGGGGAAGGTTGATTAATCTCCATAAATTAGTCCAAACAAGAATAGAAAGTTGGTCGATTATTTTCAATCTGGAGTAAAACACATGTCTGGAACAAAGAGAAATGAGATACCTGGTTTCCATCTATGTTTCTTTTTTTTCTGATTCTGTACTTTAACTTAGGTTTCCAGGGTATTTTTGTGTACAGCCATACAGTGGTTGAGTTTATTCTACATTGTTTACGTACATCCCATATCAAACACACACACACACACACACACACACACGAGATTAAAGGAAAGGACGAACCTTATTACACCGCATACAGTACACAGCTAGACAATCTCAGCGCCTTCTGCCCTTTTTTTTTTTTATTCGAATTCACCATGCATACTGCACGTCCATAAAAAACAGTTGGATCAAAATCCCTTTGTACACAACCACCGTAAGAGATCTAAATCTCAACCCAGTATATTGCACACACCCTGATATACAGTATTTGTTGCTTCACATATTCTGTTTAAATTCTGCTCTCATCCTATCATCATCCCTTGTATTTACTCCCTCCTACTTTCTATTTAAACAGCTTCAAAAGGATTCCTTTGAAGATGTGTACACAGTAAATACAAGAAAGGGCTTGGGAACCATTCTTATAACTCACCTTAGTTCTGGTATTTGCAGTACGTTTTCATCACGCATCTTAAGCAAAAGATACGAGTAGAATCAGGGAGAAGGCGAAGAACTTAAAGTAAAGCCTGCTGAATCTTCAAGTCTAGATAATGAAGCTGAACAAAGATCAATAAGAGATCTGAGAGAATAGTTGAACTAACATACTGATTATAACAAAACCATGTATTCAAGCAGTGGCACTGGTATTATGGTAGCCCACATAATTATTAATGAAATACCCATGTACGAAAAAGGACAAGACAAGTCAAAATGAGGGATGGATCAATAGAGAAACACATTGCTGGACAGAACATTTTTATGATGTCATGAACAAAAGATACGATGGGGATAATTTACTTGATTTACCAAAAGCTACAAAGACCTGAATGTCATATGCTTTACCTACACCATTCCACGATATTATTATGCACTGTACTGTGGTTCACTGGCCCGGGTGAGACATGGAGATGAACCAACTAAGTCGGGTATGCATTAGCTCTGGCAATTCCAAAATTAGACTGCTAAACCAGACAACCTTCCATGGATGCTACACAATAAACCTTGCATTCTTCCACATCTGGATTATGCTGTTGCCTTAATGGGAAGCAGTTGGCTCGTTGTAACAATAGCTGCGGAATGTATCTGTTCTTTCATAATACGAATTTGACGTCAGAAAAAGCAGCTGTGGATTTTTTGAAGTTTTATGTTGTACAAGAGTCCTAGATCATAGCTCAATTTACATATTCAATAGTGCTGTCACTTATTTGTACTTTTGTTTGCCTAGTGTATTATATCCATCCTCATCATTCCCCTTATCCAAGGGAATGATCTCAAGTATTTTCCATTTTCTGCCTTTCACTAGCTATTTTGTTTACAGAAGTTTTCCAAGTCTCTATCTCAGAATGATGGATTTTAGCATTCCTGTCATGTTTTCAAATGTAATCTCATGATGACACCCTGTTCGGACCACCAGCCATATCTGTTCCTAGGAGAGAATAAAAAGTAAACAAGATAAGGATATACAGTCGGGCTAAAGTCAAGGAAAAGTAAAACAAACGCGAAAAATATAATTTTAACAGTGAAATAAAAGTTTTCAAACTCTAAGGCGAATTAAAAGGCAGAAATCTGGACAGACGGCATTATGCTTTCCAAGAAGTAAAGAGCAACACAGCATAAACGAAAGTATTTCGTACAGTAAGTTCTGCGATCATTTTTTAACCTCATCTCCATATCACGAGATTGCCAGGAAAAAATTCTAAGGGGATACTGGACGATGTTGTATCTGGTAAGGGACCCAAGTAAGGAAAGTTGGACAATATCGGAGGATGGAAGAAGACGTTGCACGTTGGCAAGAATATTGTGGGTAAAAGCTTCTTACCTTTAATTTGTTTCTCTGGATTTTGCCTCAGTTATTTTCAAATCCAGCATCATAAAATATGTAGTGCCTAGCAAAAAAAAAAAAAAAAAAAGAAGAAGCTAACATTCACCATAATAATTACAAAAATGATGACCAGTATTGCTGTAATCACCTCCATGTTTTATAACTTCAGTGATTATTTTTTAGATTTATATTTTTCCGTATCGTTTTTCACTTTTGTATTATCATTGTTATTGTTGATGTTGTTATTTACATGAAAACTGAATTGGTGGAGGTGGGTACTTGATAGTCTAAAGGAAGCGGACAGTTCACTCAGTAAGAACAGAATTCATAGGAAAACAATAAAGGCAGTTTTTCTGTCTTCTGTCCGAGTATACCTTCATCCGTTGTCAACCTAATTGCCTTTCACCAAACCCAGTGAGAACATTGGAGTGAAGCTTGAAAATGAAAGGTAAAACTGAATTTTTCTTTTATTATATACAAAAAATTTTGCCTATATCTTTGAGAAAGCATATATATATATATATATATATATATATATATATATATATATATATATATATATATATATATATATATATATATATATATATATATATATATATATATATATATATATATACATATATATATATATATATATATATATATATATATATATATATATATATATATATATATATATGTATGTGTGTGTGTGTGTGTGTGTGTAGTTGTATGTAAAACAGTTGCAAAATATTGACTTTTGGTGTCAACATTTTTCATTATAATTATTTTTTTACAAATGCATAATGCATTAGCAGAACAAATTCAACTTGTCTAATTGCGTATTCATATAATCATCTATATGTATAGAGTACAAAGTTGATGAATGTTAATAACTTCCTAATGAGTTGTGCTAGTTATATTTGAGAATCTTCTGTGCAAGTAATTGAAAGTTTATGTGGGATTTAGATTGAGTCTAACTAATAGGACTGCTTTACAGTTTTCAAAATTATGTGGTTCTATCATAATCACCTCATCTTAAAAAGGTTGCAACCCGTAAATCAGGTGTCTTTTCTCTGTTTTAATGCAGTTTCAAACATTCGAGTAGAATTTCTGTTATTATGTAACAAATCCTTTTGTTTCGTGCAATGAACTCCTAATGGCAGTCTCCCTAGGTATAAAAAGACGGGAGAAATGAAACCACGTTGCTGTAGCCGAAAACATACTAATCCATTAAAGTAGTTGGCTACGGGGGGAATTTATTTTTTATCAGCGCTCCAAGTATGTAAAGAATGTTAATTTGTTTTATATCAGATTTGTATGATTTTTGTCTCTGTATCATGTTACCCCCGCAGCTTGTTTATGTTAATGAAATATTGTCTTTGTAAACAGTCTCTCATTCGTCATAAATGCCTTACATCTCTTTGGTTCTTATGAATATTAAATCGATGTATTCCCACTACCAGATAGATCTAAAAGGCTTAGAAAGGATTACGTAAATGCCTATTAAGGCGTCCACGCCTTGGTACTCTCATCCTCTTACTTGGAGCCCTGTAATCATCATAATAGCTGCCATTATCTCTCACCTTTCGTCTTATGTATGTTGGTTAGCTCCTGTCATCTACTTATACGTAGTTCTTTATTATTTGAATTTAAGTTCATCAGTCTTCTCCAACTTCGTTCCAGAGCTGTTTTTACTATCAGTGTCAATTCTTCTTGTCCTTCTACTTGAACATGCGATCTTTTGTTATATTTGCGTGTTATCTTTTGTCGACATTCGCTTGTAATTGTTAGTGCAGTGGTCCTTAATCCTTTTAACAGTCATTCAACTACTCTGTTATAACGAAACACTACATACTTTTTTATTTTAATTCAATACGTGGCCTTGCCTTTACTTCCCAGCCATATGGTGAGTACTGGAAAATATAAAAACGTGTATGCTGGTATCTTTATTTTCGTGGTCTTTTTTTTTCCGTTGTGTTTTTCGGAGTTTCTGAAGTTTCTAAACATTGTGAATGTACTGGTTGAAATCAGAATTGTTTATTAAATTGAATGCTAAATAATTATTGGTACTGTTTTTAAAAGTATTAGTTATCAGCAGCCTTTTGTGTCTGTTGGGACGGAGAAACACAACCGATTCAGACCAAAATGTAATTGCTTTAAGTAGAAACAATAATTGTGCGACAGACTCTATTGTTATTTACAAAAAGGCAAGGAAGGGGAGATGTAATATGGTAACAGTGATTCATAATGAACTGAAGTGAATATAGAATTTAGGACAAAGGCCAAGCACCGGAACCTAGGAGGTCATTCAGCGCTGAAACGAAAATTGACAGTAAAAGGTTTGAAAGGTGTAACAGGAGGAAAACCTTGCAGGTGCACTATGAATCAATGAAAGAAAGAGCATATGAAAGTGGGTACGGCAAAAGGAACGAAAGGGGTTGCAGCTAAGGGGCCGAAGGCACGCTTGAAAAGATCCTTAAGTAATGCCTACGGTGCACCGCATGAGGTACACTGACGACACTACCCACCTACGCAGGTGATTCATACTGACAAACAGTTATTGTAGGGAGTCTTAGTTGACGATTGACAACGCATTCCTGATGTTTGTTTTAATCACTGGAAATTTCTGGAAGCAGACGAAGAGTACTGAAACGCCGCTGAACGAAGGGCAACGACGAAAGTCCAGTACTTCACCCAACAACGGTAGTTCATTACTTCTGGGGTTTTTAGATTAGATATAACAAGAGGAGCATATGTTTTCATGCTTAGAACACTTATCTTGACATGGTACAAATCTTATGACTTTTTCACCAGATGGGAGTTAGCGAAACAAAGTTTCCACTGCAAACTGGATTGCATATTTTTGAGTTATTTTCCCTTGTTATGCACATGGAGATTCTGTCTTTGACATTGCATACTTATCTTAGTATTTCCGCTATTCCTGAAGTGTTGGAATGGTTTTTTTCTACATAGGGAGGACGAAATCTTTCAATCTGACAATAAGGCTGGTTCCCTGTGGAACCCTTACATGGACAGTGCAAAAACCATATACATTGGTTATAATCAGCAGAATCCAGCAAGGGTGATTTTCTTCTTATGGATCCAGGATATGGTGTATAGCAAAGGATGCCTACTCTGTATCTTACCCCACCCTGGTAGTGTGGGGAATAGGGGCTATGTTCATATCCCTTTAATTTAGAGTCAGATGGTTTCTAGCTTTGCTCTCCGTAAGGGGGTAGCACCGTCAGTGCACCTCACGGGGTGCACTGTAGGCATTACTAAAGGTTCTTTGCAGCGTCCCTTCGTCCCCTAGCTGCAACCCCTTTCGTTCCTTTTACTGTACCTCCATTCATGTTATCTCTCTTCCATCTTGCTACCCACCCTCTCCTGACAATTATTTCACTGTGCAACTGCGAGGTTTTCTTCCTGTCACACCTTTCAGACCTTCCTACTCTCATTTTCCTTTCCAGCGCTGAATGACCTTACAGGTAGCAGTGCTTGGTCTTTGTCCTAAACTCTGTATTCCATTCATTCTAGCCTTGTTTTCTTTGTACCCGAAGCGGCAGCATGGAAAAAATTGTTTATTTTGCAACAAATTTTTTATCTGTCTATGGTTACTCGTTGAGTATCCAAAATCTAAGTATACATTTACAGAACACGGGAAACGAAAGTATCCTGACATCCTCACCGCTTTTTTGGTGGTCTGGGCGAGTCGTTCAGTACATTTGTTAGTTACAGAATAACACGATACTCCCGTTATATTCGTTATTTTTTCTGACTGTGGAGTTTTGTCCGATAATCTTGTTGCGTTACCAGTTACTAGAGTATGAAGGAGGGCAAAGTGCATCAAGTCCCGTTCTAGTAGCTCTATGTCTAGTTTTATGCCCATTAGATCGTTGGATTAATACATAGCTACCAGAAGTGGTAGCTGTCCAGTAGTTATGAAGTTGCAATGTCATGATGATGTTGGTCTCGTAGGATAATATTAGTTTTTTTTTTTTGCGCAGACACAGTAAAACAACTCTGAAAGATAATGTGATTAATTGCACAGAGAGAAGACAGGTAAAACGCATTCTTTCATTACGCTGAATGACTATATATTACAGCAGTGTGTCACAATCGACGACTTCCGACGCGTAACT